>NW_025999961.1:12268809-12278781 GCF_001458135.2 Marmota marmota marmota
ATATATTAGGATTCCTAAAATATTCTGCAATAAAAGACAGTTTAAAAAGTAAATGAGTAATATTAATAAATCAGATTATTATAAAACAAAATCAATTTCCAGTAATTTGACTTATGGGGGCATCAATCTTTTCACTTTGTTATATCAAATTTGCTTGATATATGTTTAAATGAGCTTCCAATGGATGCATAAATGAAAGATCTTTCCATAGTTTTTTTATATCATGCCATACTTAATTTATTCCATTTTGGCTTTAGAAAGGCCCAAAAGGTCAGTCATGTTAACTCTGAATTTTTCTGGAGATATCCTGATAATTATCTAAAGACCAATAGTGGAAATAACAGATTAGAATGTGGCGATAAATTAGAAAAATTTTAATTTCAAAATTCCTTATTACTCCACATCTAAAAGTTTATAACAGTTAGAGATTTTCATGATATTATATCTTTATCCTCTAAAAAAATGTAGAGAAATCTTTATAATCTGGTATGTTGAAAAAGATGCCACTGAGATGTTATTGCAATTTCTGTCAAAATGTTTAGGGAAACCTATCAGAATCTCACAGTTCAACTGATGGGAAACCTGATAGGGTCAAGAGAGTAGTCATGGATAAGGAAAAGGCAGAAGTATAATACATTTTAAAAGGTTATTATTGTACTTTCAGTTCTTAAAATGCTTTGATAGATTCTTTAATATTCACGTGAAATTTATACAAAAGAGCAAAACAGAACTATTTAACTTCAAAGCTACAATATTATTAAATTATTTTCTACATCATTTATTTGACTTCTAATTACCATATGAATTATATAATAACACACAACTCAAGCTCACATGTGGTAACAGGGTCTCCCAGTGGTTCAGGAGATTGACACAGGAAGATCTCAAGTTCATGTTCCAGCTCAGGAATTTAGCAAAGACTTAAGCAACTTAGTGAGATCCTGTCTCAAAATAAAAATATATAAACGGCTGGGGATATCACTCAGTAGTAAACTACCCCTTGTTTAAATTTTCAGTAAACTGCTGACACCCCCCAAAAAACCCTGAAGAACATAAAAATAAATTTAACACTACCTATTTAAATATTGCTTAAATTTTATTCAAATCATTTTTATGAATCAAAAGTCATATACCTAATAAATCAAATTAAATTGAATATTTTAAAATTATAAACTCAGAAAATACCTTCATTTTACTGAAATTATTGCAAGGCCAATTGTAACACTTATGAAAATTTGGTGTCAAAATTTTGCCAATCTGAATGACTGTTTTTTATATTTCCTTTTCTTCCCTTTGCTTTACTTGCCCTATATTAACACCCCCAAATTTTTGTAATATTATATTTTCAAATTTGTGTATTTTCACTAATTTACCAAATGCAAAGGAGACAACACTCCATCTCAAACGTTAGGAAGAATCACTTGGGTGATTTATTGATTCTGAACCTGAACATAACATCTACTTTATAGTTCAAGGAAACTTGAATACAATACAGTGATCAGTCTTCTGTATCTTCCCCTTTGTATTTTAATAGTTGTTTCTTTTGTTATAATGCACAACCTTAATAGCTTCTCTTTCACAGGATTTTAATTCATTAAACCATATTTTCTTTCTCAGAAATTGTGTATTTTTTCCCCAACTTCACATGGTCAACATTTATTTAACACACCTTCCTGGAATTGCAATGTACTGATTTGGTACATTGATATGATGAATAACTCAAAAAATGCTATCAGAATTTTATAACAAGTAGCATTACCAATATTTTTCATCTGCCTTTGAAGGAAAGATTGTTTTTAGCTGTTAGGGATATTGAGTTATTTATTATCTTAAGATCCACTATTAGTGGTTCACTAATTTTCTTTACATAAAAAAAGATACCTTGTCTCCTAAAGTATTGAGATTTTACTTGAAAAGTTAGGGAAAATGTTCCCTGGCTTATAGCACTGAATATTGCCTTGTGGGGTGCTGAAAATTTTGTTGTTATTCTCATTGTTCACTCGCTGTTTTTTGTTTTAATCTTTAAAAGCAGATTCATTGGAGTATCTGTTGGTATTAATCATTCTGTAAAAGTTTTTGAAATGTACACTGTCTATAATCCCAGCAGTTTGGGAGACTGAGGCAGGAGGATCACAAGTTCAAACCCAACTTCAGCAAAAGAGGGGCACAAAGCAATTCAGTGAGATCCTGTCTCTAAATAAAATATAAAATAGAGCTGGGGATGTGGCTGGTTGAATGTCCAAAAGTTCAATCCCTGATACTCCCCAAATAGCCTAATATTCACAAGGTAGCTTCATTTATTCTTTAATTCCTAGACAAGTTTATAAATATGAACAGTTTATCATTTTTCCAATTGTGATTTTCACAGGAAATGTTATCTCTTTTTTCAAGGCTCTTCCTATGTTTTAGTTGGCTCATTCCTAGCATTTTTTAGCACTTTTTATATGTGTCTACATTTTGTTATTTGCTTAAATATCTTTACCTTGTCAATGCATTTATCTCAGGATGTCACTCTGTTCTATGGGTATTATTCTTTTTTTGTTTAGTTTTTGTACATTTTATTGGTGTACTTGCTGTTACATATTTGTAAATCCACACAGTATAACAATATAATTTGGCCAATATCACTCCCTGTCTACTGCCCCTTGGTCCCTTTTCTCCACTGATCTTCCTTTGATTATTAGGAGGTCCACCTTCACCATTTTTTCCTTTTTCCTATCTAGTTTGTGCGTATAGGAGAAAACATATGACACTTGTCTTTCTGAGTTTGAGCTATTTCACTTAACATAATGGTATCTAGTTCAATCCATTTTCCTGCAAATGCCAATATTTCATGTTTCTTTATGGCTGAATAAAATATGATTGTTATATATTACCATATTGATGGCTGCTTCCATAGTTTGACTATTCTGAATGGTGCTGCTTTAAACATGGGTATGCACTATCACTGTAGAAAGAAGACTTTAATTTTTCAGAATAAATACTAAAGAGTGGTATCATTCAATCATATGGTGGTTCCATGCCCAGTCTTTTGCAGAAACTCTATGTTGATTTCCATAGTGGTTGTAGTAATTGAAAGTTCTACCAACAGTATAAAAGTGTTCCTTTTTCTCAACATCCTCTCCAGCATTTATTATTATTTGTATTCTTGACGATTATCATTCTGACTGTTGTGAGATAAAATCTCAGTGTAGATTTGATTTGCATTTCCCTAATTTCTCTGACATTGAACATTTTTTCATGTATTTGGTGGCCACTCATTTTTCTTCTTTTGAGAATTGCCTGCTTAATTCATTTGTCCATTTATTAATTGGGTTATTTGATTTTTTGGTGTAAAGATTTTGAGTACTTTATATATTTTAGATATGTATCCCATGTCAGAAGAATAGTTAATTAAGATTTTTGCCCATTCTGTAGGTTCTGTCTTCACATTTTTAATTGTTTCCTTTGCTGTGAAGAAGCTTTAAAATTTGATGCCATCCTAATTATTAACTCTTGTCATTATATCCTGAGCTTTAGGGATCTTATTGAGAAAGTCATTGCCTCTGCCTAAAAGCTTGAGTGTTAACCATATGTTTTACTGTAGGAGTTGCATAGTTTCTGATCTAATTTCAAGGTCTTTGATCCATTTTGAGTTGATTTTTTTGCAGGTTGAGAGATAGGTCTAGATTCATTTTTCTACATATGAAAAATCAGTTTTCACAGCACCACTTTTTAAAAAGGGCTATCTTTTCTCTAATGAATGTTTTTGGCACCTTCGTCAAGGATCAGATGACTGTAGACATGTAGATTTGTGTCTGGGTCTTCTATTATGTACCAGTAGTCAGTCTATATGTCTGTTTTTATATCAACACCATGTAGTTTTCATTGTATAGCTCTGTAGAATAATTTGAAGTCAGGCATTGTGATGTATCCAGCATTGCTTTTTTTTTTTTTTCTTAAAATTTCTTTGGTTATTCTGGGCTTTTTATTCTGCCAAATGAATTACAGGACAGTTAATTTTTATACTTCTATAAAAATGTCAATAATACTTTTATGGGAATTGCATTGAATCTGTACATCACTTTTGTTAGTATGGCCATCTTAACAATATTAATTCTGCCTTTTCATGAACATGGGAGGTCTTTCAATGTTCTGAGATTTTCTATTGTAGAAGTCTTTTACCTCCCAGGTTATATTTATTCCAAGGTATTTTATTTTATTTTTGGAGAGTATTATAAATGCAATTGTTTTCCTGATTTCTTTCTTAGTGAATTTGTTGTTGATATATAGGAAAACTATTTATTTTTGCATGTTGATTTTGTAATCTGGTATTTTACAAATTTGTATATTAACTCTAGGAATCTGTTGGTGAAGTTTTTTTGGATCTTCTAGGTATAGATAGGATCATATCATCTGCTAACAGTGATAATTTAAATTTTTCCTTTCCTGTTTTATCCCTTTTATTTCTTTAGGGCTCTGGCTAGAATTTCCAGATCTATATTAAGTAGGAGTGAGAAGATGGACATCCTTATCTTTGCTGAGATTTTAAATGAAATGCTTTCAGTTTTTCTCCATTTATTATGAAGTTGGCTTTATGTTTTTATTATGTAGCCTTTATGATGTTGAGAGAAGATCCTATTCCTAGTTTATTTAGTGTTTTTTTTATGATGAAGTAGTGCTGAGATTTGTCAAAGAACTCCTCTGCATCTATTGGGACTACTACATGGTTTTTGTCCTTAATTCTGTTTATGTGATGAGTTGCATTTATTGATTTGTGTATAATCAAACATCCTAGCATGTCTAGAAAAAAACCAATTTGGTCTTGATATTTAATCTTCTTAATATGTTGCTGAACATGAGTTGCTAATATTTTATTAAGTATTTTTGCATCTAAATTCATCAGTGATACTGGACTGTAATTTGCTTCCCTGATGTGTCCTTATCTGGCTTTAGTATGAGTGTGATACTGGCTTCGAAAAACAAATTTGAAAGTGTTCCATCCCTTTCTATTTCATGAAATAATTTTAGGTAGAATATCATTAGTTCTTTAAAGTTTTATAAAATTCAGCTGAGAATCCATCTGGCCCTGAGCTTTTCCTTGTTGGAAGGCATTTTATTATTGATTGTATCTCATTACAAGCTTTTTGTCTGTTTATGTTTTCTATGTCCTTTTGATTCAGGTTTGGCAGATCATATTTGTCTATAAATGTATTAAGTTCTTCTAGGTTTTCCAGTTTATAGGAGTATGTTTCCAAAATAGTCTCTAATGACCTACTGGATTTCTGAGATGTCTATGGTGATTTCTCCTTTTTCATATTAATATTATTAACTTGGGTTTTCTTTCTTTTTCTTTTGTTTTGTTTGGCTAAAGGTTTATCTATATTGTTTATCTTTTCAAAGAAACAACTCTTTTTTCATCAATCCATTATTTTATATTGTTTTCTCCTTAATTTGTTTTGTATTCTACACAATTACCATGTGAACATATTTGTATTTCTCTGTATATTTTTCATACAGAATATGAAAATATAGAATATATAGAATTTCTCTACTTGTAGTGACTCAACTTATAAAGTTTTTTTTTAATTTTTATTTTTGAGATCGGGAAAGGTTATGTACATTCATTCTATTGAAATCATACTATGATATGCAACGAATTAATATATTAACTACATTTCAACTTGTGCTATTTTTTTTATACTAGGGATTGAACTCAGGGGCACTCAACCAATGAGCCAAATGCCCAGCCCTATTTCGTATTTTATTTAGAGACCGGATTTCACTGAGTTGTTTAGCACATTGCTGTTGCTGAGGCTGGCTTTGAATCTGAGATTCTCCTGTCTCAGACTCCCAAACCACTGGATTATAGGAGAGAGCCACTGTGCCCAGCTCACATTTTGCTATTCTTAAGTTATGATGGTTTATCAATACATAATCCCATTGCATGTCATGGGACATTGACCATATACTCTGCATGTCAATGCGTATAAGTATGTGTGTGTGTATGTGCATGGCACATAAACATATTCTTTTATTTCTTCTATTTTTTTATAATCTAAAATAATACTTCTGCCACAGTACTTTTGTTTTAAGGAAATATCTATCTGTGCCTTCTCAGTGTTCATATGGGTATAGGTGAATTTTCCTTTTTCCTTTTTACTCACTCTATGTAAAATTTGTCTTTGGTCTAAAATTTTATTTTAATGAGATGAGTTGAAGCACCTATAGGAGTAGCATTTGATAGGTTAAAACTCAGTTTATTTTTCTGTGTATATTTGTCCTTTATTTGCATTTATCCAAAGGAAATGTAAGAAGGATACACTCCTTGATTCCTCCATTTTTTTTTCTTACCTCTCTGCCTAATGTTTTCCAAAATTTTTAGCACTTGTCTGTGTTTCTTCCTTTCATTAAGATTTACTTCAGTATTTGTTTCCATTTCATGTATATAATATTTGCTTATGTCAGTTTCAGGAGGATAATTTGTAATCTGCTTTCACTCATATTATTTCCAAAAATATATTTTCCCTTGCTTTAGATTTTTTAATTATTTATGTTAATGTAGTTAAAATTAGTCCAAAGAAAAACATAGGTTAAAATTAGTTTGACAGAATTTGAAAGAGACATATATCAAAATTTGATTATACAAGAAAAGTCACTTGTTCAACATCTTTCCACTTCAATGCATGCCTAAAACACTTTTTAAAACACCTCTACAGTAGTGACTAAAGTCTATCTAGAGAATTAAAGCATTAAAAAGTCCAACGGCATTGTCTTATGAGGTTTCAGATCCATATGTTTAGAAAGTCTGTTAAGAAATTCTTTGGGGCAGTCACAGATCATGTGCATCCACGTCAGCTAACCAAAGGGCCAAGGCACTCATTTAGGCTACTCATCTTGGTCTCAGGCAACACAGCCATGGCCAGTCAGTCCCCGGAAGTCCAGAAGCTACTGCGGGTGGAAAAGTAGACCACGGTAAGTGTCCAGGGTCCACAAGTGAATGAACCTGAGGCTGAAGCAGGCCAAGGCAGCTTAGGCTGAAAGTGAACTATTCTTCCTCTCAAGGGAGAAGGTATGCAATGTCAAAGCAGCTTGTCCCTGGGAGCCCATGGCAGCTGTAGCACTGAAGTGAGGGAGACCCAGTAAAGGTGGGCATCCTCCAGACCTACTTTCAGCAGAATAGGAATGTTGCCTCTGATCACCTCTAGATCTTTGCAGTATCTGGCCAGAAACCCATGAAACCTACCACGTGGATGGATAAAAGAAGAAGTACCTGTTTTAAGAATTAAGAGTCTATTTATTTATTTTTTATATTTTTATTCGTTCCTTATAGTTGTATATAATGATGGGATTGTTATTACATATTAATATGTGCACATAATAGAACCATATAATTGCGAATATCATCCTCTAGTGGTTCCCCTTTCTCTGCTTCTGCCTCCTCCTTGTACCTTCTCTCTCTTCTACTGAACTCCCCTATATTTTTGCAGGATTCCTGGCCCCGTTTCTTTCTTTTTTAATTTTTTTTCCCTCTCTAGCTTCCCCATATGAGAGAAAACATAAGACCCTTTACTCTCAGAGTTTGATTTATTTTGCTAAACACTGACATTGTTGATGCCCTCACAGAATATGAATCTGTGGCACAGCTCCAGTTAGGATCTTATGAAAACATGGGGATAGGAAAGATGGTAGAATGAGATGGACATCATTACCCTAAGTACATGTATGAAGACATCAATGGTGTGACTCTACTTTGTGTACAATTAGAGATATGAAAAATTGTACACTATATGTATAATATGAATTGTAACTCATTCTGCTGTCATATAAAAGAAATTAAAATATAAAAATATAAAAATAAATAAAAACCAAGGCTAAACTTAAAAAAAAGATATTATGAAAATACATTAATTTATTTCTGTATGTTTATAGGAGGTCCCCACATTTTCTGGAAAGTAGCATATCTAACATCTTTGTAAAAATTTCATACTTATCCAAATATTTTATTACTTTACCTCATATGTCTTAGAAATGTAATGAATACACACACACACACACACATATATTTAGTATTCCATGCCTTTTAGCTCAAGCACTATACAAACACACACACATATATATTTATATATATATATATATATATATATATATATATATATACGTGTACTTTCACTGTAATGCAAGAGACAGAGAGATAATTGCTTTTGAATATTAAATTAACATTTTTTATCTCCAAACCATAAGTCATTGATATCTCTCTCTCTCTCTCTCTCTCTCTCAATACTCAGATTGATTCCTCTCATACAAACACAATTAATCTAAAACATTTAAAAACCTGTTGACCATAATAATAAAATTGTATTTAAACATTGAAAATTTTTCTTTTTTTCAAACATTATTTTACTATATATCATACAGATTCAAGATTAGTTTTGCTCCCTAAGTGTCCTGAAATAAAGCAAAGACAATCACACACTGTCTTATTGGGCTGATCAACATAGAATGAGATAATTATCCTAAAATTCAATGCATTATCTACACTATATACCTTACCTCAAAATTAGAAAAAAGTCATTTTATTGAGAGTGAAAGAGGGTGGTAATTGATCAAATTAGGAAATAAATGTAAATAAACCAGAAAATATTTCTAAAATTGTACACAAAAACTTCTCCAAAATTTACAAGAGATATCATTATCTTTTCATGGAAAAGAAGTAAATTATATGCTAATTTTATTATTATGTAATATCAATTGTAAGATATTTACAATTTCAGCTATGATAAAATGTTAGAAATGTGCAGGTAGAAATTGATACAATTTGGTACTTCACATTTTTAAAAGGTATTAAGCCTGAGTATCATTAACTATTCTTTGTTCTGCTTGCTTCACAGGGGCACTGAACAAGTACTGAATCTTCATCCTGAATAATGTCATACTGTTGATGAACATTCACTGAGAAAGCAAGAGGCAAAAGGAGGAAACGATTAATTGTGACTGAGGTGAGCAGACAGGGTCAAAGAGGCTTTAAAAATAGAAAATATTTAGCTTGAGAGATAGTAATAGAAAGTCTTTCCAAGGCTGAGGGAACCTGGGCAGAGTCAGGCAGATATGAACAGATTGATGCACTCAGAAGAACACTGACAATTTCATATTCCTGCAGCATAAACTCAAAGTGGAATGGTGTGGAAAAGAGATTGTCAAATACCAGATTGAATGGTGAATTCCCCAAACAAATTATTAGGAAGAAAAAGCTGAAAGGTTCAGAAATATTATTGTCTTTATCTCAGAAATGCTAAGAGTGAACAAGAAAGCATCAAATAAACACTATTTTTATTTGTATTACTCTTCAAATGTGTACAAACAATATTTTCTAAATTGATTATTTAAAAAATTAGCTGTAATAAATGTCTTTTGCATTAACAGTTATGGCAATCACTAATAATTAACTAAATTAAAATAATCTCAGGAATAGCTTTCTGTTCATTGTTTTTGTAAGAATTTTATAGAATAAATAAAATATCTTTATTAATGTGGACAATTTATAATAAACTAGTAATTAATGAAGAAAATTAAAGTATTTACATAGAAGGTATAAAATTTGTACATTTGTATAAGTGTAACACATTACTAACAATATATTATTTTATTTATGTTGCTAGTAAATTTTTCTAAATGTTTTGAATCCAAAATAATTTTTGTATTTGTAAATTGGTAATATAATTTCTTTTTAAACATAAAATTTTGATGTAAACAAAAGTCGTATACACCAAGACTAAAAAATCTTTACTATAGATGCTACATTCTAGAGTGCTATGTTGATATGTATAAACACACTATGTGAAAGGGGGTGGGAAGTAAACCTGAGTCCTAATTTCAGTCAGTTAATTGTACCAGTTTATTAGTAATGGTTCTTCTAAGAAAATGAAAATTCAAAATGGGTAATAAAGGAGAGGAGAGGTCTATGAACTTGTTTTTTTTTTTTTTTTTTTTATT
>NW_025999961.1:12278852-12302856 GCF_001458135.2 Marmota marmota marmota
TATATATATATTTCTTGTAGATGGACACAGTATCTTTATTTATTTTTATGTGATGCTGAGGATTGAACCAAGTGCCTCAGACATGCAAGGCAAGCACTCTACCACTGAGCTACAACCCCAGTTCCAGCCCAGTGACATTCTGAGACTCTCAATGCCACAACTTTTCACAGATTACCAGTGTCCAACTTCTCTGGAACCCATTTTCTTGATGGATTTCTCAATGTATGTACTATTCAACCTTGCAATCCTATTTCCAAGATTCATTTCCTGGAGCCATTTCTCATAATTATTACATTAGTTAAGACTCTAACAAATGAGTGAACAAATACACACATACACACAAACATATACACACGCGCACACACACACACACACACACATTAAAATGGGTACTTTGTGAGAAGTTTAACAAAGCAAATTATTTTATAAAACGTGGCTTATTGAATTAAGAAATTCATGGAGGTAGTTTGTAAAGAGTCTTTGAGGCAGTGGAGTGTTCAGATAATTTTAATAACTGGCTTTCCACAAACAACAACAACAACAACAACAAAAATAATTTGTAGATGTTAGTTTCTCTGACACCATTGCTCTCTCCATGGCTGATTTCAAGCTGGGAGTGGAGCCCCAGTGAGTAGAGCATTGGGAAGCAGTGCCCAGACCTGGACAATGGGAGCTTGTAAAAGTTGTTCCAGCATACCCACACTACACCTGGGCCTAGAGCAGAAGTAAGGCATTGCCTACTTAGGCCAGCCAAGGCAGGGACAATAGCAGTTACTATGATTTAGAGGTGGTATTTTTTTTTTTTTGAGAAGATTGTCTGGTATGAATATTGCAATCATTTCATTGAATGCTGTGGAGGAGAGTGACTGAGGCAAATTAGAATTCCTCTTCTAATCTGTCTTTTGTTAGTGTGGAACACTGAATAAAACTGATTGATATCCTAAATTCAGAGAGCCCAGAAAACAAAGTACAGGGGTCAGGTCCTAGGTGCAGAGGTTAGAAAGTCGACAGAGAAAGTCAAACTAAAGATATCTAAATTGCATGAGTTTTTGTTTTTTCTTATGTACTTCACAGTTGATTAAAAGTCCTGAGTATATTTTTCTACAGTGTTTTAGTGTATTATTCAATACAATTATCTGTCCTACAGTGGTTGAAATAATAACTTACCATATTCTTTGTTACTCAAAAAAAAGTATAAGTGTTCTCTAGCTGTAACTATAATTTTGGATTCATACCAAACAGAATTCTGAATGGTTGTGTATGCTTGGCAATTTTTTTAAAAAATGGGGGAATATTATAAAAATGTAACTGTCATACAAACTATCACTCATCTGTTTTGGGGCCTCCCTTTCCCTACATCCAGACTTCTCTTTATCATTGTAAGAAAGACAAGCTTACGTAAGTCTTATAACTAGATCTGCTCAGTACTCTACATGAACCACATTTTTCATCCAAAAGAATCTCATTATCTTTCTAATGGATCATTTAAATTTCTGTATTTTTCCAGTTCTTCTTATTGATCTTTTTCTGATCTTTGTAGGATTAGCTGAAATTCAAACTATTCTTTCTAAACATATTGAGCACTCTTTCTCTCTCTTTTTCAATTCCTAATTAAATTTAGAAAAAAAAAAGAGAGAGAGAGAAAGAAAAGTGATTATGTCACCTATTCATTATATACATGCTAATACTTGAGAATTCTCTTGGAAGAACATAGAAAATTTATTTAGATATTCTAGGCATTTACTCTATAATATAGACTTTGATAAATTTAATGATTGTTTTGGTCCATGTGTTGCATTAATGTAACAGCTGAAAAATAGTAATTTATAAGAAACAGCAATTTATTCTGGTCTGAAAACTGAGAAGTTCATGATCAAAGCAGTGGCATCATCTGGTACAGGTCTTTCTGCTCTATCTTTGGTTGGTGGAAAGTGCAGCAAGGCAGGGATGAAGCTTGGATCTTCTCCTGGTACAAGGAGCGGAGAGAGACCCACACTAAGAATCCATTTTGTAGCAGCATTGACCTATTCTTGAGTAAACAGTCCACCTCCCAATATTGTTGTGTTTTAGATTCAGTTTTGAAGACAAAGATTTTTGGGGGGACACAGTAAAATTATAGCAGCAATCATAGGTAATCACAAATCTGATCTCTGTTTTCATCATGTGTAAAGTAACTGGAAGTCATTTTTTCCTTAAAAGAAACTCAACTCTTATAATTTAATTCATTTTAAATTTATGAATGTTAATTATCATTAATGTTTTCACATGACATTTCTATAACTAGCAAAGACCTTGGATAAAACAAATTGTCCCTCAAATTTGAAACGTAAGGACAAAGAGAACTTTAATTACTTTTTTTAAGACTACACTATTAGCATTTGGTAGACCCAGGACACAAAGTCAGGGATTTCTTACTTTTATTATCTTGCAAAAAGCTTACATAGTTATCCTTTCATTCCAAGTCCTTCAAGTCAGTTTGCAAAGAGTAGCAGACAGAATGTGACACAATACTTCCAATGTACATGGTGATGCCTCTCTCTTTATCTGCATCAGCTCCTCAAAGGGTCTAGACCTAATCAACACCCATGCATTCAATTCATTGAGCAAAATAACATTGTCATTACAGCTATATATTTGTGCCTTTGGCTTCAGAGATGGTTTCCAAATTATTTTCTTTATAATTAAAGTCTACATATAACAAATATATAAAATTGATTTAAATGTTGCAAAAAACACTAATATCTAAAATTATGCAAGAACAAAACAAAAATGAATGAAGTAAGTCAAATCTAAATTTTGGTGATATTATAGTTTAAATATGAGGTGTCCCCCAAAAGCTCATGTGAAAGACTAATTAGTGTGTTAATCCCCTGATAGGGATCAACTAGATGGTAACTGTAGGCAGTTAAGTGTAGCTGGAGGAGCTTGGTTGATAGGGGCATGCCCTTAGGGTTTATATTTTGTTGTGCCCAGGAGATCTCTCTCTTTCTCTCTATTCTTCCTGCAGTCATGTCCTGAGCTACTTTTTTCCACCATACTCTTCTGCCATGATGTTCTATGGGTTCAGAGCAATAGAGTCAACCATCTATGGATTGAGACTTCTAAAACTGTGAGTGCTAAGTAAACTTTTCCTCCTATAAAATTGTTCTTGCCATGCCTTTTGGTCACAACAATGAAAAAACTTACTAAATAAATGGAAAGTATGAAGGAAGTGCCACAAGCTTGAAAATATGTAAAGACTATATAGAAAATAATAAGGGAATAAAGAACAATAGATATATTTTACATGAGATATATTGGTACATTAATATTAAAAATAAAAATGATTTCTGTGAACCTACAGTATAAGGCACTATTTATGGGATTTTCGACTTATCTAATTGACATTCAAAATATGTAATCCTTTCAATGAACTGTGACTGCTTGATATGCCTACACCCATTCAACAATAAAATCACTTAAAGAATAGAAATAAATTGACTTGGGATATTTTTTTTAAAAAAAGAAACACTTTAATTGTTCCTTTCGGGTTCAATGAAATGACTCTCTTGAAAAAAAATAAATGAAATATAATTTTCCTTTAGCAAATAAAGCCCACAGTGCAAATGTGGGCTTACATTATATACTTTGTTAAATGTATATACAGTAGATACATTCAGCCACATGATCATGAAAACAAATAATCAATACTCCTATATGTTGCTCAGCTATGGTGTTCAGAAGATTAGTTATATTTAAGTGCATCCTTTTAAATTTATATTTTCAACTTGTTATGGGTTTATTGTAACCTAATTACATCATAAGTTGTAGAATATCTATATGATCCCTGAGAGTTAAGATTTCAACATACAAATTTTGGAGGAAAAGAAGCATTCAGTTAATAATAATGTGAGTATATTAAAATATATACATATTTACATATGAAAATGTATATATAGAAGTTTACAGAAATGCATATTTATTTCAATCCTGCTTTTCTCAGCTAACTGTTAGTTACTTGTCCTTAATGAATATGTAATCAGGAAATCATTAATGAAAAGATGTTTATAATATATTCAGTTAAATGTGTATTTGAACAAAGTCTTAAGCTGCATCGTTCATTAAGTTTAATTATGGAACTGAATTTCATAACCTTGGTGAGATTTATTACATCATACTTTTAAAAGTAATAGATATCCTCTTCTGTTATCATCTAGATTTTTCTTACTTTAATACTAAGCTGAATTCCTCATTAATTCTAACCAATTTTTATCTGTTCACTCTCTGTTCCTCTGTGGCAATATTGTCTCTGTTTACTTCTTTTGAAGGAAACTTGCATTTTATTTTTATTTTATGCATATTAATGAAGGTGTTGATATACAAGATGTTGTTAGGGAGTGGTTGAGAGACTTTGATTCCCGATCAAATATGTAAAGCATGATTATCAGAGGAAACAAATTGCCTGAGAGAATTTGAACCTCAGTAACTAGGAAAAGGAATTAGGGATCCTCAGGGCAATTGTGTTTTCTTAAGGATTCATAGAGATTATTATCTTGGTTTTAAATATATTGAACTGATCTTCTAAAACTTACTTTTCTGTGCTTTAAGTTGTCCCTGGGGGAAAAAAAAATTGTTTTCTAGTAAGAAAACTGTGACTTCTTTAGTCAAAACACACCCTATTTAGATAAAAGTGATTGATTTTTTTTTTTTTAAAGTGGAGACGGTGTTAAGAATACAGAAAAGTATAATGACATTTTCTACAAAAAAGGAAAATAAATTTCAAGTCAGATTATTTGCTTAACATCTCACCATAATAAGGCAAGATATATAAATTAAATATTCAAAAATACTGGAAAATAGAAATTTCTCAGCCTAAGTTCTGCAGAAAAGCAAACTGGTTATGTACCAATACTTTAAAAAGTAGTGCAATGCTGGGGATGGTAAGTAAGAGAATGAGAGTGTGGATGCGAATCATTCCTGAGCTGTCCAACTCCCACAGATGCAAGTGAGTGTTCACTGCCAGGCAACTGTCTCTGGAATGCTCTTATGCCCCATGGTAATTCAAGACTGTTTGCCATTGGAGAGTGGGAAGAGATTTAGTTGGGGAGCTTCCAACTTTCACTGATCAGAAGATTGCTTCTGGAGTTGTTATTTCCCTTGCACTTCTGTGTTCAACTGTATGAGCTTTCAAGCAGTGTTTCTTATACTTTAGCTTCAACAAGGATCTCTGGGACAGGATAGAAGAAACAGGGAGCAGACACTGAGTATGCTGCTCTCAGGAGTCCTTCCTTAAGTCAGTTAATTTAAGCATCTACAAAAAAAAAAAAAATTGTTGTAAAGAGTCCTAGAGATACGTGAAAAAACATGTTCCCAAAAGACATACTACTAATCAACAGTTGAACTCTCACTTTTACAAAATATGACAAGGTATGTATGAAGTTATGAATCAAGAATCTGTATAAAATTATAAATCATGAATCTCAGATTTAATTCCATATATAGCAATTAGGGTAACCTAAAACATAGGGATATTTCATATTTCTGTAAGAGTATTTCTTCTTTTGCTTTATCTCATAATCTCTGGTCCTCTAGACAAACACTTCCTCTTTAGGAGCTAGTGGTAGTAACTTAACCATTTTAAATGTATTTTAGTGTTTAACATTTTTAATCAATGTAATCATTTACATATTTGTGAAGTACAGCAAGATAATATGAAATATGTGTAAAATGTATCATGAGAAAATCAGGAAATTAGAATTTCCACCTTCTTCAACATTTATCATTTCTCAGTTTTAGCAAATTTTGAACTCCTCTCTTCTAGTTCTTTATAAATAAATAATAAATTGTTGTAGACTATAGAGACTCTTGTGCAGTCTACCACTAAAACTTATTCCTTCTAACTGCATGTATAGGTATACACATATATATTTAAATCAACTTAAATTCCTTCATTCTGTAGTATCCATTAATAAATTTGCATATGACTTGAAGTGTTCCATTCTATCACAAACCCTGTCATCATCTTGTGTGAATAATAAATCTATGTGGACATCTCTTCCCTAAGGAATGTGATGGACTCTGGATGACTTGGCTTCTCACTGTGGCCTTTTACCCCTTCTGCCCTCCTTTTTCACAGCCTTGTCATCCCAGATTGCTTCATACTTAAAACCACAAACTTAGTCTTGCTTTTGTCTCACAACAATTCCCTGTCTTTCTAGATTTCTTACTCAATTACTCTTGACACAATTGTTATGTCTAATTTCACTCATATAATTGTGACATTTTCAACTTATTCTTTCCTTCATTTGCATTTTTTTTATCTCCAGAAAGCTTAGACTTCAGAGTTCTTCATCTGAATATAAAGTTTACTCTTTCATTGTTATTGGTCATCCCTGAAAGAGAGGAAAAAGGGAAAAAAAAATGAAACCTAAAGGAAACATTAATATTTTTATTCCAAACCTAAAACTGAACCTTGAAGATCTACCCACTAAGTAATTCTAAATAAAAATTAACTGAAAATTACCAAGTATTCACACTAGACCTACTGCCTCAGTTGTAAGTCCATCATGGTAAAGTGTTAATATATTTTGTCTTTGTTGTGGTAAGATATGTCTTCAAATGACAGGGAATTCATAAACCCTTACATAACTGAAACCAACATCCCCTTTCTTCTTTCTATTCACTCAGAAGTTTATTCATGAAAAAAAAATACTAATAATTGGTACTAACAATGTGCCAAACTCAAGAGTCAACATTTCAAACTTCAGTAGAGAAACATTGCTCTCTTGGTAGGATTCTTAAAGACCTAACTTTGGTTCTTTCTATCACAAACTGCTTTAGATCATGCCATGGATTTCTGGAAGAGTTTAAATTTTCTTATTTTGAGTTAATTATATTCATAGCAAATCACTTTAAAAATGTTTTTCTTTATCTGATTCATTTACTAATTCTTCAGCTAATGATTCAGTTCCTAATTATGTGTTTAAATATATAATCAGAACCAGGTGTGGTGGCACACACCTGTAATCCCAGGGATTCCACAGACCAAGGCAGGAGAATAACAAGTTCAAGGCCAGCCTCAGCAACTTAGAAAAATTCTGCCAAAATAAGAAAAAAAAAAAAAAAAAGGACTGGAGATGGACTTCATTGTAAAGTGCCCCTGGGTTCAATCCCTAGAATGCATGTGTGTGTGTGTGTGTGTGTGTGTGTGTCTATCTATCTATCTATCTGATTTTATTAGTCAATCCTTGAAGTGAGGAAAATGATAAATATATTCAGAACCTAGAAATACATCTGTGAAAAGACTCATTTTCTACTTCAAGCAACTTCCAATTTTTGTTTGATCTTTTAATTTGCACATGCTCTGCTCTGAAACTGGATCTACAGTCTGGTGATTGCAGAAAGTGTGGTAGCATTGGTGTACTCCAATCACATTTGCTACATTCTCAAACTGAAAATGCATTTCAGTCCAGGTCCAGCAATAAAGATGTATAAACTGAAGGAAATTAGAAGTATATGAGACAACTGCTTGTTTTAAGATCTCTTGGAAGGAAACAGGTAATATCTTTTTATTTCCCCACCATGTTGAGTCAGGGGATTACCAGTAAAGGAACCATTATGGGATGCTCCTGTGGCAGGAGAGAGTGCAGACCAAGAAATGTTGTAAATGCCATGGGAAAAGCAGCACCTGCACTAGCCTAGGTTCCTGAGGGGCATGGTGGGCATTACCTACATTATCATATCCATAAAAAGGCCTCTCAGTGAAGTGTCCTAATTAAAAATTATTTGGGAACTACACTTTACTTGACCCAGTCTTTTGTAATCCATCTCCATAGTTTTATTTTTTAATCCCCACTTTTCATATTTGTAACTCTGTTTTTGACAGTAAAAAACTTGGTTCCCACTGTCTACAGCATATTTACTTATTTTCTAAGTCATAGAAGATATACTTTTATAATAAATTTTGATGATATATGACTGGATAAGTAGAAAACCGAACGAATATGTAGTTTGATAGTTATAGTATTTGCCTATGAAAAGCCATGTCTATAATAAAAATAATTTGAAACAAGGATAAAATATTTTAATATAATTATTTTTTATTTTACCTTTATATATATATATGACTATTGTCAAAGTTAATTTATAATGAAAAGTTAATGTAATTAGTCTTCTTTCTTTGGTGTGCATATGGTATTCATTTGAAATCTAATTAAATCATTTTTTAATTTTTCTTCAACTTAATTTGATTCTTTTTCAAACCTTTGTTATTTGCTTAATTTATGAGAATATAAAATGTTAACATAATCTCAACAATCAAAAGTACATAAAAGTGGGGCTGGGGCTAGGGCTCAGTGATAGTGCACTTGCCTAGCATGTATGAGGCACTAGGTTCAATTCTCAGCACAACATATAAACAAATAAAGGTCTATCAACATCTAAAATAAATTTTAAAATATATAAGTGTTTAGAATCATAGTGACCTCAGTTTCTATTATTTCTGCATCATTTCTATCCTCCCACACCATATACCTGTTCTTTATCAACCCCAAAAGGTAACTTTTTTGATGTATTTTTTATTTCTGATTTATCCATCTTATCCATCTTGGTGCTTTAAAAACAAATTTTGCATACATATTATAATACAGACACCTTATTTCTGAACTACTAACATGAGAAAGAGCATGGCATAAGTACTTTCTAAAATTTATTTTTAAATTAGTGACCATTCTGGGAATCACTTCCTCATTCTTGATTCTAGCTGCATGGTACTTCGATTTGTAAATCTATCATATGTTGTAGAACCACTTTTTCATACATGGGCATTGCAATATTTTACAGTAGTTCTATGAATAAACAGTGATATTTATGTTTATGATAATTAAGGAAAAATATTAAGGCAAATTGCTAGAAAAATATTTGCTGGGTGAAAGGTAAATTCATGTGCAACTTTACTGTATAAACGTAGCCCATTCCCCAAAGCACAATTTTACAAATTTGAGTTCTAGGTGCCAATTATTAGAGTCCCTATTTCTCTCAAGGTTCATCAAAACATATTATATATTTGCTAATACAAAACAATTTGACATATGGGAAGTAAATGATCTCTCTACATAGTTTTACATGTATTCTGTAATTATGAGTAAAGTTTAGTATTTTGTATATTTATATCTTTTTTATATTTTTCTAATGAATTTTTGCACACTTACATTAAATATTTTTAGAGATTATGGTTATTATTTCATTATATGTAGTATTATTAATAATTTTACATACCTTTCCTGTTTTGCCAATTATCTTTATTACAGTCTTTTTTGTTCTATGTTTTGCTCTGATTCTTTTCTTTTTTTAATTTTTCGTTTTTTTTTTTTTTTGTTAGAGCATTTTGATTTGGATAATATAAGAATACAAACAAGAAAGTTTTATTTTAGATATTTTTGTATTCTTAAAGCAATAAAACAACAGAAATATCCACAGGATTCATGAGATTATATTAAAAAAATATAGATACGTATGTCTTATAAATCTGTCATGTCAAATGGCAGATGAACAAATGAATTCAAAGGTAAGAAGAAAAGTCTGAATCAAAAGAAATGCTCATGGGCAAATAAATTTTATATCAACCCAATGAAAAGGAGAGATAGCAGAGTCAATTGAATATTAAGGGTTGGTAGAGGAGGAAAAGTCATCCAAAAGGCAGGGAGGATTGCAGAAGGAAATGGGTTCTTGGAATTTCCAAGGAATTCATAAAATAACGTACATAAGCTAAGGTGAATCTATTTGTCAACTTTTTATCACTGTAACACAATTTCCAAATAGAATAATTAAAAATAAATAAGCTTACATAGCTTACAGTTTTGGAAGTTGGCATTCATTCTAGACAGCACAGTATAGGCTTTGGTAAGGGCCTCAGTGTGGATGGCAGGCTATATGTAGTAAGATTGGTCATATCTTCAAAATTAAACCTGAGAGCAACTCACAATCAGGCATAGGCTTATATAATAATCACCTCACAAGAACTAACAAAGATTCCACAAGAAATATTTCAATGCCTTTCAAAGACATATTCCTATTAGGCTGAGGAATCGTCACTAGGTCCCACTTCAAAATGGTTCTACTGTCTCTTAAATTCTTCAGCCTGAAGACCAATTTACTAACACATAAACCTTTGGGAAAACACAATATATCCAAGCCACAGCCATGGATATGTCAGTGGTGAAAGACAAGAAGAGTTCAATCATAAAGAAATGTTGAATTTGTTGATGACTTTCTGCAGCTATTGAGATGATTATGTGATATTTGTTCTTGCTTATATTATGTGGTGTATTGATTTTTGTGCTTTTATTGATTTGTGTATGTTGAACCAACCTTGCATCCCTTTAATTAAACTGATTTGATCATGGTGTGTGATGTTGAAATGTAATTTTGTTTGCTAGAAGTATCCTTATCTGATTTTTGCTATGAGGGTGATATTGGCTTAAGAGAATGAGTTTAGCAATGTTCCTTCTGTTTCTATTTCATGGTACAATTTTAAGAGCATTGGTATTGGTGTTTCTTTAAAGAATTAAAAATCAGCATACTTTAGGGACATAATCACACCCAGATTTATGCCAGTACAATTCACAATAGCCAAGTGAAGGAGTCAACCTATACATCCATCAAAAGATGAAAGGAACAAAAAAATATGGTGTATATACAGAATGGAGTTTTTATTCATCCATAAAATATGAAATCATGTCATTTGCAGGACAATGAATGGAACAGTAGACCTTCAAGTAAGGGAAACAAGCCAGACACCAAAAGACATATATTTTCTCTCATATGTAGAAGCTACAGGGAAAGAAGAAAGTAAAGGATGTTCTGAAAATAGGAGGGAATCATTAAGGTAATGGAAGGGCACAGTGGGAAGGAAGAGGCAAAGATTAGCAAAGATATCAGGAAGTAATATAACCAAGTTATGTAATGTGCATCTGCAGACATGTCACAATGAAATATACTGTTATGTAAATTAATATGCAACAATAAAATAATATTTTTAAAATGATAACAGAGACAGACAGGAGGGTGAATGCTTTGGAAACACTGACGAGACTTGAAGAAGTGTTTCAATGATAGTGCAAAAGCAAGTGAACCATATGCCAAGGAGTAAGTTCACTGGAATTTGTGTTGTTTTAAATAGTGATTTTAGAGGTGGAAAATTTCACAGTTTTTGACAGAAATGTTCAAGGCTAACATGGAGGGAAAGTGAATGAAAGGAAGGGAAGTAGGATAAATGTCCAGATGTTGCCTATGTCATACACAGGAATCTAAAGTCACTAAGATAACAAGTTGTAGGACCTAAAGGACTGTGATCCATGTTGTAGCACTTTCAGTAAATTCAGGAATGTGACCAGGAGGAGGATAGTTGATTATGAGCATGGTCAAAAAAAGAAGAGGAGGTATAAGCATCAAAAGGGACACTGTGGTATCAGAAAGATCGCAAGCCACTTTGCATTTTTAAGAAGTTCTAGAGAATAAAGCAAATCTCCAACTAGAGTAGCATTCAGAAATTGCAAAGCCTAAAATCAGAAAGTGTTTGGGAGTATTTGGAAATGACAGGACATGCTGCTCCTTGGTTTTCTCCTGTAAATTCAATCTATAAACTTCTTATAAGTCATTTTCTGTTTTGTTAAGTACAGTAGAGTGAGGTGTATTATTTGGTTCTAGTGATCACTTCAACTGGATAAATATCTTTTGATATAATCCTGAAACTAGTGCATCAGAATAATATTCTGAGGACTGTGACCTAAGCAAAAACAATGGGGGTCTGGGGGGAATGGTGCAGCACAATGAGAACAGACTTCCAGAAGAAAGAGAGGGAGAGAGGAGTGACAAAGAAAGGCAAAGACAGAGTCAGAGAAAAGAAGAAAGCATTCTTGGAAGTATTATCTTTCATAGTGTTTGTCTTATCTTTCTGATAACATGCTTGATTCTCTACCATGAAGTAAACAATGTTTGGGTTTTGTAAGTTGGAAAAAAATTGACATTTACTATTAATATATAAATAAAATCATATAGAGAGAAAATACTCAAAATGTAGTAAGTTCCCTGGAGTTGGCCTTAAGGTAGAAGATATGTAATCGTGAGAATGCTACCGAAGTAGATTTTTAAAAAGCACAAAATTTCTAAAATTTTCAAAATTTTCTGATTGATAGAAATGTCTTTTTTTAAAAATTATTCTCCTTGAGTCCTTTCAAAAGATCACACATGAATTAATGCTAGTGAGGTGGTCATCAGAAGGACCCATTCAAGTCCTGCAGGGTGGAAGAAGATGGAGGTCAAAGAAACTCTTGAACAGTGAGATTCAATGAGCTTTCATGGTGGTGAATAGAGGTTGCTCTGAGGGTGGCAGTCCAGAAAGGGCATGGAACTCTGTGTGCCCCATTTCCATTCCATACTTGGCTCTAAACAATCCCTTCCTTTCAGCTGTTTCTAAGGTATATTAAGTAAGTGTTTTCCTGAGTTCTCTAAACGATTGTAATCAAAAAATAAAACACTGGAAGGAATCATGGGAACATATAAAATGGTAGTTGGTTGGACAGAAATGTGGACAGCCTATGCCATTTATTTGTGTCTGACTTAATTGCAGGCAATCTTTGAAGCTAAGCCTGTAAACCTGTATGGTCTGATGTTAAGTTCTGGTACTTGGTGTCAGAAGTGAACTCAATTATTGGACAACCTGTTAGCCTCAGAGAACTTGATAATCTCATAGATCATTTCTTCATTGGGAGTATAATAAAAAAAAAGCCACATAATTCAAGAGTAGTGAAAACAAATTGGGATTCCAACTAGTATTTTACTTAATATCAAAAATGTAAAATAAGGCATATAGTTTGTCACATCAATAGACATAAATGGAAAGATTTATTTCTTTCAGATAGCATTATAAAGTCTCAGGTATAAGTATATAAGACTGTAGCCATGCATGATACAAAATAAATAATGCTTCCAAAAATGCTTTGAAATCTTATCACAGCCCAGAAGCTATTTTGTTGTAAGGCAAATTCATCCTGAATCCCAGCCAAGTCCTCATATGCCAAAGGACGTAGCTGTAAATCTTAAAAGGCTGCCTAAATACAAGGACCCTGAGGACATAGTTATAGCAATATGTGAGTATGTTTTCTTGCATGATGGTCCAGGAGGCAAATGTTAATGACCAGAAACTATAAAAAAAGATGCTGCAAAATGGCAAACATTTATCTAGAATATGTAAACATTGTCTTGAAAGTTTAGGGATGGGAATATTGAAAAACTCAGTGAATAAGGAAGACTTGGTGGAAAAATTCATGGAAGAAAGTCAAATAAATAAGAACTATACAGATTTACCATTATTTAGTTTTCTTTAATTTAAGATATGGTATATTACTTGCTAGGAGACTCTCTTTGTTGTATATTTACAACAAATATAATTTTTTACATGTCGTTACCTGCAAAGATATTGCATAGAAAATGTAGCCTCCCAGGTTAAATAGTAGATATAAAAGTGGGACTCAAGTCTTTGTTGCCCATTCTTTATACTACACTATTTTGAATTATCTGTTCCATTTTCTAAACCAGTTTGGAATGTGATGCCACATCTATTCCCTTTCCTGAATCAATCAGGCTTATTCCAATGTCAGTCTTCTCCTGGAAAATGTCACACAGGCATTTTAAGCAGGTTTGGAAATGATAGCAATTTCCAAAGAGTGTTCAGACCCATAAATTAACATGAGGCTATATTCTGCCACAGACCTTGAAGTGCTAATGTAGCGATATATTCATAAGAAAAGACATCCGTGTCAGAGTTGATATAACATAAGGAAAGCAAAACTTAAGGCAGAAAGTAAATTTGAAAAAAATAGTAAATCATTACAATACTTTTCATTTAGGTTTATCTACGTTTTGTTAGTAGATTTCTAAGAGATTTTGAAAAAAGAAGCTGCAGCCAAACAGTCCATTTATAGCTCCTGACAAGGCAGTCGTCCCACTTCTTTGTCTATTTTCCTTTCCGGAGAAAATGGATTAGACAGTTTGGAAGAAAATCAGCACATCTCCTTTCCTTCTTTACCTTGAGCCAAAAGTCTAGCAAAAACCTGGGCCTTGTTCCCTACGTTTTATCATTTTTCAAGTGCTAAACCAAAGTTTAAAAATTATCTCAATAAAGATGTTTAGAAAAGTCCAGATGCCAGAATAGGCCATAGACTTCAACATCCATTCCCAAAAGAAATAAAAGGCACCAAGGTCTAGAGCCACTTCAGCACTGCTAGTTTCACAATCCACTTACATTTCTGCAAAACCAAAATCGTTTAATCCTGTCATGACTGCTCACAAATTAGTGTGAAAACAAAACAAAACAAAACAAACAAACAAACAAACAAACAAAAAAACGTTGCCCCATCATATCTCCTTCTGGTCCTGCTTCTCACAGTTTCAACCCTGGTCTGAGGTTGAGGGGACTGGTTGGGGTAAGGGTTGGGTTTGGGGTGTGTACTTACTTTGCATTTTGCCTGAATTGTCCTTAGGAGATTGTAGTAAGGCAGTGAAGCAATGACTTTATAATTTATGTCTTTAGGAAGCACAGCAGACCGATCTTTATAACTGAATTTGTTAATTTTGGTGCATTTCACTTGTAGATGCAGCAGAGAAGCACCCCAGTTTAAGAATAGTTTCCAGAGAGCTAGAGTTGTGACTCAGTGGTAAAGTGCTCACCTAACAATTGTGAGGCACTGGATTTGATCCTCAGCACCACATAAAAATCAACAAATAAAATAAAGGTATTGTGTTCATCTATAATTAAAACAAAATATTAAATAAAAGAATAGTTTCCAGAAACCATCTGCTAGCATTTAAATACTGGCTGACAATTACTAACTCTATTTCCTTAGACAAATTGTTTAATATCTATGTGCTTCAGTTTTCTAATCTGCAAATAACACTATCTATCACAAATTGGTCGGTTTTAAGGATAAAAGAAAATAGCAAACTTTTCTTTTGTAAATACCCAATGTATCTTTATTTTTGTGACCTCAATTCTCAACTTTATATTTGGTAATTTGTATATCGCAATTATTGTGATGATTTTTATTGCAAAGACATTTTCATATATTTTTTAGACATCAATATACTGAGTCATCCTCTAGAAATATCATTCTCATATCACAAACTCTATGAATTTGTGAGAAAATAGCACATCATTTAGTAAACAGTGTGAAAAAAATGCATACCTATGGGAGGATACAGCCTAAGGTTTTTCCGTTAATTTTGCCACCTTTGTCACAAAATTATAACACACACAATGACATTTCTTGATTCCTGTCTAGAGCTGGCTCTGATGTCTGGAATTGCATGCTTTATCAAAATTTATCTTAAACCTTACAACCAACTTGAGAGGCAGAAATGATTATTCCACTTTACATATGAAAAAAACTAAGTTCCTCAAATGTTAATTGTCTGCCCTAAGGCCATGTAATTAATCATTGTCCATGTTGGAATTTGAATCAGGATTCTGAATCCAGATCCAGTTCTATCTTTGGCTGTTTAAAGTTTTCATAAAGAAATCTTCTTAAGCTTCTAAATATATTTATTTGATTGAAAATGTACAGAAGGAAGGCAAAATCTTGAACTCTTTAAAATTTGGGATGCTATCATTTTCAGGTGAAGGAAATGACAGCAGCCCTAGGCAGGTGTGTTACCAGCACCTGTCTCTCCTTTAAAAGCAGTGCAATCCAACTTGAGAGAGAGGGCAAGAAAGATAAGGCCTAAAGTCTTAGAAACTGACAAACTGACAACTGAAAGATAACTTGTCCTGAAGAATCCATGAAGATTTGAAGAATATACTAGCACATTGAATAGTAAAATATTATAAAAGTGGTGTGGGAAGAAATGTCCAATAATTAATAGAGGTAAATTAAAACAGAAGGCAAAGCCAGAGTACTGAGTACTTCAGCTATGCATAGATGGGAAAATGAAAATGATCTGCAGTTCACAGAGGAATGAATACAATTGTATATTATAAATACAGTGAACTATAAACACAAATTTTACATAACTTACTAAGTGATTTGAGTATAGGAAACAATCAAGTATTTTTATGATCTGCTCCTATAAATAGATATTTGTTTCATATTACTCATAAATGGCCAATTTATTCAACATATAGGCTAGTAGTTTGCAAACTGAAGTAGATATCAAACACTTGTGAAAACAGTTTCTTGGAGCCTCCCTCCAGATTTTCTGTTACAATGGGTATTGGGTGGTGCCTAAGAATTTGCATTTTTAGCATATATCCTGATGATGATGCTAAAGATGCTGATCTAAAGATACTTCAAAACCACTGAAATAAATTTCATTATTTATTATTTTACCTTTAAAATATATGTTCCTTTTTCTAATTTTTTTTCTTTTCCTTTTTTTGATGAAAATAAGTATCAAGTTGTAGAAAAGATGATTTAAAAAATAAAGAATTTACATTTATAGAAGAATTATCCTATTTTTATAATATGATTCCCACAATGATGGACTCTTTTTTGAGGAATTAAAGAGATTTGTTTCAATTATGCAGAACAGCAAGAACAACAAAAATTCAAACAGATTCTTTGTTTTTCTCCTTAATAATTTATCATTATGTCCTTTTAAAGAAAATATGGAAGGTCTCATGATTGTAAGTGAGGATTTAAAACACTCTAATTCAAAGTTTGCTAAATGTTTAATTTGTTTAAAAATATATTGAAATAATCTTAAGGCTGTATTTTAAATATATTCTGTGCCAACCAACATTACACAATGACCCTCAGTACAATGTGGTATGGTATTGACTAATGTAGGAGACAGGAGTCGTGTGCTATATCCATATTTTGAATGACTTGAAGATATTTGTCATGTCACATTTCTATTTATTTTCTTATTTTGTTATTTTTAACTAAAGTTGACATAAAATATTAAATTTTTTAATAGTGCTTGAACAGGTGATTAAAAAAAAGTAAGTTATAAAAAATCAGCTATTTTTATTACTGAAGAATTCAGTATATTAACTGCATTTTTAGCTAAACTAGGAAATTTAGAGGTTTTCTATATATTCACATAAGTCTTCTAGTTATCATAGTAACTTTCCTAATATATGCTATTGTGAAATGTTCTAAAGGTCTAAATAATTTACTTTATGTATATTATTTTCTTATTCTGGGATTATAAACCTCAAAGATTAAACAAATGTCCTCATATTATGAACATTAATTAACCTAACATTCTCAATATAATGTAAGCACTAAAGTTAAGTGTTTTGGGAAAAAAAAATGAATGAGCCCTTATTACTTGAATTAAAAAAAAGATTCTCAGACATAACACAAAATCAAATAAAAATGAGTAATTTGTTTTTCATAAAAATTAAAAATCATTAATAAAGTGTATAAATAACCCCTTTACTGGGAGAATGTATTCACAATACACAATACACAATACAAAGAGAATTATTTCTAGGATATGCAATGTGTATTTTCTTACACGTAAGTAGTATATAAACATTACTACAATGAAGAAATAAGACTTTCACATTTCTTCATAAAACTCTTTTGCAGTTAACATTTTGCACATATTTACCTGATCTTTATATTTTCATTAATTCTGCTTGTTCTAGAAGTGTGCAACATTGAGTTAAACAATATATTACCTTTTTTGAATCATTTCTTTTTCTGAAAATTAGGTTAAATAATAATGTTTCACCTTAGTTATTGAATGTATTTGTACTGTGTTCATTTTTATTGCTGAAGAGTCAATTATCTGAGTATAGGAAAAAATCTTACATATTTTTTGTTTTTTCACTTTTTTACACGAATACTCCTCTAAAATTTAGTAAGCGATTGAGCACATAGTTCCAGGAAAGAAAATAGGTGAATGTTTATTTAATGCCTATAAAAAATGTATTGAGTTTGTTCATTCATGAAGAAAATGTAAATTAGAACTCTGTTTATAACAACTACAGACATAGTCATATGGCTTAAATTTAACATGTAGCAATATCAAGTGTTAACATGGAGAAGGAAAAGCTTGAACTCTGGTTTACACTGCAGCTGGGAATGTAAACTTGCATAGCCATTTGGAAAACAGTTTGACAGTTTTTTTTTTTTAATTAGGTTACACATATGCCTACCCTGTGACTTAATAATTTGACTCAACTGTTTACCCAAGAAAAATAAAAGGATGCAAAACAAAGACTTCTTTCAAATTTATATAGCAGTTTTTTTTTCCTTTTTTTTTAAAGAGAAAGAGAAAGAGAGAGAGAGAGAGAGAGAGAGAATTTTTTAACATTTATTTTTTAGTTTTCAGTGGACACAAAATCTTTATTTTACTTTTATGTGGTGCTGAAGCTCGAACCCAGTGCCCTGCGCATGCCAGGCAAGTGCCTTACCACTTGAGCCACATCCCCAGCCCAGCAGTTTTTTTCTTAATATCCAAAAATATAAACCATACGTCCATAAAAAAGTGAGCAGACAAAAAATATATAAGATTGTTTACTAAATAATTGACTCTTCAGCAATAAAAATGAACACAGTACAAATACACTCAATAACTCAGGTGAAACATTATCATTTAACCTAATTTTAAGAAAAAGAAATGATTCACAAAAGGCAATATATTGCTTAATTCAATATTGCACACTTCTAGAAAAGGCAGAATTGATGGAAATATAAAGACCAGGTAAATATGTGCAAAATGTTAACTGCAAAAGAGTTTTATGAAGTAATGGTAAAGTCTTATTTCTTCATTGTAGTAGTGTTTACATCGGCAGATCATTTTTCAAAACTCATTGAAATTTGAGATCAATAGGATTGACATTTTTAACTTAATAATTTAGGTAATAAAAATCAATGTGCTTTGCTCTGTATTCAGATTAACTAATAATAATAGTAACTTATTATTATAATTATATGAGAGTATCTTAGGAATTCAGAAAAGTTATTGATAAAAGTCACCATCCATTCACAACTGAAATTGACAGAAGGTAGAAATATAATGAAAGCCCATCAATCTAATAATTGGAGTCAACAACAAGTACAGTTAAAGAAATTAACAAAAACCTACACCTAGCATCATACATAATGGTGAGGAATTGAACACTTTCCTCCTAAGATTCAGAACAAGGTAACAGTGGTTGCTGTCACCATTTCCTTGTTGGGTATAAAATTCTCTGTGCAATTAGTTAAGTGGAAAAGAGGCATGAAGAATTGACAGTTGAATAAAACAGACTTCATATATAGGCTATATTATTAGTAGTTAGAAAAATAATGACAACTGTATAGTAGCTATTATAAATAATAAGTTGACTGGAAGGCTGCAGGGTATGTTTTATATGTAAAATGGAATTTTATCACTTGCACATCTGAAAAGTTGATACACACTTGATTTTCCCCTACACTTCTTATTAAATACAAAAAAAACCCCTGAAATAGTATATAAAATTTGCTTTAAAAGATCCTGAAATATGAAAAAAAAAAAACATGAACAAAAACAGACACACACACACACACACACACACACACACACATATATACACACGCATACACACAAAAAATCAGACATTCCGGAGACCTCAAGCACAAGGGTACATAGCTGTAGGTTTTCTTTGGTTGTCTTTTTTTGTTCATACACTTCAGACTTCAAGCTAAAAAGCTGCAGTAGAAGAGTGCCAAACCCGTGAATACAGGCAAAAACATACTCTGACAGAAGTCTTGTCTCTAGCCAAAGGAACAAGAAAAGGCAGCCTAAAACCACTCAAGTATATACAAATCCAACAGAGAAAGATTGTTGTCCTCATTTTTCCACACTATTGAAAACATACAGGGAAACCTAGAGTTTCCAACATTGCCAGGCTCAGTGAACTTAACACCCTTGCACTGGGGAGGTACAAAAGAAAACTGAGTACAGAGCTGAAGAATAGATAGGCTTTTTTTTTTTTCTTATCAAGTGATACCAAGTCCTCTCCCCACTGTCTTGCATCAGTGTGTAGATGTGGGAGATAGTAAGGGGAAAAGGCATTAGCCAAACATTTCATTTCTACTAAGGGGGATTATCATTGATGGCTATTGGAGCTGCATGACTTCCATTTCAACCAAGAAATAGCAAGAAACCTCACCCTGTGTTATCAACTGAAGCCAAGGGGGAAAATGGGACATGCAGGTCTTTTCTATATTCCTATATGTACCTACCTGTAATTATGTATAACTCTGTGTGTTTGTGGTGTGTGTGTGTGTGTGTGTGTGTGTGTGTGTGTGTGTGTGTGTGTTTGAACAGTAATTGGTATTACTTAAGATTATAAAGACTCAGAAAAAAAATATTATACTCATGGTTAATGTTTAGTATAGTAAAATGATATGAATTTAATCAGCAAAGGAAAAAGGCTCATATGGTGTAGACCAGGTGAGACTAAGAAGCAGTCTTCCAGCCTGCTGTGGTCTGAGTGTTTGTGTCTTCCCGAAACACATACATTGAAACCTAACTCTCCAAAGTGATAATATTAAGAGGTGAAAGCTTTAGGAGGAGATTTGGTCATAAAGACTTTGCTCTCATAAATGTGATTTTTTTTTAATTATAAAGGAGGCTTAACAGAGCCTATTCATCCCTTCTTCCACACATACAAAGCCCCATGAAGAACAAGTATACATAATATACTAAATTTTTCAGCATATTCTTCTTGGACTTCCCAGCCTCCAGCATAGTCAGTAATAAAATTATTTTATTTATAAATGACCTCGTCTAGTATATTTTGCTCCAGTATCTTAAATGAATTAAACACAGATGTCCCTTCCCAGTGGATTTATAGAGGACAGCTTTTGACAGCAAATGTGAAGTGTTACCATCAAGGGAAGATCTTTCAAATATCACTGGACAGAGATTTTATTGAGTGATAGTTACATAATATATGTGGCATCCAAGTTAGTCACCCCAGACACTCAAGACTTTAGATCTTCCCCACCCCAAAAGAAAAAAAAATAGGTGTTCCCCATGAATCACATTGTTTATATCAACTTATTTGTTGAAACAGGTTAAAAAAAATCTCTCAGACTGTCAGACCTATAAAACAGACTAAATATAGCCATTGGTATAGAACAACCATAACTGACAGATTCCCTTTCCTTTTCTTTCTTTCTTTCTTTCTTTCTTTCTTTCTTTCTTTCTTTCTTTCTTTCTTTCTTTCTTTCTTTCTCTCTCTTTTTTTTTTTTGAGTAAAAGGGAAAAGAAGTTTTATTGCTTTGTTAACAAAGGAGAAAGACAAAGACACTACTCCTGTCCCAAAGGCTGTGACATCACCAGGAACAGGGAGGGTTTTAAAGAGGTGATTCTAAGCCTATATTCCATGTGAGTTCTGTTGGAGTTTTAATTCACTTGTTAATTTGGGAGATAGTCATTTCTGAGAACTCTGGTACCACCCCTAAAGTCTGAATAACTTCATTCCTATGGTGAGTATGTACTCAAAGACAGATAAATCTGCCTAAAATGAGGAAGAAAGTAATCCTCTTTCCTCTGACATTAGGGAGGGAAAGAGATTAGGGAGGAGCAGGGAGAGAGGAAGAGAAAGAAACCTGTACCTGGAAAATTATTGAAAGGAGTTAGAAGTTATTTTCTAAACACTATCCAAGAACCAGACTGAAGACAAGTCTTCTTCAGAAAGTGCAGAATTTGGGCAATTGGATTTTAACTCTACTTCTTACTTTTATGAAGGGAATCAGTGTTCTTCAAGGACAGGACCAAGGGAGCTTGGGGGCCCTTTCCACTAAGTGAGGACACAGAGAGCATGCTCCATCTATGGATTAGACAGCAGGCACTGCTATGTCTTAATCTTGAACTTGTCTCTCTCCAGAGCCATGAAAATTAAATTTATGTTAATAATATGCTACCTTGTGCATTAGTCAGCTTTCTTTCTCTATGACAATAATACCTGACAAGAGCAACCTATAGAAGTAAAAGTTTATTTGGGGTGCATGGTTTCAGTCCATGGTTATCTGTCTCCATTGCTATGGGTCTAAAGAGGGAACATCATGACAGAAGAGGCAGAACATCATGACAGAAGGACCAAGTGGAGGAAAGTTGTTCAGTTCATGATAGCCAGGAAGTAAAGAAAGAGGAGGATCCAGGGACAATATACATATAATCCCCAAGGCACACCCCTAATGACCTACTTCTTTCAACCACATGATACCTGCCAAGAATTTCAACCTAGTGATTCATTGAAATTATTGATTTATCAAATGGATCAATCCACTGATTAAGTTGCAAATCTCATAGTCTAATAATTTCACTTCTGAGCTTTCCTGCACCAATATAGTATATTTAGATATGAGACAGCTCATATGTAAACCGTGATTCCTTATTTTATGTTATTATTGTTATAACAACCCAAATGGACAAAGACTACATTTTTCCTTTAAAAAAGAAAAAAACAGAAAAGAGCCAGAAAAACTTTTAAAAAACTTATTCACAGTGAAGTTATATTTTCAAATATTAATAGTACTATTAAAAACTATAATAGTTTTTCAAATATATGCTACCAATGGATGATAAGAATGGGCTAGAAATTTTATATAAAAACAAAGTCTGAATTACAATTTAACTTAATAAATAAGGTGTAATACATTTTCATAGGTAAAATTAATAAAATGACATTTTTTAAATAAATATTTTCAAAGACATTATCTGCTAAATTTTTCAATAATTTATTTTTGAAAGTTACAACTAGATGGAAGATTTAACTAACTTTACCAAGATTATAAAGTTTTTATTTTTTGGGGGGTATTAGATATTTAATTCAGGCACATTCAACCACTGAGCCACATCCCCAACCCTATTTTGTATTTTATTTAGAGACAGGGTCTCACTGAGTTGCTTAGCACCTCACCATTGCTGAGGCTGGCTTTGAACTTGTGATCCTCCTGCCTCAGCCTCCTGAGCCACTGGGATTACAGGCGTGCTCCACAGCAAACAGCTGGACAGTTTTATCTATGTCTCTGCAAATAAGATCCAAATGAGCAAAAAGCTAATTTAGGTACTAGAATACTTCAAAAGATGAGAAATTGCTGTAAGATTTCAGTGCTGGATATATGGTTAAAAAGTGCAAATAAGAACACAGACATTTTTAAATTTTCTAAATAGAGAAATCGGAAGTTTTTAAATTCTGTAGTTCCTGACTTTGTGTGTAGACAGTTAGTGTGTAATAATATTAAGACCTATTTAGATTTAATTAGTTTTTCCCCATGTACATGAGAAATCGGAGGTTTACTCTGTGGATTAATTTGGCAAAACAGATTCAAGTTCCCACTGTGTCAGCCATTCATGGGTGGTAAGGTACTGAATATTTAAGTAGGTATCTTAAATGAAACTGAAAATAGTAAACAGTAGTGACTCAAGTTCCTTCCACCATTCATTTTTTTTTCCAATTTTTACACAGATGAGATAGGATAAATGATGGTTTCTCACACACACACATACACACATACACAAAACAAAACAAAAAAACTCAGATGTGTAATAACAAAAGGATGTGGATACTAACATCTGTGAACCCTTATGAAAGAAAAAAAAAAAATGGCCCCTGACATATTAGAATGTCAGCCTTTCATTGTAGGTGGATAGCAAAGGAATCCCCAACATCTAGTTGAGTTTCTGACATGAAAGATAAAGACCAAGATCCCATGCCCGCAAATGACAATGCTGGGTGCCTAATAAACATACCAGTTCTATGCTTTTTTTTTTTAAATTTTTTATTGTTGGTTGTTCAAAACATTACATAGTTCTTGATATATCATATTTCACACTTTGATTCAAGTGGGTTATGAACTCCCATTTTTACCCCATATACAGATTACAGAATTACATCAGTTATACATCCATTGATTTACATATTGCCATACTAGTGTCTGTTGTGTTCTGCTGCCTTTCCTATCCTCTACTATCCCCCCTCCCCTCTTCTCTCTCTACCCCCTCTACTGTCATTCATTTCTCCCCCTTGTATTATTTT
>NW_025999961.1:12308712-12320295 GCF_001458135.2 Marmota marmota marmota
GGGTCTGCCCACCTTGGGGGCGCGGGTGGCGGCTCCGCTCCGCCCCCTCTCCAATTGGGGTCCCGCGACCACCACACTGGCGAGCCGCTGGGCCTGCTCCGGGCGCGGGCGGTGGCCCGGCTCCTCCCCTCTGGCTCGACAACAAATCGAGAGAGACTCGGGTGTCTGTGCCTCACCCTCCCTACCAGGAGACCAACTGTTTTTGTCGCTGCTGGTATTGATGAAGTTCTCTCCTCCGCCGCTTTCTGATGATATCAGATCTCTGCCATGTTGGTATCCTATGCGAATGGCAGCATTTCGTTCTCTTTGCCGGGTAACCAAAGCAACGGATGATTCCTGACTGGTCCTCAGCAGGACCCGGACCAAGAAGCAGTTTTTGCGGGCTCCTTAGCCCTGGGTCAGGATAGCTCCGTGCTCGGTGTATGCTCTGATAAGAGCAGGCTCCAAGAAGCACTCAGGCACTGAGCCTGAGTAATCTGTCTGCAAGCCGCAGGCTTATGGCAGCCTGAAATTACCTGTTCTATGGCTGAATGAGCTGCGGTCAGTCGAAAACAGGGATGGTGACGTCAGCTCTCCAATATGGTGGCCGCTGGCCTCCTCTGTGGTCTGACCAGTGTGGAGAACCGAGATGAACCGCTTCCTTCCCCCGTCTCGAACCCAGAATTCAGCACTGAGTACGGCGCTTGCATGGCTGGCAGAAACTCCCAGTGCTATGCTTTTCAGAGAAATAAGGGATGATGGAACTCAGAGAGATACAATATTTTAAAGTAAAATAATAAAGTGGAAAAGGGCCACCAATGCACAAAATATGATGGCTTCCTTGAAATTTCACTAAATTTTGTGCATAATGATTAAGATAATCTTTTTGAAAACACAAGACAAACAAATATTTTAATATTATGAAAGAAAATATAATACTATTAATGGTTCGATTTAGGAATTGCAATTTACAGTTCAGGAGAATTCCAAAAAAGAGAAAACAAGGTGAAATTGAGGATAGTAGTAAAACACATATAAGAACACTATCCAGAACTGAAATTATAACTCAGAATCCACAACTGCAAAAATAACAGTACTGAAGTCTATCATCATCATGGCATTTCTCAGCACCAGAAAAGATCTTTCAGACTGTGAAAACTTTTCAGGCTTTAGATTTAGTGGCTCTGGTATACATCTAGATGACTATACAAAGAAATGCATGTGCACTCCTAATGGAAAATGAACAGTAATCAGGATAAAAGAAAAAAAATCAGATTTCATATAGAATAAAAACATTCATAGCTTTATGTGTTCTCAGTAAATATGTACACCAGTTGTAAAAAAGTAATATAGAGTATGACTTACTGAAATAATAGAATAAATAAGCAGACAAAAAGCATGAACACGTGATTGCAAAGATAAAGTTTCCAAAATTCTGAAAATGTCTGAGACTATTGTGCAGAAGTGATGAGCAGAATGACCATGAGAAAGAAGTCAACTAAACCTTCAGTAAAATGAAAATAAAATAGATTTTTGTAGTTATGATATAGTGGGAACAATTAGTAATAAATAACAAAGTATATCTAAATATAGCCAATATTAACTGAAATAAAGTCAGAATTATACTGAAAAAATTTACCAGTGAAAAACATTAATAGAATCTTAACTATGTAAACTCAGAATACTGTTACCAAAAATTGTGTGGCATCTAGAACACAAGTGAATAAGGTGTAAAATTGGGATACAATTTGAGAATGCTAATACAGATGACACTTGAATTACAACAGATTTATGTCCTCATAAACCCATCAAAAATTGAAACTATCTTACATTCAATATGAATTTAATACATCTATCCCACCATACATCATAGCGTAGCAACACAATACAAGAGAGAGTATTGGTTCTTTATCCTCATGGTCATGAGGCTAATTGGGAGCCTCTTCCCAGCATCAAAAGTGAGTAGAATACTGCATAACTCCATCCAAGGAAAATATAAAAATTCAAAGTATGATCATTCCAGAATGCATATTATTTTCACACAATAGCAAAATAGAGAAAGCAGAGACCCTCTATACTGATGTTGATAAAAAGAAAATTAAAAAATGATTAAAATTTAACTAACAAAAAATGACAATTGATCATATCTAGAAAGAGTGAAATACCAGAAGAAGGATCAATAAATCAAAATAATGAATTTGGAAGCATTGTTGCACATTTAAATAGACTGGTAAAAGGAAATTTTTTTTTTGCTGGAATTTTAAGATTGTTCTTTTGAGTTTATCAAGGTCTCAATCTAAAAACTGATATTTAAAATACAAAGACAACATCGTTTGAAAAAAAATGAATAGAATTTCAGAACCAGCAATGAAAATCAATAAAGAAGTGTCATGAGTGAAGTTAAAAACAAAGAAAAAAAATATGTCATTATATTGTGGATGTATTATATGTAATATATACCAAATACAAAATTATATATAGTTTAGTAACATAATGTATATTTCATACATTATATTTTTTGTATACATGTATATTTATATACATGCATACCACAAACTTGGACATGAAAAGCCTTTTTGAATGTGTCATGAAATGGAGAATCTATAAGAGTACCGGACACCTTTGGGGATAGGATAACAAAAACAAGCTGCTAACAAGTGGAATTCTTTCTTCCTCATCACCAAAATGAGATAGTGTTCATGACTTTTCCATATTTAAGTCTGACTTGATGAGAGAGCCACAGACTAGATCAAATGTGAATGTGAAATATAAATGTGACTGCTGATAAACAAAAACATGGAAAATCATAGTAGTCAGATGAAATTGCCACATCTGTGCAATCTTGTTGGTTCAGAAATTTCAAACAATACGTAAATAAATATAGACAATTAAAGTTTCATTTTCAAATTTATGACTTTATAAAATAGCATTATAGCTATAATACTGTATTGAAAACTAATTATTCTTTTACTAAGCAAGAGGTGTTATCTATTTTTTTCTTTTCATTTTTTGTCCTAAGGCACAACTCTTGTGCATAATGGTGGAGTGGAGTTATACTTTCCATATACAGTTATGTATGGCTTACCAATTGCTGGTCAATTTAATCATCCAGTACAGCAGGACCTGTGTACCAGGTTTACAGTCACATTTTCCAGTATTCTATGAAAGGACCTCTGACTCAAATTTGGCAACATATAAATAGGGTAAAATTGCTTTCTTAATATAAGCACCTGCTTGCTCCCTGTTGCTCATATTTCATTCCTGTTTGGAATATAAACTTCGTTACTAGAGCTCAAGCAACCCTAGCAGTAGGATACTAAGGAGAAGGCCAAGGAAATTTCAGAAATCTCAGCCCTGATTCTCATGAGCTATTGATATAATTTTAATCTTCTAATTGTTTGGAAAAAATAAGCCCATAATTGTTTAAGCCAGTGATGAACAAGTTTTCTGTTTCTCACAGCTAAATATAATCACCAACTGCTGTAGCTCCCATGAAGTTTCTACCTGCCTGCTAGAAAAGCATTACTAGTGCAATGATTCTCCCAGTCAGGGAGGTAAACAGACCAGGTGCCAAGAACAATTTACTTATCCTGAGATGGGCTGTCTCCCACAGATATCTGGGAGTTCAGTCATTACTACCTTCCCATGGACAACCCTAGGGCATTATGTGAAAAATTACTTCTGTAATGTGTCCCTCCAGTTCTATCCACTCTGGGATTCTGCAACAGTGTTAACATAGTTAACTCCAAAATAACGCATGTATTTTAGGCGCTATGCAATTTGAAAGAAACAATTTTTAGTATAAAAACTCCATATTTAAAGGTGTCAAAGTATACCTCTATTACAGAAAATTAAACATGCAATTCTTATGTGGAGGTCAGTGGCTCTGGAAATATTCACCTTGGAATTTCCTGAGGTTCATGGGTAAGACATCTTTAATCAATCCAGGACACAGATGAGAAAACTAAAACCTGTAGGTGAAATCCAATTCTGTATGTGTTTTTACAAATAAAGTTTTATTAAGAGATAGTCACAATTTGTTTACATATTATTTGTGGTGGCTTTGGCTTTAATACGACAGAATTGAGGAGAGGCAATAGAGTCTATATGGCCCACAAAGAAAAAAAAATGCTTAGCTATATGCTGCTTTACAAAAAAAATGTTGTCAAATTTTAGTATTTATTTGGATTTTTATAATAAGAGTATTATAAAATAAGTACCAAAATATATACATATACAAATATATATGAGTATATAAATAGGAAGTTATGTCAAAATTGTATTTAACAAGGATCAATGTGCTGAAAACCTAGTAGCTACACCTAAAAATATAAAATTAAAATAGAATATAATAGGCTTAAACTTTAAAATATTAAAATTCAAAGTAATTTGAAATACATATGGTGGAAGAAGTTTAAATTCTTTGTAGACAATGTGTTAGCATTTTGTTGCTGTAAGAAATACCTGAGGTAACCAACCTATGAAGAGTAAAGTTCCATTTTGATTTACATTGTTGAAAGTTTCAGGCCATGGTTGATTGGCTTTTGGGCCTGTGCTAAGGCAGTGCATCATAATGGAGAACACAAGATGGAGCAAAGTTGTTCACCTCCTGGCACCCTCCAGAACAAAGAGAGAAAGAAGAGACCCTGGTCTCTCAATCCCTTTGAGGGCATGCTGCCCTCCATGACCTATAACTTCCCTAAAAGCCCCATCTCTTCAAGTTTCCACCACCTTCCAATAGCCCCAAGCTTGAGACTAAACCTTTAACACATGGGAATTCAAGGAACATTCAAATCAATTTTCTGTGTTAGTCAGCTTTTTGTTAATACAGCAAATATACAGACAGTCAACTTCTAGTGGGATAATGTTATTTATTTGTTGGTTTGTTTATTCACTTCTGACAAACACTTCTGGAGGGTTCACCTCATGTTCCATTGCTTTAGAGCCTGTGGTGAGGAGAAATACACAGTAGGGAAAAGCAGAAAATTCACCTTCTGGAGGGATAGCAGAAGGAAAGAAGAAGGGACAGGGAATTGCCATTCCTGTAAGGGCACTCCCCCAGTGACCAGATGACCTCTCTATGGCCTCATTTCTTAAAGTTTTCACTTCTTCCTAACAATGTCATTCTGGGAACTAAGTCTTTCACACAGATTTTTGGGGAAATTCCATATTATAGCAGATACCTTTAAAAATGGGTTGTTAGTCAGCTTCCCTTCTAATCCAAAATACCTCATGCAATTAACTAATAAAGCAATAAAATGATTTATTTTGGAACACACTTCCAGTGCCAAGCTGCCACAGGCCTATGATGAAACAGCACATCATTCCAGAAATATGTAGCAGAGAAAAACTTCTCAACCCAATCCTCTTAAGAGAAGAAAAGTAAGAAATTAGGAGCCCACAATCCCCTACAGGGTCACAACACCTTCATGACCTCAGGATGTCCCAAGTGGCCTTACCTACTAAGGTTTCCACAACATCCCAGTAGCACCCACTGCTGGCAAAGCCTTTAACACTTAGGCCAGAGAGGGAAATTTAATATCCAAACTATATCAATATTCCAGGGCAGAAGTGCTTTCCACATTTATTTAATATATAATAATGAAAATGTGATTACTTTTTTCTCAGTAACATTTTGGGGAAAAAAAAATCCTTGAATTTCAGAATAGCAGTCAGAAAAGCAAAATATTGATTCTTAATCACAACCATGAAATAGAATGTTAAAAATTTTATGAGTCTCGGTTCTATTACCCTGAAGTCTCATTTTAGGAAATGAATAAAATGTGCATTCCTATATGAGTCTCAACATAATTCCAAAGATCTCAACACCATCATTTTTGATTGCCGCTACAAATACACCAGAGCAGAAAATATAGATGGGGAGACTAAGTTGACCAGGTAAATAGTGCTGATGCTCACTCCTTTTTCCTTTGTTCAATACAAATTTAATGACTTACTTTTAGAAACACTTAATTTTATTTAGATGTTGTTTATCTTGACACTAGAAGTCAATCTCTTACCTGCTATTCGCAAGGATGTTGGTTAGAGAATGTATGTTAAGATAGGCTGCATCTGAAAATGATATTCTCTCTCTCCCTCTGATTTATTATTTTCTCTTGATTCTCTGTTAATTAGGTCCTCTTATTTGTTTTTTTTTTTTTTTTTTTTGTAGATTGTGTAAAATGTCATGGCCTGTGCTGAAGCAGCACATTTGAAACTCTGAAATGAAAATGAAAAGACAGTGAAAAGCCAACATGCTGATGTTTTTGACCAAAATCAGCTTCAAATATAAAGGGTATTGTTCAGTACTCAATATAACTCTAGAAATGCTGAATTGTCCTATTTTGCTCCCTCAATTTTTTTCAGAACTCTAATTTATTTATCTAAATAGTACACAAAATTCATAGATTCCCCTAATTCTCTTATTGGTTATCATCATTCTCTAATCTTATGTACTTTTAAATCCACCTTGATTTCAGAAGTTGGTTCTTTCCATCATTTTCTAACCAATCTCTTTGGCCAGTACATTTCAGGTACACGTGAAAAATTAATGACTCAATCTGCCAGTTTTTGTGATTGTTGTTATGTGATAAGTATTGCTGGGATAGAATGTACATTTTGGCCAAAAAAAATTCATAGTCATTATATCCAAATTACAGATCATTATACAATTTCACCAGATAGGTGTGAATACCATCTTTTAGTCACAAAATCCCAGCACTATTACCTTCCACATCTTTCGCTGTTACCTTGAAATAGGTGTTGATTCTCTTGTGCAAAGTTAATACTCCAGGTCATACACATACCTTCTCAGAATCTTGGAATATTTATTTATCTCTTTTTTTCATTACTGTTGATGCATTCTCTCATAGTTCCTTTGATATATATCTGGACAATGTCAGGTCTCTTATATTAATGCAGCCTCCTTAAATAAACTAAAATACAAGAAAGAGGAAGAAGACAAGGAAGAAGAGGAGGAGGGGGAGAAAGAAATGAAAAGTGAATCATCAAACATGTCACCTTCCAGCTATTCTCCCACTTCCATTCCCTACTTCAAAATTTGTTTTTGAAAATATGTATACATGATCTCTCCATTATTTTTACTTCCAAATTACATAAATATATTTCAGCCTTACTAATATATTTTAATTATTTTTGTTAAGCTTACGGGGTGGCATTTTAAAAATTAGTTTATTTATACCACATTTTCTTTATCCATTCATCTGTTGATGGGCATCTGGGCTGGTTCCATAGCTTGGCTCTTGTGAATTGTATGCCTCTAAACATTTATAATGGTTACATTAATATAACATACTGATTTTAGATCTTTTGGAGTGTACCAAGGAGTGTGATATCCAGGTCATAGGGTGGTTCCATTTCTACTTTTGTGAGTAATCTCTATACTGCTTTCCACTAATCTGTAGTCCCACCAACATTGTATCAGTATAACTCTTTTCCTCACATCCTCACCATCATTTATTGTTATTTGTATTCTTGATAATTTTCATTTTGACTGGAGTGAATTGAAATCTCAGTGTAGTTTTGATTTGCATTTCTCTGATTGTTAGAGATGTTGAATATTTTGTATATTTGTTGGGCATTTGCATCTTTCCTTTTGAGAAGTGTCTGTTTAGTTATTCTGCCCATTTATTAATTACACAATGGAGTTTTACTATACTAAGTTAAAAAAACTAAACTGTGGCATTTTCTGGTAAATGGATGGAAATAGAGAACATCATGCTAAGTGATGCAAGTCAGATGCAGAAAAGTCAGGGGTGAATATTTTGTCTCATATGCAGAAGCTGGACACAATAAGGGGGAGAGAAAAGTAGGGAATTGAATCTCATTAAAAAAAAAATAAGAAGAGATCATCAAAATAGAGGAAGGGAATTGATGGGGAGGGAAGAAGACCAGGAAAAGAATGTAGAATGAAACTAATCAAACTATTCTATGTACATATATGAATATACCAAAGTTAATTTGAATATACCACAGTTAATTTCACCTTTATATATATATTTATAATGCTGATTTATAAAATAACTATAAATATATAGAATAAAAACCAGAAAAGGAACAAAACAGTGAGAGGGAGGAGGGGAGGGAAATGGAAATACTGTGGGTTGAATTGGAACAAATAATTTTCCATGCTTGTATAATTATGTCGAAATGAAACCCAACACTATGCGTAATTATTATACACTAACAAAAACTCAGGGAATCTATAATGAAATAATTTAAAAATTATAAATAAATAGAAGAAAAATATTTCATGTATTTTCATATCTCTCAAAAATGAACATGATTGTGTTGTCAACCTCAGTTCTATGTATCAACCCACATATTACAATAATATTACATATTACAATGTGATTAATTAATGTATCTTACACCCCACAGTTATTTAACTCAATATATTGTTAGCCACCCATCAAAATCAAAATATAAAACTTTCCACCTTTTTTCATGTGTGGAAGCCATCTCAATCCTTTCTTATCTCACCCTTTTTTTTTTGGGGGGGGGGCGGGGGGAACTCAGGGACACTAGACCACGGAGCTACATCCCTAGCCCTATTTTGTATTTTATTAGAGACAGGGTCTCACTGAGTTGCTTAGCATCTCACTAAATTGCTGAAGCTGGCTTTGAACTCAGGATCCTCCTGCCTCTGCTTCCAAAGCTGCTGGAATTACAGGCCTGTGCCACTGTGCCCGGCCTCTTTTCTCATCTCTTGCCATATATAGACACAATATTGTGGATTCAAAAGACTGCATCTCAGGTTTGTGCATTTTTATTCTCACCATCTCTACTCCAGCAAGCATTCCTCTTGTGTTGAAATTGCAACAGTCAACTGGTACATATTCTAGTCCCTAGTCTTTGTCCTTTCTCAGCCATCCATTCCTCAACACTCTGGGAAGGGATGCTGCCTCACCTGTCATCTTAGTTTTAGATCACATCACTAGATTTATTGTCAGAATAAGATATAAATCCCTGAGCATGACTAGCAAAGTCATTCAAGATGTTGGTCTTGAATTGTTTGCCAAATCTGCCTCCTTCCTTTTCCACTTGCCTATGTACAGAATGTTTATTTTCTGAAAAACATTTTTTTCTTTTTCCCATCTAATCAATTCATTTTCATTCTATTCTTACTCAGTGTCACTAGTTCATTATCCTTAAAAATAATTTTGCATTAAACAGGGTCTAGAAAAATGCATAAATATAGGCTATGAAGAAAATAATGACTCAAGATGACAATATTTTGTTTAATTTTGTATTTTAGATGTTGTTTATTTTATTCATTTATTTATATGTGGTGCTAAGAATTGAATCCAGTGCCTCACACATGCTAGCAAGGGCTGTACCAATTAGCCACAACTCCAAATGACAATATTTTTATTGTAAGAAATTAATATTTCAGAACTAAGAGATGTTAAGGTCTAATGATGATAAGCTCATAATGAATCAACATAATATTCATAAAATTAAAACATTAAATATTTGAAATTACTAGAGTCATATAAAAGAGGCATTTGAAACTAAATGGGAATTTCCTACATTTATTTAATATTTTTCTATTCATTTAGTTTAAAATTATTTATGGAGATCAAAGTATGGCAGTCTTTTGCTGCTTTTGGTGTTTGTCATTGAGTTGGCTTGCTCTTTATTGCTTTAATCATTTGTTTCTTCAGTGGCTTCAAAGAGCACCTTTGTCGTGGCCCATCCTAGAGTTTCACATGCATTATAGTTTGAAGTTTTCCTGCTGTGGAACAGCTCAGTGTTTCTACTTAGAGAATCTTTGTTGGGCCCTGAATGTATATTTGTCACATTAATATATAGTGGAGAATCAAATAAATACAAGAACTTTTTCAAGAGTAAAAGAATGATAGATCGCCAGTAATCATTGATCAAGTAAAATTGTTATTGAAACAATTTTATATAATATATATATATATATAATTACATTATGCTCACTCCACAGTTTAGCATAAATTCTACCACAACATAATAAATATATAAAAAGCTATAGAATGTATCCTAAATAATTATATAGTAATGAAAATGACTTTAGAAGTATATAGGAAAATAAGACTGATTCAAATCTTAGTTTTTATACAGGTTTTTATAGCTTGGATTTTGCTACATCACTAGTCAAAGTGAGTTTCATTTTGACTAAAATGATTTTTTTAAAAAATGAAATGAAAAGGCAATAATGATCAATATTTATTTTATTTCAAATGTGAGTTATCAGTGTAAGAAAAATTAAATATTAAAAATTAAAATTGATATAGATATTTTATTCATCAAATAAAGGAAATTTTAAGACAAATATAAATTTTTAATGTTACTTATGGGCAATATCATTATGATATAATTTGGAGTACAATTATAAATCAATCGAACCCTTCTAAATTAAAATAAAGAGATCAAGAGATATTTAATTTTTTATGCTGTGGCTCAAATTTCACTTTACAGAATGGGAAACAATCAGAAACTAGACAATATATATTGACAAAATACAACAACAGTTTTACAATAGTCAAAGTTTAGTCATTAAAATGTGCAATATTTTTAAAAGTTAGCATATTTGGTATATTCCTCTATGAAACAAGAGGCTCACATCCAGTTAGTGAATTATTTTTAGAATATGAGTCACATTACGTGGAAATTAAACCAACATTCAGTTTTATTTAAGAATTTAGCAAAATAATTATAGTCAAAGTAAAGAAAATATACTGTAAAAGAAAGAGAACTATTTCATTTATTAAAAATCATGTGATGTTCCTTCTAAATTTCCAACATTCTTTTTGCCTAAGAGCAATTTTCTCTACAAGAACATTTTACTTCACTGCATCTTCTACCTTCATGAAGATGAAATTACCATCAGTAAATCTAGAGAACCCTCTAAAACCTGTTTTAGTTTCCTTTAGTATAATTTCCACAATATCAACAGTTTGATTGAAGAAGAAATGACTATTCATCTTCTACATCAATCCTAAAGAGATGTGTCTCTTCAGGTTCTTAAATATTAAATATATTTGTAAGAATATAATTATTTTGAGAGTTCCAGAGAAACATAACATATAGGTTATAAGACATTTTCCCAAAGATTTTTAGTTTAAGATTATTTTCAGGGATTAGGTCATATGATTGAAGGGGCTGATAAGGGGCTAAGATCTTTAGCCAGCAAGCTGGAGAACCAAAGTGCTAAAGGAATAGTTGCAGTTAGAGTCCAAGTCTGAGTTGGGAGGCAGAAAACCTATTTGCTGACCTGAAGATATTCAGGCAGACAAGAGATATTCTTAATCCTTGTTTTGGTTTTATTCAGGTCTTTAACGGATTTATTGTGACCAACCCATATTTAGGAGGTAACACACTTTACCCAGTTAATCGATTGAAATGTTAGCTTACTTCAAAAATGTCCTCAATAGGTGCTCACATTATAATGTTTGACATATATCTCGAAACTCCTTGGTTCAGTCATGTTTCCACACAAATTAGCCATCAAAAACCACACCACCCCCTTTCAACTTGACATGTACATCTCTTTTAAATATACTTAATATATATATATATATATATATATATATATATATATATATATATATT
>NW_025999961.1:12321895-12326129 GCF_001458135.2 Marmota marmota marmota
GGTAGAGAGAGAGGAGGGGAGGGGAGGGGAGAGGTGGGGAGGGGGGAGGGTGGAGGATGGGAAAGGCAGCGGAGCACAACAGACACTAGGATGGCAATTTGTAAATCAATGGATGTGTAACTGATGTGATTCTGCAATCTGTGTATGGGGTGAAGGTGGGAGTTCATAACCCACTTGAATCAAAGTGTCAAATATGATATGCCAAGAAATTTGTAATGTTTTGAACAACCCACAATAAAAAGTAAAAAAAAAAAAAAAAAAGAATATTGTTTCAGTGCTGAAAATTATTACACCTGGCTTGTACCATAATAGATTGTTCAAAAAGCCATTTCACAAACCAGCTGTTTTCAGGATAGTGGGGTACCTTGGGCAGAAACCCAATAAAATCAAATTGCTTTCAGTGGTTCATGTTGATAGAGATGAATAAAAATGCATCTTGCTATACAATGGCCACATACTAAATACCAGGGGTTATTTAGATTATCTCAAACAACGAAACCTGGTCTGGTACAGTGGCTTTAATTTGAGTCACTGTGTGGTAATGTTATGATAATCTATTATTATTCCATACTACATCAGTCTTCTGCATATGCTAAGTTACCTAAATGAGAATAGATTGGGAATCACCAGTTCTGCATTTTTAAAATTCTTGATGGTGTACCTGTAACCACAACAGAATTGTTGTATTAACTTGATTTATTCTTTAGGTAGGTGGAGTCAGTTCTTGTGGCTGTCAATTGTTCTTTTCTACTAAAATAGTCCTCACACCAAAGGTAGTCAAACAATATGGTGATTCTGCCAGTTTCATATCTATATTCCATTATATATTCTGGAGTGGGGAAAATAATCACAAGGTGAGTTTAGGGACACAATGGGCCCACTGTGAGATTTACTTAAACTAAAACTTCATTGATCACCTGATTTGCATAATTCACTCCTCTGACTGGTGGGCCATCATGATGTTTTGGTCTCCTTGAATCAGTATCAAGTCCAAACCTGGGTCCTGTAGTTCCTAAAAGGTTTGAGCCAGAACATAGTTTGTGTGGTAAAAGGCTCTAGGACTATAAACAGATTTTTAGCTGAGAATTAATTTAGGATCATAATTCTGTTTCTATGTTTAAGCTCTTGTTCACCTGACTTAAAACTTTTATACGTATGCAGATCAAATAAGAATTTGGTAGGCTTCTATCTTAGTTCATTTTTTATTTCTATAACAAAATACCTGAATAATTAATAAAGTAACAAAAGTTCCTAAGGCTATTATTCAATGATAGACCACTTCCCTGGGATGCATGAGGCCCTGGGTTTGATCTTCAGCGCTTCCAAAAAAGAAAAAAAAATGAGGTTTATTTAGTTTATATTTCTATTGGCTGGAATGACCAAATAGTATGGTGCAAATCCACCTGCTATAAGACAACATGGAGAAACAGAAATATGAACTGAGCTTATGCAGAAAGAACCAGCATGCAAGATGTCTTCATTTTTGTAGCAACATTTTTTATAAAAATCAACTCAGTCTTTGAGACTAGCATTAATCTTTTCTGTGGGTGATGGCCCCTGTAACCTAATTGTTTTGCATTAGGTTCCATCTTTGCAAAGGTTCAACATTGCCTCACTGGTACCACATGTCCCACACGTGAATCTTTTGGGGGATGGCCCACAACCAAACTATAGCACTTTCCTATCTATTTTTATTACAGGAAAATCATAGTCAACTAGCCAACGCCACAGGACTTCAGAAATGAGTCTATCTCCCTGCTGATTTGACCAGGATGCCCATTATAGTAACCACATCCAGCTTGCATTTAGAGGTTGAATGCTGCAACTTGGCATGGGCACACCAGGATTGGATCTAATTATTTCTATTTCATTTATGTTTCCTAATTTAGTGACTGCCATTCCCATTGTAAGGTCTTACCTACCAGAAAAGAGCAACCACAAAGCTCTTTCAGATGTGAGGGTTTTCCTCAAAAAATTTATTCCACACAGTATGAATAAAAAGTTTTTCTAAAACGGCAAATTCATTCTAATATTTCAATGTCCCTGAGTCTCTGAGTCCTCTGACTCAAACCAAAGAGGACTGACATTGCTGATTCACTCAATGTGGGTCATATTTTGGTCCATGTTTCAGATAGCCTTCTAAATAAACAGAGTCATTTTTTAAAGATATTTTAGCTGTAGATGGACACAATACCTTTACCTTATTTATTTGTTTATTTATTTATTTATTTATCCAGTGCCTCACACAGGCTAGGTGAGTTGTCTGTCACTGAGCCACAGCCACAGCCCCCAGTTAAAGTCATTTCTAACTCACTACACTACAACAGTGACATTAAGCCATTCTCCATGGTTTGAAACCATATCCATAACTTGATCCAACTATTTAATGATTATCTTATAAGCTCAATATCCATTTCTCCCCAAATTGTCTAAATTATAAAATTCAGGTAGTTTTGAGTCTGATACATCTGTTCATAAGTTATATTTTATACTTCATCTTTTGAATGTTAGAGTCTGTAAACAAGTCTGGATGGTGCCTGACAAAATGCCAGAGGGAGTGGTTTGTGAAGTAACGCCAGCGAGCCATTAAGTGTGGAGATTCCTTATTGGTTGACTGCTGTATCTAGTTTATGTTAATTAAGATAAGCTGTGTGGAATGTATAAATACCCCTCCTGTCCTAGAATAAATGGCTCCCATTCCTGCTGTATCAATCTACACAAGTTGCTTGTCACCCCCCGGCTATTTTGCTGCAGCCGGACTGCTGCAATATTTTATACTTCATCTTTTGAAATCTCCTGGAATTTCAGGTTAGTTATAAGATTAAAAGAATAAAGAGGTGGTGGGATAGATCCTGAGAATAATGGGTGTTGTGTTACATGACAACTGCCACTGGAAAGGCCACTATACTTTTCTGTTGTTTTTTTTTTTAATTTTTTTAAATTTTTTTTTTATTTTTTGAGAGAGAGAGAGAGAGAGAGAATTTTTTTAATATTTATTTTTTAGTTTTCGGCAGACATTGATTGCATGTGGTGCTGAGGATCAGCTGCACGCATGCCAGGCAAGCACACTATCGCTTGAGCCACATCCCCAGCCCTTTTCTCAGGTTTTGTAGGGTTTATCTCCTCAGTTTGGGATTGGTATGGTCATTTCTAGTATGGATGGCAGGGTTTTTTTTTTTTTGAGGGGGGCACAAGAGAGACTACTTCAATTGGGATGAGAAGGACAATTCCATTGTCAGAAAGGGGACTGCATCTATAGGGTAAAAATATTCATTAGAATTTAGAAGCTCAGTGTCCTTGGTTTCATCACCCACATCCACTTTCCAACTTCTCATATCTCATATTAGCCCCAGTGAGTGCCTTCACTTTAACAATAAATGCTCTGGAAAGCTGAGAATTCAGTTTGCTTTGTATTTTGGCCAGCATCACAATAACATTCTGTTTGGTTTTCAGGAATTGCCTATGTATACAGGAAATTGAAGGAGTCCTCAGAGTATACTTAAATGACTTTGGGCCATTTATGCAGCACTTAAGTTAGCAATTTGAATCAATACTTTCATCCTTTCTTTTCATCACCTTGTCCAGCAAAATAAGGAATAATCACAAAACTTCATTGCTTGTTAATTTTCAAAAACTAATTGAAGGAATTACATGTAGAGTCACCCACTCCTTTGCTTTTGTGTTTGATTAGATGCATTCAGATTACAACATGAAGTCACTAGGATCTTTAAACCTAATAAGAAAAAGAATCTGTTCCGGAAATCTCAGAACATTCTGTTTCTCTAGAATTACTCTGTATAACAAAAATCTGCATTAGTTTGGATTATCCAGAAAAGAGCACCCCAAAAAGGTGTTGAGTGTGTGTATAAATCTGAATACAAGAGACGAATGAAGTCCCAACTCAATCACTATTCAGGCAGAATTAAAGTAGTCTTTCTTTTTCTGCCATTTTATTCTATTTGGATCTTCAGTGGATTGGCTAAGACTCATCCAGATTGGGAAATGCAATCTGTCTTACACATTCTACCAATTCAAATGTTAATCTCAAGAAGAAACATCATAAAATAATAAATGTTAACCATTTATCTGGGAAACATATGTCCCAGTCAATATATGAGTATACATAGACACATATACATGTAATTCTATATGTATCTCTATGTGATTTTATATATGTATATATATATATATATATATATATATATATATATATATATATATATATATATATATA
>NW_025999961.1:12326154-12341356 GCF_001458135.2 Marmota marmota marmota
TATATATATATATATATATATATATATATATATATATATATATATATATACATATATATAATTCACATATATGTAGTGCTATGTGTATGTGATTTAAAATATAAAAGAAACATTAAATAAAAATCTTAAAATATTTTATAATTTGTATTCATTAATGTTTAATAAAATTTAATTTTTGAGACTCTCTTGCATTAAAATCATATAATGGCCTTCAACCAACCTGTGAAGATACAAATGTAGCCCTGTGTTTCTTAACATTCACTGTTAATAGTGACATTTGAGTTAAATATCTTATTTTCCTGAAAATACAAATCTATAGAGAAGTAAAAATCCTAGTTTGGTAACCTTATTAGGAAATAGTAATCACCCTTTTGAAAGGTTTCTTATAGATAAAACATTTCAAAGCTGGGTCATATATTTCTCTCTCTCTCTCTCTCTCTTCTAAAATGTATCATGCTAACCCATGATTGAACATCTTGAGCTCCTGAGTGTATCCAGTAAGCCAAAGATCCCTGTCTTTCTACAATGGATATGTAGCTTAAATAAGAATCAGCTCTTTTCTGTTAACAACAATAATAGGAGTTTTATGCAATACAAATGAGACTAGTCTGATCATTAAATCTATTCAATAATTAAGCTCTAATTATAAAAAATAAAACATACTTGATGTGTTCTTTCTTCAAAAATAACACAATATAATACTAGGTTACAAGTTAATTACTGAAAAAAATAGTATATGATGAAATGTGTAAGTTTAAATGTCAGAAAGGTAAGTGACATTGCAGCAGATTTTAGCTTGTTGACTCTTCAGCTAGGTGTCCAGAGGGTACAATTTCAATTATATTTAATCATTCCACTGTTGTACTTTTTCAACAGATTAGATGTCTAAATAGCTGGAGTCCAGGATAACTGCAATAGTCATGCTGTGGTCCAAACCACTTTTTAAATTCTTTTGAAAAATGCATCATCTATTTCCTTATGTAGTAGTGTGAAAAATGCTTAACTCCAAAATAATGTAACTTTTTCTATTTTTATTCTTTGCACAGTTTGATGCATCATTACTTTAAGTATCAACTTATAAATAAGCATAGAACATGTATAACTTTAGAAAATGAGATTATTACAAGATCACAAAGATTTTTGGCTCACTTCACCTAATATAAAATTAATATAAAAATGTGCATGTAGGGTTGGGGTTGTGTCTCAGTAGTAGGGCACTTGCCTGTCATGTGAGAGGAACTGGATTCAATTCTCAGCACCACACATAAATAAAAAAAATATTAAAAAAAAAGGTATATGTATACTTTTCTATTATTTTTTAAGAGTGAAAATTAACACCTCAATTCTTATCCATTTTAGCTGTTGAGAATTATTTGTTTTTTTCCAGTGTGATTTTAATTTGTGGTCATACTCATTACATTTTTATATTATACTCTTTGATTTTAAAATCATTATTTTATTTTGTAAGTTCTTATCAAGAATGTACCTTTACATTTTCAGAGATGCACTTTGTTTTTTCCTAAGTTTCACAGTTCCAATAACATGGCCTACAAAATCAAACTTCTCTTTGTCCTCTCACTATGAATGATATGCTCCCTTCATACATATTGTATTTTCTTCCCCTCTCTGCATCATTCACTAGAATCAATTGAAAAGTTTGGTAAGACATAATCAATTTATCAGCAGATCTTTTATTTCCCTTTTTTGTGTTTTTTAACTAATTAATTTATTTTAATTAAGTATATATGAGAGCAGAATGCATTTTGATTCATTGTACACAATTGCAGCACAACTTTTCATTTCTTTTGTTGTACTTGTTGTAGTATTGCACCATATGTACCTAGGGTAATGATGTCCATCTCGTTCCACCATCTTTTCTGCCCCCATAATTTCTCCCCACCCCTGCTTCCCCTTTGCCCAAAGTTCCTCCATTTTTCCCATGCCCCCCATCCCCATTAAGGATCAGCATCCACTTGTCAGAGAGAACATTCAGTCTTTGGTTTTCTGGGATTCATTAACTTCACTTAGCATGATATTCTCCAACTCCATCCATTCACCTGCAAATGCCATAATATTCCATTGTGTATAGATACCACAGTTTCTGTATACATTCGTCTTTTGAAGGACATCCTGGTTGGTTCCACAGTTTAGCTATCATTGAGCTGCTATAAACATTGATGTGGCTGTGTTACTATAGTATGGTGCTTTTAATTCCTTCGGTTATAGACTGAGGAATGGGATAGCTGGGTCAAATGGTGGTTCCATCCAAGTTTTCTAAGGAATCTCCATACTGCAGATATTTGGAGAGCAAAACTAATACTAACATTTAAAGATTAAAATACATACATAACTAAATATCATTTTCTGTAACAAGAACTCAAAAAATATGTATATAATTAATGGAGCTGGAGAATATAATGCTAAATGAGATTAGCCAATCCAAAAAAAAACTAATGCTGAATTATTTCTCTGATTTAAGGATGCTGATTCATGATATGGTGGTGGTGGGGGAGATGGGAGGATTAAATTAACTCTAGATAGGGCAAAGAGGAAAGGGAGAGGGAGGGGAAGGGAAGAGACAGGGGTAGAAAAGATGGTGGAATTTGATGATCATCATTACCTGAAGTACATGTATAAAGACACTAAGGATGTAAATCTACTTTGTGTACAACCAGAGATATGAAAAAAATGTGCTCTATATGTGTAATATGAATTGTAATGCATTCTGTTGTCATATAAAACAATTTTTTTAAAAAAATGTTATAAATATAGAACTCTGAGCCTATGAATTAATTCAAAATAAGTGGCACAGTCTGCGGACACTTAAGAAATTAGGTTATAAATAAAGCTGATTGCTTGCTAAAAATAATAAATAGGTGAAAATTAAACTAAAACTGAAGGAAATAAATATAACTTGATAATCAAAACAAAAAGAGAAGAAGCTATGTTATGCCAAAATGATTTCTGAAAAAATGTATGCTTCTTATTTATTATATTTTACCAGCATATAATAAATATATGCTGGTAAAATATAATAAATATAATATATAAGTAAAATATAATAAATAAGAAGCATGCATTTTTTCAGAAATCATTTTGGCATAAATGGAAATTTAAGAAATAACAACATGAGAAAATAACATGGTTTGAAATGAGTAGAATCAAATTTCAATATCTATAAGATTCTTGAATCCAATTCATTATATAATGTTTTTCCAAACATATCTTATTTTCCCGTAAGAATGCAAAAATGATGTTTGGAAATAAATCAATATTTTTGTAATTAAAAAACTCATAAATTTTTGCAAGTATTTTGTTCTTACTCCTCCTTTTAACACAGCATCATATAAACTGTTTTGAATTTCCCAAACTAAGATATTTGAAGGACATCTATATGTAGCTTAAGCTAACATAATGTCAATGTAATAAGTTAAAACAAGTAAATTTTTTATGTCCTATAATTTTTAATGAGAATCTTGAAATGTTTTGCCCTTAGTTTATAATACCATGAAGTAGTTTAGAGTGGAGAGAAGCTTTTTGCTTTTAGATGCCCTGGTAATGCAGCTTTTAAGTTTTTTCAATAAAGCACAGTAATAAAAAACATTCAGAACAAATAGAAAACAATGTGTAAAGTTGTTATAAAATGGAACAGAGAAATAGCAAATAAACCCAAGGCAGTTGAGCAAAACAGCATAATGGAAATTTAAAGTTCCCTACTTTCTATTCCCAACTCCAAATAGCAAAATATAGTCCCTTTGTTTTCTCCCTGCTGATCGATCCATGTATAGATGTGTTCACAATGATAATTGAATAATCACGTATCAAATTTTGGGCATTTACATGAAATCAAACCAAGTTTTTGAGCATACAAAATTGGAAAATCAAGTTTCCTTTGAGGTCCAAGGAATTGGAATAGCCCAAGAGTAAGAACCTGAGACGGTGGATGATCTGTATGTTCAATAATTTCCCTATGTGTTTTTGGATTACTGTATACTCAGATATAGAGACACTTTGGAGAAGCCAATTTTTGTCTTACCACCATATGAACAATCACTGTGCTTTTGGAACATGGACAGTTGCAAAATTTCTTTCTCATGGAGACTGGCAATTGTATTGGATTTTTACTCAGAAATGATGGGTAAAGCAAAAACATTTATGGAGCCTGTTTTTTTAGACTTATCATTTAAACATTAGAACTAACTAAATAAGTATATAAGTCAAAGAAAACAATTCTATTCCAGGACTCTCCTTTGAGAGGAAAACTGCTGCTTCCATTGGTTAGGGTCATTAAGAATGCAATGGCCTTTTAAGCCTGAAATCTAAAGGAGTGAGTAAGAATGTCCTAATGTACTGGTTAATGATGCCTTTGTATTACCAATTACCAGTAAAGACCATTGCATTAAAAAGAACAGAAATGGATTAAATTTTACTATGGATATAACACTGTGCTCATAGCTACAAATATATAGATAGATACAGATTTATATATATATGGAGAGAGACAGATTCAATTCTTTATAAAATGCCTTTTCATAAAATAAATGTCTTCAACATATCATGTGACTATCAATGAATGTCAGAAATGCTACATTACATAAATATACAGAATTTATATTCTATATCATATTTTGAAAATGATATAGCTAGACAATTTCAAATACATAATCATTCAAAATTTGAATAATGCATCTCAAAAATGTGTAACCTCAGTCTAACCATGAGAAAAATAGTAAAAAAAAAATATCAATTGAGGAACATTCTCCACAATGTCTGACTAGCACTCATCAAAACTGTCAAGAAGAGTCCAAGGATTCATGACAAGAAAATGTAGCATGGGATTCAGTATAGAATAGTATATCAGAAAAATGCATTATGGGGAAACTAAAGAAATCAAATGAACTTTGGAGTTTAATTAACAGTAATGCACCAGTGTTGGTTTTCTCAAGTTGACAAGTATGCAGCAGTGAACCTGACTGTATACACACACACACATACAAGTGCACACATGTGTAGAAAATATACCAAGGGGAATGAAGGAAAAAGAGGGGGGATGGGATTAGGAAAGACAGTAAAATAAATCAGACCTAACTTTTCCATGTTCATAGATGAATACACACCCAGTGAAACTCCACATCATGTACAACTGCAAGAATAGAATCCTAATTATAATAAGTGATATTCTATGTATAACAAACATGTCAAAATACACTGTACTGACATATATACTGGACAATTTTTTAAGAACAAATTTTAAAAAATAAAATATACCAATATAACACAACACAATATCTTCATAGTAGGAAACCATGGTTGAAAGTTATAGAAACGCTGTGCTAATTTACAACTTCTATGTAAATCTGAAACTATGCTAAACTCAATGTGCTCCTAAAATTAAAATTTAATTTTGAAACTATGTCTGCAATGTAGTTTTACCCAAACCTCTAATAATCCAAAAAATATGGGACAAAATGAATGAATGCTAACTTTAAAAACATTGGATTTGACTCACATTTATTACAATGAGTACAACCAGAGGCACCTTCCTGTAACCCCAGCCAGCTGGGAGACTGAGGCACAAAGATTGCAAGTTTAATGCCAGCCTCCTGATTTAGCAAGACCCCATCTCAAAATAAAAAAAAAAATAAAAAGGTTGGAGACATAGCTCAGCTCAGTAGCATAGCAACCCTGAGTTTATTGCTCAGTACCAAAAACAAACAAACTGAAGTTTAAGTATAGTACAAATTCACTAAATACTTCTCTGTATTATCTATCCCTTAATGGTAAGTTAAACTAATTAAGAGATTAGTAAAACCTTTAAACTAACTGTATTAAATATTAAATGCATTAACAAACTTTGAGTCAAAGTAATAACATTAAATTTTAAATAATGATCATTTAAAATATTGTCTTAGAGTACAAGTGTCATCATATTTTACAGAAATAATAGTGTCTACATGATAGGTCATCAATAGGATGACCATAAATAAGACTCTGGTAAAAGCAAAACACTAATGATGATAAGTCAAAAGGAAAAATAGTCACAAAATATTTTCACATATTAATGTATAGATTTCCATAGACAAGATTTGAGAAGATTAGCATTACTTTTACATATTTAAAAAATATGTTAGATGAGAGTTTGTGTTAATAATCTTAACATCAAAAATTCACAGCATAGAACTACTAAAGAAGTAAAGTAGTAGTGTTATTTTAATAATCATGTGTCCTGTACACTAAAATCTCTTTAAGTCTTCACAAGTATCTATTAAAATGATAAAAAGAAAGTATAGTTTAGCAATAGCAGATGTCTTTCCTTTGTTGTTTTTTTTTTTTTTTTTTTTGTATCAAGGATTAAACCCAGAGGGCCTTAACCACTGAGCCACAGCCCCAGGACATTTTATATTTTATTTTGAGAAAGAGCCTTGCTTAGTTGCATAGGATCTAACTAAATTGCTGAGGCTGGCTTTGAATTTGTGATCCTCCTGCCTCAACCTCTCAAGGCACTGGGATTACAGGCATTTTCCATGGTGCCCAAGCATGTCTTATCTTCAGAGGCTGTGTTATAAATGAGCAGTGCTTGATATTAGAATAAAGGAATATTTTGACCCAATATTTGGTGTTATTGATGTTATCAACATTAATGTTTTTTTTCCAGAATTGTCAAATAGGTCCATAAAATTATATTCCAGGATTACCCTCAAATGTAAAAACCACACAAAATAAGACACAATCCTGCAATTAACAATAGTACCTCAGTTTCTTAATATATGTCTGAAAGACAAATAGTTACTGAATAATAAATGTTAAAAATACATTGACACCAAATTATTTGAACTGTTTTTACCTACAATATTGGTTGTATGCTACGGTATAACAAACTACCTTAAAATTTAATAGCTTAAAACTACAACCATTGAGTATCAGACACTCTCTGAGGGTCAATCGTTCAAGAGTGGTTCAGTTCAGTGGTCTGGATCAAGGTCACTCATCCGGTTGAACTCAAATTACTGTCTGACTGGATCTGTACTCCTTTCTGTCTTCAACTCTGGCTGGAGAATACACTTACCAGCCCACACTTTTGAGTCAGCAGGAAGGAGGTCTTTGTTCCTAGCCAACACTGATCTCTCCTTAGAGATGCTTATGATATGGTTTCCTATACACTGAATAGATAAAAGAAAGAACCAAAGAAACAGTCTACAATCTTCATAACCTAATCTCCAAAGTGACATACCATCACTTCATCATATTCTGTTGATCGCACCAACCAGCCCTGTTACGATGTTGTAAAAAACTGCAAAGTCACAAATAAGGGATGTGAATGCCATTGTGGTCTATTTGGGGTCTTGATATTGCTGTGACTCGCATGTTTAAAAGTACACACAATTCCTTGGGAGCTTGTATTTTGCTTATACATTCATTAATAAGAGCTGTTCTAACCTCAGGGCATGTAAAGTAATAAGAAACAACAGTAAACATCCTATTTTGCTAAAATTTGATGTTATAACAATGTTGAAAGACAAAAATAAATTTCTCCTACCTTTTTTCCAAAGGCTTTGACATTCTGTTTTATCTAGTTTAATGAAATTTTATGTAAAACTCTTTTTGTTTGAAGGTAGTCATGTATTAGGTTATGAGGTAAATAGAGATATAAGACAAACATTTTTAGATTAATTTTTAAAATTTTGTTGTACCATTTTATTAGACAAGCCAAAATGTTAGGGATTGTATAATGTAATTGAAAGGATCTAATTTCTGTAAATAGTCAGCCACTTAATTATTTTGCTATTGAAATGCGTATCATTTAATTTTTTACAACTTAGAATTAATTCATCAGAAAAATCATATTGCTTTGTGCAGAAAAATATATGGTTGTATTAAATATAATCTCTTACAAGTATTGTTTCATGCAGTGATTGAAAGCAATAGATTCTGACATAAAAGTTCCTACAACCAACTTGCAATGCATTGCCTTTCAAAGCATTATTCAAAAGTGTGCTATATGTTATGATCTTTATGAACTATTAAGGTCAATTTGAAAACAAACCAAAGGAAATACATCTCAAAGAATTGTGCCATTACAATACCTATTTTGAAAGAAAAAAAGACAATAACCTTTTTCATTCTAATATTTTCAAAATATTGGCTTTCTTATATTGCTATGTTGCACTGGTACACTGACTGCTACTATGGGGAATTAAAAAAAAATAGTTATGAGCCGTCTGAAGAATTCAATAACCTGGCAACCTGCAGATCATGACAGTTAGAGCCATGCTAATCATTTTGGAAATAATTTGGATATCATTTCATAATACCAGTGAGAGTGGTAGTGGCAAATTATTTAGTTTTATATGGTTTTAATTTCATAATTAAGTAATTGAACTCGGAACAAACAGTTTACTACTTCCGTTTTAATTAACATTTTACTATGTAACTATAGTACTCACTAAAACAGCGTCTTCTGCATACAAAGCCAATTATGTTATGCATTACTATGAGTAATAAAATCAAACATTTATATTGATCTGACATTTTTATGCAGTGGCAATTGCATGAAAAGGAATCAGGTTACCAGTGACAAATGCACTTAATTAGAGATGAACATGTACAGATTAATCATATTTTGTATTGCTACTTAAAATATTTTTCCTTAGAGAAATTTGTATTGTTTGTTTTTAAAAAGTCATTGAAATATTTTAAGACTCTGGTTAATAAATATTAATACTTTTATTTAATTAATTTTATTACTATATATCTGATTAATATTCTATTAATGATATTCTGTTACAATGACTTTTTTATAGCTTTAACTTTTGTATAGATTTATCTGGCTAAAAACACAGTTCTTAACCAGTATAAAGAATCATAAAGTAGTATAAATTGTGATTTGCAGTTTTAATTTAGGTATCACTTGCCTTTGATTACTTATACAACATATAAGTCACAAAGGATCTAGCAAATCTTGTATAATATTCAAAGTAAACTTTTTTCTTATTGATTTAGTATCTGGTACAATCTACACAAGTAAAAATCCTGCCTCCATCATTGTTAATACATAGTATCCCTACCTGTTACAGGTGAAAGTCTGATGTTCATACAAGAAAATGTCACCTTTACAAATATGCATATTGAAACTAAATATTTGCATGTATGAAATGATTAATAATTAAATAAATAATTCCATTTTCCAGTAGGAGTCTTTTGGCATTGGATAATTTGTTATAGCTATTAAAAGAGAAAGATGAATAAAAATTGTTCCACATTTGATAATGTAAGAGTCATTCTTACAAGTGTCCTGTCCTCTAAAACTACTAAAATAATTAAACAGATTAAAGTTAATGAAAAGAGAGAACATTTTAGAATAACTGCCCTAAGTTTTTATCTTAAGAAAGGAACATACATAGATATTTAACCCAAGATTAATTAAAAATTATCAAACAATAAATATGAGTGGAAAAGATAATATGCAATTCAAATAAATAAAATCAGGAAAATATATTCCTTGTAAAGTTTAATAAAAATCACCATGCCTTAGCAAGTTTGATCTCAACAGAAGGGGTAAAATGGAAATTTTCATTATTCAGAATTAACAGGGATATATCCTAGATGTTAAAGCCTTTCAAACATACACTAATGTTATAATGAAATGTATGCACAAGTGCGGCTAATTTTATAAAGAAACAAATATTTTGAAAATTCAACCTAGGAAAATTGACATAAGAGAAATGAAATAGGTGAAGACTTCCATGTCTAATAATGACTTAAATGGATAATAGAAAACATCCCACAACACCAGCTGCAAATGGTTCCAAAGGAAAGATTTAAAATTTATTTAAGAGAAAATTAATTCTAGTCTCAAATGAACTCTACAAAATAATGAAGAATGAAATAACCCCAATATCTGTTGTGAGGTTATAATAGCCCTGGTAACTAATCTGAGATATACAATGAAAGAAAAAAGAGGAGGAACAGATGGAGGGAGAGAAATAAGATTCGAGCTATCTCTTATGAGAACAGACAATAAATACTTAACAAAATATTATCAAATTAAACAGCTATAGATGAAGATGGTAAGATATCACTATGAATTTTATACCACCTATCAAATGCATGTCAGTTTCCTTTAAAAAACAATCATATAAAATCTTCATGTTAACAGAAATACAGATTTGATAAAGAAAAGTCATCTGACAAAATGTAATAATATTTCTAATAAAAACTTGGGATATTTGGAAAATTCAATCATAAAAAGGTTATCTATCTGAAACCTACAACTATTAAAATATTACTTATCAAAAACTAAACTCTTTAGTCCTAAAATTGGAAATCCAGCAAGGAAGTGCATCATCACCACCTCCAGATCTCTACAATATGATGCTAGAGAACCTCCCAAGTATTTCTATCAGGCACAAAGAGGTCAGTGAGGACAATTGAAAAGAAATATATAAAACTTCCTCTTCCTCAAATGATGTGTCTATTTATGTAGGTTATTCTAAGAAATATGCAAAATCTACTAAAGAAGAGAAGTGAATTTGGAAATGGTGCAGGATGGCAAGTCAACATAACAATTTTCATTTAAAGTAAAATGAAACTCAAATTATTTTCATGTGGAAATTATTTTTAAAAAATCAAAAGTACAAAATATTTGAGAACATGTTAAGCAAAAGTCAAGCAAAAACATTTTCAGGACACTTTAAATTATATAGAGGAGACATTTTAAATGACTGAAATAAATGTAGAAGTAAGATGAGTTAATTAATTGAAATATTCAATATTTAGGCTAATTTTCAACAAACATCTATAAATTTAATGCATTGGATAACCAAAATCCAACATTCTTTCTTTGAAAAATGGAAAAGATTAGACTATTTGCCTGAAAACTTAAAAGACCTAGAATAGCTAAACAATTTTAAAAATAATAAATAGATTTGACTCCAATAATATATTTTGTAGTATGTTACAATAAACATGAAAGTATGGTATTTGTGTAAGAAAACTAAAATATCAGTGAAACAGAGTAGAGAAACCAGAGACAATTCTACATTTATTTTCAACAAAGCTGCCAAGACAGTTCAGTGGTGATAAGATTTATTCAAGATAAATAAATCTTGAATTCTACCACATGCCAGACTTGAAACTAATTAAAGATGTATCATAAACTTAAATGCTAAAACTATGAAACTTCCAGAACTCATCAAAGAAATTCTTCATGTAAGGAAGAATTTTAATGAGGATACCTAAATCATTAACTATAAAGAAATTTACTAAATTGACATCATTAAAATTCAAAAAATCTGATCATTAAAGGACACCATTGACAAAATGAACCACTAGGCAAGGTGTCAGAGACAATACTCACAGCATATCAATCTCAGTGAAGTTTTTTTTTTTTTTAATTATGATTAAATCTCAGAAATTCATCATTAAAAGTAAAAAAAAAAAAAATCAAAAATACACCAAACAATAAAACCCACATACTTAAGATACTTTATAAAAGAAGATAAAATAGTGGTCAATAAGCTGATTAAAAGATAGAAAACATCATTTGAAATTAAGAAAATGAACCAATAATAAGGCGTGTCATCATGCCCTTACCTAAGAGGACACTAAAGTGAAATATATAGACACAATATGTTGCAAATGTTAGAAAACAATTAAATTTTTTTCCTTTTCTTGTAAGAGTATGAATTATTTGGAACACTTTGGAAAGTGTTCTGGCAATGATTTTTAAAATAAAGATAAATCTAATCTATAATCCAGTAATTGAATTCCTAGATATTTAGCCAAGAAAGTATAACATATGCCAACCCAAAAGTTTGTACAGGAATGATTGTTGCAAAGATATTCCTATAGCCCCAAACAGGAATCAAACCAAATGCCCAGCAGAAGGAACATGGAAACACAAATTACAATGAATCAAATGCTAGAAACACAACAATTCACAGCAGTCTTATTCATAGTAGACAAAATCCTGAAATAAGTTCAATGTGTAACAATAGTTTGTAAACTATTATTAGTTAGTAAACTATTACTAACAATAGTTAGTAAAAATTATATTGAAATGGACAACAGAACAATATTCACCAATCAAATAAGATGCAATATATACATGCAATAATAATGAGTGAAAGAGTCAAGCCAAAGTTCATATGCTATAAATTGCATTTCTTTGAAAATGAAGAAAATAATAACAATCAAATTATTTTCAAATTACATACTGGGAAGGAAAAAATAAGAGTTAGAGCAGAAATATATGAAATATATGAATGTATATATGAAATATATGAATATATATGAAATATATGAAATAGAGATGAAATAATACAAGTAAAATTTGTAAACAAGTCTAATCAAGAAAAATGCAAGAACACAAAAAAATTAATATCAATGGAAAGAGAGCTATCAAAATAACACTACAGATGCTAAAAATACATTCAGGTAACATTACAATTGCATGCCAACATATGTGATAGCTTACATAACATGGTCTATATTATAGAAGGATCCGTGTGCTGCTAAGAAGAAAGTATATTCAGTCATTGATGGATGAAATATTCCTTATATGTCTGATAAGTCTAAATTATCCATTGAATTTTTTTACTTCCATATATATTTATTTAGTTTTTATTTGGAGGATCTATCCATTGGTGACAGAGGCCTGTTAAAGTTCCCCAGTATTATTGTGTTGTGTTTGGTTCTTGAAATCTAGAAGGGTTTGTTTAATGTACACAGGGTTCCATTATTTGGGGCATAAATATATACAATTGTTAAGTCTTGTATAATTTCCTTAAGAAGTATGAAATGGCTTTCTTTGTCCCTTCTAATTAAAATGCATACTTCAAATACGCAAATATGCATACTTGTATATTATATACAAATATACTTCAAATATGCATTTTATTATACTTCAATTTTACCGCAATGAAAGCTACAGAAAAAAATAATTTTAAAAAGTGAGGAAAAGATAAAATTGTACCTTGGTATACAAGATTCAGATCTGATGTTGCTTATTAAAGTGGAAATTGAGTAGAAAGTCACATAAGAAAATTTTTTGGTTAAGAGAAATTTTCTATATCACAAATGGTTTTGATTGCATTTGCCTACGTTCACTGAGTTATGCATTTCACATTTGAGACTTCAGTTTTTGTAAATTGTAAGTAATATAAAATATTAACAAAGTCATTTGTTTCTATCTAGAAAATGCTGGGAAGGAAAATTAGTATCTAGATCCTTGAGATTTATTACATTTATCAATGATTAATAATCAACAGAAATACAATACTATTTACCACAGATTTCTGCATATTCAAAATTTTATAATTTGAAGACTTCCATTAAAATTCACAAAAAAGGAAATAAATTCATTTATAAATGTATATAGATTTAATTTGACCACCAGCTACTGTTTTAAGTTTAATACTTTTTGTTTCATTGTTGCTTTTTAAAGTAATTGATTTCATCTATTTTCATAATTGGAAACATATTTTATTGTTTAAATATTAATGTGTATTATGTGTAGAAATTAATGGGGTTCACTGTGATGTGCCATACATGTACACATCAATCAAGTTCATGCACACTTTTTCTATTATCAATCCTTCCCCTATCCTTTACCCATCCCCACCTGCCCCGGCATACTTACTTCCCATTCCTAAAAGTCCCCCTTAATTTCTTTATTCTCCTTCCCTCTTATCCTTTCCCATCTCTACTGAACACTATTTTGTTCCAAGTTTCTACCAGGTTGATGTATTGGTTTCCATAAATGTGTGGGAATGTTTGGTATTTGTCTTTTTTTTTTATCTGACTAGTTTCATTCAACATAATGTTCTCCTTTTCCATCTTTGTTGCAAATGACAGAATTTCTTTCATTTTCATGACTGAGTAGTATTTAATTGGGTAAAATAATCAAAATTTCCCCATCCATTCATCCAGTGAGATGCATCTGACTTGATGCCATATTTTTTGCTATTGTGAATAATGCTGCAATAAATTTGGGATGTAGACAAATTTTAGTATAAAGATTTTAACTCCCTTATATATATACTCATTAGTGCAATTGCTGAACCATATGGTAGTTCTATTTTTACTTTTTTGAGGAATCTCTACAGTTTTTCATGACTGTATTACTTTTCCTTTATACCGCCAATCAGCATTTATTATTTCTTGTGCATTCTAACTGGGGTGAGATGATATATTATTATGGTTTTGATTTGCATTTCTCCAATAACTAATGATATTAAGTACTTGTTGTCCATTTGAATGTATTCTTTTGAGAAGACACATTTTTAACATTTTTATTAGTGCTTTAGAGGTATGCATACTACTAATGGGGTTCATGGAATATAAGCATGGAATATAATTTGCTTCATTTTAGTCCCTAGTACTTCTTTTTTCCCCATTTCTCTCCCCCGGTTCCTCTTCCTCTACTGTACTGTTTTTCATTTCATTTCATTTGTTTGTTTGTTTGTTTTATTCAGCCCTTTTTAAATTAGATTGTTAAGCTTTTTGAGTTCCTTCTGTATACTGATTGTCAATCTCTTGTTAGATGCACCATTTGCAAATATGTTTTTTTATTCCATGGGTTTTCATTTAGTTCTGTTGATTGTTTCCTTTGCTGAGCATCCTAGTTTGATCCAACTCCATTTGTCTATTTTTGTTCCTACGTTGTTGAATGTATATCACAAAATATTGTCTTATGACAATGTCTTGAAGTGTTTTTTCTGAATTTTCTTGTAGTAATTTTAGAGTCCTGAACCATGGAGGCAGATGGTGTAACTCCCCACTTGATGCAAATGCCTGGGTGTTGGGGTACTGGTACAAGTCCTAGGATCCAAACGGTGGAGAGAACTTGAAATTCTGAGGTGAAAGGGCTAGAGAATTTTCTTCCATTTCCATGAGAGAGTATAAATTTAAGTTTCTTCTGGATGGTGCCACTCACATAGAATCTTGCCCACATTATCTACCAATTCACATGGCAGCCTTTTCTAGAAACACACTCACAAATATGACACACCCTTAAATAGTGGTTAATTAGATAATTAGGTAATTCTTAATCCAGTGAAGGTGCTATACAACATTAATCATCACATCCTATATTGATATATTAAATGGAAAATTCTGCAGTGAATAAGGATCAGTTTTACATTCAGAATTTTGACAGATTTCTTCTTAAAATGGTCATCTAAATATATATATATATATACTG
>NW_025999961.1:12341573-12354089 GCF_001458135.2 Marmota marmota marmota
ATATATATATAATGTGCAACTAAGCCTTAGATAAGTTTTTAATTCTACAGATATCCATACATAATCAGTATGAGAAGGCATTTCTACCTTATACGAAGACAGGGAGTTATTAAGTAAAGGATATCAATAGTCTGCTTAACCCTGAGAAGCTATGACTATGCCTCTCATTCAAATTAAAAATAGCTATGGACATGATCTGGTAACAAAGGAAGCACCTATGAAAACCCAAAGGAAATTGTTATTAAATAATCAGTGGTTAAATATGAATCATGCTAACATTGACAATGGTTAATTTGTAACAAAAAAAATGGTCTTCCTATATATCAAAACTTACATCATATCTTACAGCCTAATAATTCCTCAAGTCTATGTTGGAAGATCATAAATGTTTTCTTCTTTAACAGGTTGTGATATAGATAGATTAAGAATGAATACCTACATGCAAATAACAAATTTCAAAATTTTATTTTCCTTTTATTAGTTGTGCAAATAGAAATATTCAGCTTAAGTAAATAAGTACAAAATCAACCTCAACTTTCATCTGTTATTTTCTCAGAAACACCTTACCATACTACTAACAATTCATATGCCTTATCAATATTTTGATATATATTTTTTAAATTTCTATATTTGCTTTGTAGTGGTGAGAATAAAAAGTTTACAAATTGTATTTATTATTCCAAAAATTGACACCTAAATTGTGAAATTCATAAAAGCTATTTTTGTTAATTGTGATGCATAATGATTTCTCAAATATTGTCTGCTTTTTATTACTGTGGTGGAGACATTGCTTGCACATTTCTGTTGTATTCATATTATATCTTTATAATTATGAGTAGGTAAGAAAAGTACTAAGCAATAATGAGCTTTTATTACCTTTTTAATTAATAATTCAAGTGATACAATTTTTTACTGAGCATTTTAATTCTAACACATTTTCTAGGAGTGAATTAATTTTGGCATTGAGGAAGAATGCAAATTTTATGAATTTGAAAGCTTTTCTAAAATGATTATTCATTACCTTAAAAAAATCACTTTTATGTTTTTATTCCTTATTTCAGTTTTTGGTACTTAAGTGATACAAGCATGAAATTAATTATTGTCACATTTAATTTACTTCTTATTGGTTTCCTCTAATCTTAATCCTATTGAATCATTAAACTTTTCCTTTGCATCCCTGAGTGCCCTGAACATTTTTGTTTATGTACATATTTTAGTCTTTGAATCAGATACATACAGACTGGATGTTTGAATTCCAAAGAAATGGTTTAATGCTTTGCCTAAAGAGCTCATTAACATTGATGAGTTTACAAGTTATTCAATAGTTTTAATTTGTTTATTCATTTGACAGTGAAGCTGTTCTTTCTCTTACTCATTTGTTTAATTCTCTAGGGTCTTTATTGTTTTCAGTGCCTCTTCATCTGTTCATCACTGGCCTTTTCTTTATTTAGTCACTCACAACATTTATAAAATTGTGTAGTTGATCACAGAACATCTAATGTCAGAGAGATTCATTATGTTGACATTTTATAATCTTTCCAATTATACTTTCTTCACTGGTTGTCCTCAAGTATCCTATTCATCTTTGTAAGTACTTTCCTTGACTTTGCTGAAGCTTTTCATCAGGCACCCATTTCTAGATTCTATTAAAATCAGGCATGTGCAATACTTCCTGTTTTCAAAATTTGTAGTAACACTTTTTCCTTGCTTAGTACTTAAATCCTTTAGCAAAATGGATAAAGAAAAAATGGCCTTATTGAATGTCTCATCCCAAGAAAGCTTTACGAGTTTAGTTTAAAAATCTATATTTGGGGAAAGGTATTTCTTTTCTGAAGTAAAATTTTAGCATACCACATATTTATTCTCTCACTTTCATCATTGTCTGCCTCCCTCATGTGGCTACTTCTATGAAGATGGAAGTAAAATCTATGTACCATATTAGAGCAGACAAATCATTATTTGGATCTTCAAGGAGCTCAATAAATAGCACTTTCATCCCTGTTGAGAATATAGAACAAAAGAGTAGCAAGAGAAGTATACAATTTCACATGAATAAATAATTATTGTCATTAGTGGTTATGACTTGTGTATTTGAAAAAACTAAGTTCACATCACCCACCTCTATAAACTTGCACCCTTATGCATGTCATAAAAGCGTTTGGTGAAAGAGCAATGAGAAAATATTTGCTCTCAAATCAAAATTATCCTGATTGCTCTCTTCTCATATCCAAAAGAATGGGGAAGCAAGCTGAGTGTGTTCACGTATTGTCAAATATGTCATTCATTGTCACTTCACTTCCCTCAATTAGGGTAGAATACATTGTCTGAGAGAGGAGAAGCATGTGATCAGCAAACAATATGCTTCTCATGGAAGTCTGGCATGGAGAAAATATATTCACCAAATAGCAAACCCTGACTTATTTACTTAAAGTGCTTGGCTTCTGGGTTAAGCCTATAGTTGACTAGACCTGTTGTGAAATTGTTTAGAGGTGACAATGGGCCAGTAGGAGGGCGGATCTGGGCCAATACCTATGATATTATTTCTCATATGCTGAGTCACTGCACTTCTGTCTACACTCCTGGGAAAATGCGGGAGAGCCTGAATATTTGCTCTTGAAAGTTTCTGAAATATGTAAGTAGGGTACAATGATTACCACCCTAATGAGGCGGCAAATTCACCTGCTATTTTCCTTCTTTTACCAGATTATGACCAGACACATTTTCCATGAAGGCATAACAGAAGTTCTGCAATAATGGAAATAGTATGAAGTTGTAAGAAAAAGATGTATGAAACTAAAGATAAACAATTTCAGCAATAGATATACTTTATTTGAACTTATACCCTTCCTTAACATTACACATCATGGAAAAATTAAAACCCAATGTTAAATATTTTTTTAAGTTAATTTCTCAAATAGATCAAGTTCAAAGTTATTTTCTCTTGCAAATGTGATTTTCAATTCTAAAGAGATAAAAATACACAATTCTTCTTTCCCCCAACTTCTTTATCTTAATATTTTACTTGAATTCAGGTCTAGAAGTTTTAGTGCCCAGATAAAATTTGGTGTCTTAAGTACCATTACATTGGGCTTGTATTGAAACCCCAATGTATGTATATAAATATGGATATTTCTTCAGAGCCCCCAAAGTATTTTATTTCATGTCAATCTCTTATGTACCTTAGTTTCAATGCTTCCAAAGATTAGTAGGTCACAAAATAGCATAGCTATTCTGTACTTTACTTACACCCTTTACAAACCAGTGGGTGTACAGTGCCTAATCCTGTTAGCAAAAATATAATCCTGCTATAAGAAACTGGTCCTCAAAATCACCTTAGGCTTTAGAATAAGTTTACCTAAACCTGAAAGGATGAGAAAAGAGCAAGAAAATTTTGGTTTGGGGTTCATCAATTTATCAATTAATGGGTGCACACTATATTGAACCCACGTTTTGTGTATTTTAAATTTACTAGAAGGAATTCTCAAGAAAAATTAATCTTTTAAAAATATATACATATACCTCTGGGGATATATCACCTATGCTTAATTCTATAACTTACAAACTTTTTGAGCCTTACTTCTAGCACGACAACACCAAACTGGTTGCCAATTCTATGATATGGCATATCTTTGCTCTTATTTTGAGTAAGATTTTTAGTCCTGTGGAGGACTGAAATTCCTTAGGACTAAGCAATCTGTCTCATAGAAAAAAAGTTGGTCCTTTATAGCTAACCAGTCAACAGTACTCTTCAGATTATGCTCTTCAGCACTTGCAGAATCCTCTACACGGCTCAATTTCAGTTAGTACCATCACATTTCTGCATAGAGGGTCCCTGGAAGGAGGATACAGCTTTTAGCTAGTGATTTGAACTTTGTTGCTACACAATCACTAACAGTTTACAAATGAAACTTCAGCAGTACATAATATCACATGAAGAACTCAACTGACTTCCAATGGAGAAGTAACTTATTTTGTCCAGCTTCCCAACACCACTTTAAATGCATACTAATGCTCTTTTTTTTCCTTTAGAATTAAGTGCCTGCCTTTGAAATGAATGCTTGATAGTGCTGCAGCATCCTGAATTCTGAGGTCGTATTCTGACATGCAAGCTTGCTGAGCTGCAGCACGTTGCATTCTGAGACTATGAAAAACTCTCCAGACCCATGACATTGATTGTTCATATATGCCATGCACCAAAAAATGAGAGGGGCCAGCAATATGGAACCTAAGGTCAAATACCTTTCTCAAATTATTATTTTTTTTAAATTACACTATCTATGTCCTGTAACTATCTTTTGAGTTCACTTAGATTCCTTGTGACGCTGTTGAAAGCTCCCTCTAGACTTTGCTGAGGTACAGCTTACATCCTTACTCTCTTGCTTTGGTCTGAATATCCCTCTCTCACAACACATATTGAAACCTCACTCCATCAAGGTAGTATTAAGGGTGGGAGTGTTGGCAAGAGACTAAGGAATTGGTGCTCTTCTAAAGGAAAATGAAGATAGCTGCCTTGTATTTTCCAGCATGTGAAGACACAGCAGGATGGTACCATCTTTGAAGCAGAGAGTGAACTCTCATCAGACCCTAAACTGACTGATACCTTGATCTTAGACTTCCCAGGCTCTAGAAAAGTGAGCAATAAATTTCTGTGGTATATAAATGACCCAGTCTGAGATAGTTTGCTCTAGCATCACCACCAGACTGAAGACGCCTCTACAAAAAGAGCTCTGTGTATGGACTGAGTTGCTATCAGCTGTAGTTCTTCTCCAAAGGAGCATATGACTGGCTTAAAGCTTTGGGACAGTCCACAGATGATGGAAACTAAACCAAAATATTACTTTGTGTCAATAGAACTTTTAGAATTAATTATATAAATACAATGAACCCTGTCTGTATTAATCTTCTTTTTTTTTAATTGGTGCATACTACTTACAAAGTGGTGTGTTTCATTGTTCAATATCACAAATGCCTACAATAAAACTTGATCCATTTCACTTCACAATACTTCCCCTTCCCTTCCCTTACTCCTTCCCATGTATTCCCTTCTACTGCACCAATTGTCTCCTTTCCACTTTCATGACTTCTTTCTTTGGTTTCCTCTAGTTTCCACATGAGAGAAATCATGAGGTACTTCTCTCTCTCAGTCTAACTTATTTTACTCAATATCATAATTTCAGATCTATCCATTTTCCTATAACTGTCATGACTTCATTCTCTAACAATCTCTCTCTCTCTCTCTCTCTCTCTCTCTCTCTGTATTGGGGATTGAACCCAGGAATACTGCTAAGCTACATCCCAGGCCCTTTTTATTTTTTAATTTTTGAGACAGTCTCTCTAGGTTGCTTAGGGCCTTGCTAAATGGCTGAGGCCTGGGCTCCAACTTGTGTTCCTCCTACCTTAGTCTCCCAAATAACTGGGATTAGAGGCATGTACCTCTGGGCCATGCTCCATTCTTTTTTAATGTCTGAATAAAACTCCCTTGTGTATATATACCATATATATCCATTCATTTATTTACAAAAACCTAGACTGATTCTATAACCTGCCTATTATGGATTGTGTTGTGATAGACATAGATGCATACATCTATGAAATATGTCTGATTTTATTTCTTTTGGTAAGTACCAAGGAGTGGTATAAAAGGATCATATGATAGTTTAGTTTTTAGTTCTTTGAGGACCCTCCATGCTGATTTCCATATTGGCTGTACTAATTTGCTTTCCAACCAACAATGTATGATAGTTCCTTTCTCCTTCACCCTTGCCAGCATTTATTTTTATTCACATTCTTGATGATTGTCATCTGACTGGAGCGAGATGGAATCTCAATGTAGTTTTGATTTGCATTTCCCTGATGGCTAAATATGTTGAACATTTATTTTAACGTAATTGTTGGCCATTTGTATGAAGAGTGTCTCATTTATTGAAAGGGTTATTTGAGTCCTTTATTCTTGATATTAATCCTCTTTCAGATAATAGCTGGCAAAATATCTTTCTCATTCTGTAGGCTCTCTCTTCATGCACTTGTTTCTTTTTCTGCAAAAAAGCTTTTTACTTTGGCACCATCCCATTTATGAATTTTTAGTTTCATTTCCTGAGTTATCGGGGTCCTATCTAGGAAGTGATTGACTATGCTCATATGTTGGAGTGTTTTCCCTATGTTTTTCCCTAGCTGTATGAATTTTTTGGTCTTATAACTAATTATTTGACCCATTTTGAATTAATTTTTGCACAGGGTGAAAGACAGGGATCTAGTTTCATTTTTCTACACATGAGTATGCATTTCTCAAGATACCATTTGCTAAAGAAGGTATTATTACTTCAAAATGTTTTTGGCATGCTTGTTGAGAGGCAGATGACTATAGCTATGTGGTTTGTCTCTGCCTCAGGCAAGGAAACTTTTTAATAAAGAGATTTAGTTTGGCTTATGGTTGGAAGTACAAGGTCATAGGGTCTTTTCTGATAATGCCTTTCTTTTTGTAAGGAGTACTGAAGGGGAACATGGCAAGAAACAGGTAGGGTACGTGAGTGCCTATCTCCTCTCTCTTTTCTTATAAGGCCACCAGTATTCAATCCTAAATACTTCATACTAATGATCTTGCTTAATCCTAATCAGTTTCCACAGGCTCCACCTTTACACATAGTCAGATTATGCTTCCACCCTCTTAATACCTCACAGTGGGTATAAAATTCAACAACTAAGTCCTTGGGGACAATCTCTAGTCCTAATCAAATGTTAGCATGGTGTAAATCAGCTGTCTCCAACACAGACTCAAGCAGTCAGTATCCTTCTACCTCTCCCCACAACACTGTGCTACTGTGTTAGAGATAAGTGGGAGGTAGAAGTCCAAACTCAAATGCTTAGCATCTTCTTGCAGTTTATTATGTGCTTAAGTATATATGTCATTCCATGCAATATAAACATTTGTACTAAAGTCTGTATCAATTAGGGTTCAATCAGAAAAATATAATTGTTATGATATGCGCACACATTTATCTGAATTTGTTACTGGATTTTAACCTTCACAGCTGTGGGAGCAGCTAAAGTGGATTAAAAATGTTTCCAAGGCTGCTGTCTTTGCCTATGAACCTGCTCCATGAAGTTGACCAAGCAAAATGGCCTTAACATTCCTCTCTCTTATGTCAACTTCATACCATTTCCTTCCTGATTATAGGCTCTGTAGTTTTATTTTACCCCATCTGTATTGAGGTATACTAAGCAAGTATATATTTAAATATACTAAAAATATATTTAAGGCGCAGTACTCAATGTCTCAATATCATGTATAATCATGCTATTATTTCTTCTTTTCTCCTCCTCCTCCTCCTCCTCCTCCTCTTCTTCTCCTTCTTCTTCTTCTTTTTGTAGGAAGGAACACCTGCCTACAAAAAAGTTTGGTGAGCTTATGTTTCTAAATACTTCCTCTGAAATGTAATTCTTGAAAAAGCCTTTTAGGAGATTTACAAGCCAGTAATGACATTCCCGAGTCACCATTCCTAGGAACCATTTCCTTGAAATGCAATCAAGGAAAATAGTACCTGATACCCATTTCTGTGGGAGGACAGAAAGTTGACCTGGTAGATAGCTCTTTCAAAACTAGGAGAAAGTTTACTTCGCCAGTGTATAATCCAGTTAAAAAGTACAAATTGCCTAGCATCTCCTCCTTTCTCCAGATAATTCCTTGAATAATCTTGCCTGTTTAATGCTATCCAGTGTACGTGTTACTTTAACAAAGTCCAAATAACAGGTTGAATGTAAGAGAAGATAGATGTGAAGTGGGGGAAACAAATTATGAACTGGGAGCCACAAGCATGAGCAGGAGGATGGAGTCTTGCCTCCACTTTGATGGTGCCCTGTGGACACATCCTTCACAGCAAAATGAACTGTGACTGGCAAAGTGTTCAAAGAAACTCCCTCATGGCACTGGTTAACTCGAAACATGAAGGAAAACTAGGTCTATGAAATATAGTTTCCCAGTTGACAAACTATCACTTCACCTTGAAAGTCTCATTTATAATATAACATCTTTCCCTGGACTCACAACATTGTTTTTCATTACTTTAGGATATTACTTATTAGAAAATAATAGATTATGCTTTATTTTGTTTTCCCTTAATATTTTAGCAACATGTCTAACAGATTGCTGCTCAAAATATATTAAAATAATTTTATATGTAAAAGTATATGCCAGAAATACAAGGAATTTGCTTACTTAATTTTTAAATAAATAAGCTTTGCTGGGTGATGTAAGTGAAAAATATGAGTATAAAAAGTGGATTAACAGCAATGTTATTGTCATTATTCCTTTATTCTATCACATTTCTACCTGAATTTTTTATAATTATCTCTCTCTCTCTCTCTCTCTCTCTCTCTCTCTCTCTCTCTCTCACACACACACACACACACACACACACACACACATACACACACACACATTTTAAATTTTGAAACAGGAATTATTTCAACCTAAAACTAACATGCTCTCTTTGTCCAAGTTCAGCATAGTTCAAGTGTATACAAAATCAGTTACAATTTTCAAGTCACATTTTTTGACATTAACTCCAAACTCAGAGCACTTTCAGGTTCCTTTAATTTTAATATTCTAATTTAAGCAAGTAAAGTTCTAAAGATCTTCTGTACAATATCATGCCCATAGATAATAATATGATATTTTGCACTTCAAAATTTTAGAGAATATATCCTAAGTTGTGCTCTTACTCCACACATACATAAATAAAAATAAAACAATTAAACATAACAAATTAGGGGAGTATTGGGTGTGCTTATTGCCTTGATTGTGGTGACATCTTTCAGGGGTTTGCATATGTGCAAACATCAAATTTGACACATTAACTGATGGGTCATTGTATATTATTTTTACTTCAGTGCCAGATGTGATGGCACATATCTGAAATTTTGGTCACTCTGGAGAGGCAGGCAAGAGGACAGCACATAAGAGGACAACACATTTGAGGTCAGCCTGGACAATTTAGCAAGACCATGCCTCAAGCTTAAAAATTAAAAGGGGGTGAGGAGTGAAGATCATTATAGAAGACCCCTGGGTTCAATCTCCTGAACCACACAAACTCAAAAGAGTTGTATAATGATGATTTTATATCTAAAAGAATTTATATATGTGTGGTGGGATATATAATGAGAGTTTTATCTTTGCCTTCCAGGCAATAATTTTCTGACTTCCCTTTAACATACCATGATACTAGTTGCAATTGTAAATAGTAATGGTGTTCATATCCTCACATGTAATTTTTCACCTTAGTTACAATTAAACATCTCTCCTACCACTTATTTGTAATCATTCAAATTAATTTCATCACTTTTTCAAAATAGTTTGGATTTAAGCAACAAATAACCTAGTGAAGAGTAACAAAACCAAATAAGGTTTATTCTTCTCACATAAATTGTATGCAATATATAGACAGGGCAGCCACTCAAAAAAATGTTGAGTCTCAGGCTCCTTCTATATTCAGGCACCTCCGCTTTTAACATGTGTTTTTGTCCTTAAATTTGAAGTATGGCTGGTGCATCATCAAATTCTTCCTTATGTTTCAAAAAGAAAAAAAGGGAGTGAGAAGCAGTCCAAGAGCCAAAAAAATTCTATTTTTCTCTGATATGAGAAATAGTACACAGGATTTTTCAGCCTTGAATTTTACTAAGACATTTTTCATCACTTTAATGCCAACTATTACTTTGTTTCATTTTAGCTCTGTCTTTTTTAAGCAACGTATAGGTGAGTTTTAAGAATTCAAGTTGATATATAACTGTTCTCAATCAGATAACTTTATCAAGTTTATTAATTTAGAATACCTACATCACAAATAAAATTATTCTTTTTTATTTTGTTTTGCTTCTTATTTTCTAAACTTATCCTTTGTTGTATTAATATATTTTGCTTGATGCTTGCCTTACTACTTTGAGATTGAAAGTTGAGATGTGTGTATATATGTGTGTGTGTGCACTCACATGCACATGTGCAAAGCTGGGGATTTAACCCAGGATTTAACCCAGCACATGCAAAGCAATAGCTCAACCAACTGAGTTACAACCTCAGCCCTCATTCTTTTGGGGGCTGCAATTAATATTGAATTACATTTTTAAAAACTAAAGTTCATCTCTATCAATTTTGCTTCTGAACAAGTTAGGATGGTTAGCAGGGGAAAACTCATCATTCCATTTTATTATTGGTGATTTTGATTGTGTTTCTTACATTTATACTAGAGTTCATTAAAATGAAAACACATTTCTACAATTTTTGCTGAACATTATTTCTGGCTCAAACACTTTTTGTCTGCATTCACTTCTCACAGAGCTGGAACTTTGAGTCATTCTCTCAGAGAGTGGTAAATTATCTCTGTGCTTGCATACCTGGAAACACATTGATTTCATGATTTACTCTTGATAACTTTGTTGAGGATGAGATTCCAAGTAAATAATTTTCACCTTCATGAATATATTATCCCATTATATACTAACGTCATTTACTTAAGGCAATGGCTCTGTTGCTGGAATAGTATTCATCTATATCTAAATTATCTATCATGTATATAAAATTTACAAAATTTTAATATTCCTTTACATCTTAGACATCCCAGATTTTCACTTTAAGGCCTATCAGTATGCAAGAGGGTGAATTTTATTGTGTTAACCTAGTCAAGCTGGATTTACACTTCTTAGACCACTCTTCCTTTTGTTCTTATCAAATGGAAATGATTACAAGAGAAATTTTCATAGGATTGGAATGCAGTGAAGATGAACCCTTTTTTATTTTCTTTTTTTAAATGCTCAAGTCAGGGTAGGAAACCAAGACCTATAAGGTTACCTATCTTCCAGCTTACTTGTTTGGCCTGGGAAACATGTAGGCCCTTAGTGATTTTGCCTTCTATGAAATCTCTCCATGAGCTTGGGTCAAATGGGCACAAATGTGCAGTTTCTTGGAAAAGGATTCACGCTTGTCCTGTGGACAGCCACATCATTAAGGCTGAAACCAGTGAGAGTCAGATATAGAATATATATTTTCAAACATTGCATTTTATCCAATTATTTTTCTTGATTTTTCACAATCGAGGTTCAAATATTTTCTTGATCCTTGTATTAGATTGTCCATGTAATCAGTTCCATACCAAACAAAAAAGCAAAGCAAAGATTGTACACATTTCTTAACCAGCTCCCATATGGTGTATATACTAATGCCTACAGGAAATCTCTTCATATCACTCAGCGTGGTTCTCCTTTTCATAATAAACCTTGAACGATTTCTTACTTCTCATTCATTCATGCTGTTTGCTTATTGATATATTTTTCTATGGTGATGTGTCAAGTATTTATTCAGCTATTAAATTTTTTCAGCCATTATTTCATAAAATGTCACCTTTTGTAAATAATTTTTTAGTTGTAGATGGACACAAAACTTTTATTTTATTTATTTATTTTTTTATGTAGTGGTGAGGATCAAAACCAGTTCCCCACATATGCTAGCTAAGTACTCTACTACTGAGCCACAATCCCAGCCCCAAAATGTTGCTTTCTAAATACACCTTCTATATATAGATTCTTTCAGTATTCTCTAGTGGAACCCTGATGGTTTTTATCCCACATCTATATTTTTTTTTTCACATTTGTATTTGGACAGCATTATAATGTGATCTCTCAATAATGTTTCAACAAACTAATTCCCTCTCTAATGTTCTCAAAATAGATTTTATCACACATTAAAGTCATTTTTCTATGTACTTATTTTTTCAGTACAGATTATTTAATTAGTTCCTTTGATTTTATTTTTTCTCTTTGTAAAATTTGTTATGTCATTTCTTTAGATTATAATCCTTATTTTTTTTCAATACTCACAGCATGTCCTTTTATTTTGGATAGGGGTGTGTACTGTGGATTGAATTGAGGAACCCAGGGGTGCTCTACCACTGAGCCACATCTCCTGCACTTTTTATTTATTTTTATCTAGAGACAGGGTCTTGCTGAATTGCTCAGGGCCTCACTAATTTGCTTAGCCTGGTTTTGAATTTGCAATCTTCCTGCCTCAGTCTACAGAACCTCTGGGATTACAGGCGTGTGCCATGGCGCCTAGCTCATGGAATCTCCTTTACAACTATAAGGAACTCCAAAATATATACTTAAAAGTCATTCAGAATGTGACATTATTTTCATTGTGTCAAGAATTAATCTTTCTATGTGTTTATTTTTCACTGTTCTTTTCACCTATAGTTTTTTTAAATTGTGTTGGGTTTTTTTCTTTCTTTTCACCTTTATTGGATATTAATTTTTTTTTCTTTTTTTATTAGTAGTTGTTCAAAACATTACAAAGCTCTTGACATATCATATTTCATACATTTGATTCAAGCAGATTATGAACTCCCATTTTTACCCTGTATAAATATTGCAGATTCACATTGGTTCCACATCCACTTTTTTACATATTGCCATATAGTGTCTGTTGTATTCTGCTGCCTTTCCTATCCTCTACTATCTCCCCTCCCCTCCCCTCCC
>NW_025999961.1:12354114-12401462 GCF_001458135.2 Marmota marmota marmota
GGGTGGACCAATGGTACAGAATAGAGGACACAGAGACTAATCCACAAAGTTACAACTGTCTTATATTTGATAAAGGGGCTAAAAGCATGCAATGGAGGAAGGATAGCATCTTCAACAAATGGTGCTGGGAAAACTGGAAATCCATATGCAACAAAATGAATCTGAATCCCCTTCTCTCGCCATACACAAAAGTTAACTCAAAATGGATCAAGGAGCTTGATATCAAATCAGAGACTTTGCATCTGATAGAAGAAAAAGTTGGCTCCGATCTACATATTGTGGGGGCGTGCTCCAAATTCCTTAATAGGACACCCATAGCACAAGAGTTAATAACAAGAATCAACAAATGGGACTTACTTAAACTAAAAAGTTTTTTCTCAGCAAGAGAAACAATAAAAGAGGTAAATAGGGAGCCTACATCATGGGAACAAATTTTTACTCCTCACACTTCAGATAGAGCCCTAATATCCAGAGTATACAAAGAACTCAAAAAATTAAACAATAAGATAACAAGTAACCCAATCAACAAATAGGCCAAGGACCTGAACAGACACTTCTCAGAGAAGGACATACAATCAATCAACAAGTACATGGATATTAATTTTTTTTATTCTTTCTCTGTCTTTGTGTTCAGCTGATTTAACCCATTTTCTTTTCTATTTAGGGCCACCAAGTCAGAAGAAAGTCTTACATTGCTGCCTCTGTCTTCTTATCTTGGCTAAATTATTTTTAGGCACTGAATGAGGTAGCAGCTTTGGTCGTTTTTCATAATGACTTCCTGCCTATTTCCTCTCATTAACCTAGTTATGAATTGTCAAATTAACAGCTGTAAACAGTGGTCACAGGATTTCTTTTAAACTGGAAGGTATGGTATAGGGTGGATAATGCTGCCTTTAATTTATTGATACATAATAATTATACATAGCAGTGAGATTCATTATGGCATATTCATTCGTGCATATAACATAATTTTGATCAATTTATCTCTCTAACAACTCCCCTTGCCCTTTTTCTTTCCTCCCCATCATCTTCTTCTATCTCCAGTGTCTCTCCCACGCCCCCCATGAGATCCATTTTTTTTTTAACTTTTTTTTCTCCTATGAAAGAAAACATAGGACCTTTGCCTTTCTGAGTTTGGCTTAGAGCAATTAGCATGATGTTCTCCAGTTCTATCCATTTACCAGTAAATGTAATAATTTCACACATCTATGTGGCTGAATACAACTCTATTGTGTACATATACCATATTTCTTTATCCACTTATCTGTGGGTGGACACCTAGACTGGTAACAACACTCAGGTATTGTGAATCTTCCTGCTATAAATATAGGTATGCATATATAGTAGCCTGATTTCAGTCCATTGACTCACATAAGGTAGTTTGCTATAACCTGCAATGGAGACATATTTAAGCAGGTATGCATAGAGAGTCTATTTTAAGGTTATATTCCATTGTTGCATGAATGTATCAGTATTGGATTTTAATTTAGGAAAGTCTTTTAAATTGCTGTCTTAAAATTTCATTTATTACTGGCATATTTTTGGTGCAGAGTTGGAGGGATTGAATCATGAAGTTATGACACCATAATGAGTAGGTTAAAAGCCTCATTCTCTACCAGGGTTGAAACATTTTTTCTGTAAAACGTCAGATAGTAAATATTTTAGGTTTCGCCAGTCAAATTTAATCGCCATTGCATAATCTTCGTTCTCTGAAAAGTCTTAAAATGTGAAAATCATTCTTAACTTATAGGTCACAGAAAATATTCAAGGAAAGAAAATAATTTTATGGTATTACATGGATAAATTTGAGAGTAATGAGAATAAAAAGTCGTCTTGGTACATAAAACATGCACAAGTATTAATACTTATCTGGGAAAACCAGGCTTTTATTATATTTAATCCTAATTTTTGTATTTGATATCCTTTCACTTATTTGCTTCATGATAATTTCTATAATAGTTAATAATTCCATTTTTTCTTAGAGATACTAAAAACCAAACTAGTTATCAGTAAAATAACAGGAATCCTGAGTGTGCACAGAACTGTGAGACTTAAATAAGTCAACTACTTCAAATCAAATAAATGACTAAGGATTGAGCAGTTTCATACTGAGAAGTGAATTTGAGGGTAATCTTCTAAAAAGGATAAGTATTCACCACTTATGTTAAAGCACTACCAAAGGAAAGGATATCTTTTTTAGGACTTTTCAAGTGTAAAAAAAACTTGTAATAAGTATTTAAAGTTAAGCCCCCTGTTGCTGTTTGGCTCAAAATCAACATGATTTGCAACTAAGTAGGAAAATATTGCTGGGGAAAGATGACATTAAGCAATGTTACATGTAGTTTGCAAACTGTAAAGACATAGATGAAAGCCTGCTTTTGCTGACTTACCTGTTTCAGAGCATGCAATATTCAAGAGACTAAAATAATGAAATGATAGGAAGTTATTTTAGTCAAAATATCGAGCTTCCATTAAAGCAGAAATAATTTTAATTATTTTAATGAACATATGTTCTGTACTTCCTGAAGGGTTATTAAATAAGAAAATTAAAAATCTCTATTAGAAAATTCAGAACATATTATAAACACCCAATTTGTATCATTAGACATTCGAACATTCTGTGTACAATAGAAAATATTTAAACATAATATCATCTAGAATTTTTAAATTTCGCAACATATCAAAAATAATTTTTAACAAATTTGTAATAATGATCAATTATCTTTAGTTATTAAAAATGAATGTATCTGATTAATTTTAATTCTTCCACAGATATTGTCAGAAATTTAAAACAATGCAACTTGGAAAATATATCAAATACTTTGAAAGGTCTTTAACTTTTTAAAAAATATAATTCCACTCCTAGGACCCTATTCTACGGATATAATTGGCAAAACAGCAAGCATGTGATAATATGTATGAAAAACTGTTATTAAAAAATCATATGTAATAACCAAGATAATATGCTTTTAGGTGTGTCATAAAACTATATAAAATTGTTTTTTTTGCAATAAACACTGTAATACTAAGCATATTTTTCCATATTTTTCTGTGCATGTAGTTGAAAACTATCCATAATTACAGATAAACTTATTTAAAATGAAAAATGAAATTAACAATCACATTATAACCCCCAAATAGAGTTTGGAAAACAAAGAATTTCTTGAAAATGAAAATTACTAATAATAATAGAAGAAAGAATAGAATGTAATAAATATGATAAACTCTGAAACTAAATTTACATAGAATTGGTTGCAGAGAAATGTTTAAGGAAAATTAAGATGCAGGAAATGTGAGAGAAAGAGAGATCACAAGAAAAATATCAGGATAGACGATTTGGAGAACTAGTTTGTGGATGATAAAATTTCAGTCTCTGAGGCCAGAATAAGGAAAAATATCAGAAAAAAATATTATAAATACTTCTTGCAGGATAGGAAAAAACATCAGTGTGAATAGAAACTTCTTAAAGAATAAAATGTAAAATAATTGATGTGTGACCATAAAGCCAGAAAATCCAAAGCTAAGAATAAAAATTGTATCCAATAAGCAGTACAGGCAATATAGAATCAAGTTAGTTCTGAATATATATGAAGCTGCCAAAATCTCTGCTTGATAAACAACTACAAGCACATTTACTACTTAAAAAAATAGATAATAATGAGAATTCCCTTATCAACATTAGCTAAGGAAAGCAGAAAAGGTATTATTCTAATTATCATCACCAAGTATAATAAGGTAGGAAACAATGTGGGTTTTTAAAAACACATCAAAAAAACTGAAGATGCAAAGAAACCCAAATAAACTACATTTGGGCAAGCGGCAAATTCTTTGGAGGAGACCCACTTATTCTAGAAACATCTGTAAGAGGAAACAAAACTAGTCACGCCTGTCCTGCTTTTTAGGCCAAAGAGGGAGGTATATCAGCAGACATGAAGAATACCTATCGGAAGTATGTCAGGTTTTCATTGAGCAAATATTGAGGGATGCAGAACTGAGAAAAATACCCTCCTAACCATTGGAGGTTTTCTGCTCTCTGAGGTAGGAGGTAGGTCGGGAAAACTTAGAGAAATTCCTCTGAGAAATTCTGTACTCAGAGATTAATGAAGCATATAGCTAAATTATGGTCAGAGTGATAGAGTATGCAGACATTTCCTAAGACCTAGAAACCTGGTGGCAGGAATATAGTGGCAAGAGAGCTCAACTGGGCACCAAAATTGTGATGTTTGTTTAGTTGCAAAGAGAAAGTCACAATGTCACACATGTCTAGTTTTAGTATTAATGAATAATATGGCTCTCCTACTCATTATTTTTCGGTACTTTCTCTTTCCTTCCTTTCCTAAACAATTAAATTCTAAAACAAGTAGGTGAAAATAAGGCATAGAGAAATGTCACAGCCTCCAGGACCTAGGTATTGAGTCCAAAAATGATTAGAATTCTCACATGTAAGTGATGGCAGAAGTGCCTAGTCTAGCAGCTGAAGTGGATAGTGGAGGGCAGCTCAGTAAGGTGAAACAAGGACTGACATAAGATTGGGACAGAGGGATAGGAAGGAATCTTTAAGATGCTTCAGAATGGAGGACTCAATAGCCCAATCCAGGCTCAAATAATTCATCACATAAACCATGAGAATAAAACTTAGAGAGTGATAGCGTTTTTTCTAGAGGCAGTGTTCCCTTATGTCAGTCTCATTGGTAAAAGTATTAGAATTATTAGCAACTGCATAGATACCACCCTGACTAGCTAATCCATATCTAGACAAATGCATTGTCCATCACTATATGTATCCATGACTTGAGACTGATTTGTATTCCACCTAAGGTAGTGGGGGCATCATTAATAACTTCTGCAAGAGTTAGTGATTTTTTTTTTTTAGTCTTTGTATCCTTGGAACACTTGTCTGAATTTTTCATAAATAATGTATTAATGATTTCCCCATGTAAAGATCTTAAGTAATCAAGTGTTGATATATTTTTGGACTCACAACTGCCTCAGAATTTTTAGTCTTGGTGATTTATAGAATTTGTCTTTTTGTTTACAGAAGCTTCAACTTATTCTTCCTAAAGTGCATGAGGTGTAACTTGGAGACAAACAGGAGTATGCATTCTGCTTGCAAAGAAATTAGTATTGGGTAGGAATCCATGGAGATCCAGGAAAAAGTACTTAGGCCTTATCCAAGGTTGAATCCAAGACTTTTCATATGCAGAATTACATACTCAGACCTCTATTTGTTTGATTCAAATGATAATTTGTTTATTATCTTACTAAGGCTGTTGGTTTCAAATGCAGAAGTACTGGAGTTTGATCAATAGATGATTATGATTTTTCTTCTGGGAGAGAAAACTAGAAATGTCAGAGGTTAATTTATTTTGAAGTCCTTTGTTCATGGAGATTCAAGTGGAAGCACCATCAGAAGTAATTCTCTATGGCTTTGTTTGATGGGATTGAAATTGCCCTGAATTTTTTTTTTTTTTAATGGAGGTATACCTATAAATGGCAGCCCAGAACTCAGAAAGATTAAGGGCAGTAGATATTCTTTGAGACAATCTAAAATGGCATTAGGATAACAATTTCTGAACTAATAATTGTAATGATGATGGAAGAAAAGAAAAAAGATATATTAAGAATGAAAAAATACCAGAGTCCATTGAAAATTACTAATTTAAGAAGAGATATGGAATTTAAGAAAATTGAATAATTTAAGAAAAGAGTTGGAAAACAAAGCAGAATTTAGATAGAGATTGTGAAAGTTTTGAATATGTAAGATCATCAAGCTTTTTCTCTAGTTTTGGGTCACATATAATTCCAAAGATTGGCTGTGTCTATGGGATTTCTGTGAATCCTCAATTTGAGGTCACTTGTTGGATTGGCCTTCTAATTGTATAGATTTCTGAATTATTTCTTTGCTTGTGAAGTGTAATCACAAGGATTGACTTCTGCAAAGATTCACTGTTATATCTATTGATATATCTAGTAAGGTCTCTTCCAATGAGATAAAAGAACAATTTTCCTCACATTTCTCTCTATTTTCAAATGGCCTCACTTGAATGTCTCTAAATCTTCTAGGGGCTCAGACTCATTACCTTGATTAAGTCTGCTTGTCTGTCTTGATGATAGTCTACATCATTTTCTTTCAACCTTTATAAACACCATCTTTCTAGGAAGTAGTTTCTCTAAAAGTTCCTTTATTTCTTATCCTTTTTGGATAGGTTTTCCAGCAATTTAGAACTACTGTGCATTGCCAAAACATATCAAATTCCCTTTACTATGAGAAAAGTCTACCTGCCATCTGTGCTTATGTTTATTTTCTGAGTTTTCTACCAATTAGCTAAATAGGAAAATATAATTCTGCCACACAACCCAATTTTGTCTCAAGTAGAGAAAAATATTTTAAAGAAAATCTTAAATTATTTATAGCATATCCTTCTTGGTTGATATCAGGTTCACCTTTAAGTTTTGATCCATCAAAGTCTCATGTTACCTTGAGATGGGGGGTTCTTTTAAGAAAATTCCCAGAGATAAGAGAATTATAAGATTTCCCTTCTTCTGGAGGTGCAGGAGAGTGGCAGAAATTGAGATATAGCTTTGATAAATGATGATGTGAGAGGGAAAGGGCAATAGAACCATCAGCTGACTGAAATGGGAACCTGCATGTTCTCATTGAGCAGTAACACTGTATAAAGCACCAAGAGGACAAATGAAGACCCTAAAGCTAGTCCAGCAGAAGCAATGGCAATTATGGATATACCAACTGTTTCCCAAAGACAAAGTGGTCATACAGTAAACAGGTCAAGGGCAAGGATCTAATAAGTAATAGGTTTGTGGTTTTGTGAAATTAAAACTCCAATAACTTGTAGGGTCAATAACTCACCAACAGGCAAAATGACATTTCCTGTATTGAGAGATACCTAGAAAAGAGATTATTGAACAGATTTCTTAATGTTATAGAACATCTGATTTTGTTTGTCTTCCCAAACAACAAGGTCTCTTATTAAGTTGAAATAAAGAAGTTTCACAATCTCAGACCCCCCCCCCAAAAAAAGGTACCTATTTTCTCAGGTATAAGTTAAATATAGAAACTTCAATTATCATTTTCTGAGAAGTTTTTGATAAATTGGGTCTGTATTTACTTTTTGACAGATAAAAGTCATTTTTTTCTCTTTAGAATAAGCATTTCCTGAATAATAAACTGTTTTAGAAAAGTTGTAATTTAGTCTCTGCAATTTTATCATAATACACAGAGCAAGGAGGGAGGATCATATTATCCATTTACATTTGTCTCTGAACAAAGTAGATCATCAATATATTACCAGAATTCAATCGCAAGGTCAATTTAAATATTTTCCATTTTGATTGAGGAGCTTAGCAAAGTAGAGCAGGATTTCAATGAAGGCTTGAAGGATAACTTCCTGGGTGTATTGCCAGCCTGCCGGGGGAAGGCAACAGTGTGTTGACCATCGTGATCTGAAGGCACACTGAAGAAAGATGCAACAGAGTAAAGCAGGGTGCTCCAGGAAGAACTGACCACAGGATGGATCAGGCCTGAGTTCTGCTGGAAAGTAAGAGATAATGACTTTTTGGATGACCCCATGGTCTTGAGAAAACATATCAATTAATATATATGTACTTTGTGTTCTTTGCTGGCATGGTGGGAAGGGATAAATCAAAAGCTACTGCAGAGCATTAGGAGGCCATTCAGTGTAAAGCTCAACTGTAGGTTTGAATTTTTTCTTTGCTTATTGGGAAAATTTTTGTAAAATTTAGTAGAGTATACCTAAACTCTAATAGATTCTTCTCTAATGATTTGTCTTTGTGTCACTGGAATTTTGATTCCCTATAATGACAGGTACACTATCAAGATCCTTATCTAGGGAATGTCTGAAGTATAATGGGAAGGCAAGGTGCACGCAGAGTAGACACAATTTAACTATGAACACAAGTGGAACCTTGAAAAATAGTCCTCTTGTGTTCAGTTAATACCACAATTCCAGATACCAAAGTACTTCTTCATTAAATTTTGTGGGCAGAATCACAGAGAAGGAATACGTGTTTTTCAGTCAAATCCCCAAGAGTTATAATTATGGGCCTGGAAAGAAGAAAAATCTATGTGTATGGTTATAGGTAACCTGAGGAAGAAGCTGAGTAAAGGCAACAGGTCTTAATATGGAAAGAGTAGTGCCCATAATTCCTATGAATTAGTGAGACCAACTTTGAATATGTAGAGTGAATTCTTGAGTGTTTAAAGGGAAAGATGGATATTGAGGATATTGGAAGGTTTTCTTGGAGAATGTTCATTGGTCTGAATTAGGGATTTTCTTATGCTTTGGTTTTTCTTTTTTGTTTGCTTGTTTTTGATTTTGGTACTTGGAATTGAACCTAGGAACATTTTACCACTAACCTATACCCCTATTCCCTTTTTAACTTTGTATTTTGAGAAAAGGTCGCATTAAGTTGCTGAGATTCTCACTAAATTGCTGAATCTAGCCTCAAATTTGCAATCCTCCTCCCCCAGCCTCCCAAAATGCTGGGATCCCAGGCACATAACACTGCATCCAGTTTGGCTTTTCATTTGTAAGTTATATCTATTTTTGCAGTGCCTCCTTATAATATTTACAAATCTTCTTCCCAATACACAGTTCAATGTGAAGTGGACCATCTAGGAGTTTGCAAAGCCACAGTTGGACCCTTTATTGTTTTGGTTTGAAAATTATTTTATGATGTTCTGCCAGATGCTGTATTTGAGGAAACTGAGATATTTTCTTTTCTCTTTTTTCCACAAGATTTTTAAATCTATTCTAATTAGTTATACAAGACCTTAGAATGCATTTTCATACATAATGCATAAATGGAATATAAGTGCCCACTCTTCTGGTGGTACATGATGTAGAATCACACCGGTCATGTAATCATCTATGTATAACGTCCATTCTCATTTAGGTCCACAGTTCAGGATTATTTGCATTGACAAATGTGATGAAAGAGCTGATATTACATTGACTTCCTTTATTTTCAAATAGTATTAAAAGTTATTTTCTATACTCTCCTGAAAAATTTTTGTAGTTTACCCTTTCTCTATTTTCACTATTGAATTAAAGTTCAGTTGATTTTTATTGGAAGTATTTCTGATAGGATTTTTAGGAGACGTTGTACTGATTTTCAAGTCTTTGGTTTAACTTCAGACTAATTGTAGAAAGGAGATCTCTGCAGTTGCCTTTCTGGGTCAGTAGAATCCATTTTTGCCTTCTTTCATTGTGTGCTGTTCAAACAGTATGTGTCCTAGTTGATTTATATCAACTATCCCTAGACTGTATACTTACAAAACAATTTAAATTCTTCTGTGAAAAGTTTTGGTCTTGTCTGTGTTTGAGGAAGTATTTTTTACTTCATTAGTTACTTTTAATTATACATGGCATTAGGATTCATTTTGACACAATTATAAAAGAATGGAATATAATTTGCTCAAATTCACTCCCCTATACTTCTCCATGCTTCTCCTTTCCCTCCCTCCCCACCCCTGTTCTCTTCCTTCTACGGATCTTTCTGTTATTATAGAATTTTTTTTAATTAGTGCCTTCTGCATATACATAAAGGTGAGATTCACTGTGGTATGTTAAAATATGTACATAGGAAAATTAAGTCAGATTCATCCCACTGTTCTAGGGAAGTTTTAAACTATAGCTTTTAGTTAAGATTGAGTCTGAGCTTTAAATTCTATGGTTTCCTCAGTAAGTGATCTTGGGAATAATGGACAGTTTGCCCTTTTGTGGGTCTTTGCATAGTTGTTAAGGAAGAGAAGGAACATTTAAACAAGGAGGAGAGGGAGGAGTCAAGAGAGATGAAGAAAAGAGCTCAGAAGGATAATTATCAGAATTGTGTGGAGGTCATCAATTAGAGTCCAAAAATGAAGAAAATTTAATAAGGACATATTTTTTGCTAAATTTGTCAAATTCCTCATCATTTTTTGTACTCAAGATTTTTATTAATTTTTTGTAGTTTCAGATGGACAGCATGCCTTTATTTTATTTGTTTATTTTTATGTGGTGCCTCCTATGTGCAAGGCAAGCGCTTTGCCACTGAGCTACAGATCCAGCCCTGTATTCAAGATATTTTAATAAAATATTTTTTAATTAGAATTTTGTTTGGAGATCATTGGGTATCATTAAAATAAATGTAGAGGGGCTGGGGTTGTAGCTCAGGGTAGAGCACTTGCCTCACACATACGATGTGCTGAGTTTGATCCTTAGCACCACATATAAATAAATAAATAAACAAATAAATGTTGAACTTTGGCCTTAGAAATCCTCTATTCTCTAAGGTAATTTTCATATGAATAATTCTATTCAAGACAAATGTACCCAGGACTAGCTATAGGAGGCCTAAATCATTCTTAGGGCAGTTAGGCAGTTATAAGAGATGTCTGAAAACCTTAGTATTGCAACAAAAATGCATACAAAAAGAATAACTTTTTTTACCAGAGGAGGTAATTTTGAATTTAACTTAGGTTTAGATGTATATGATCCCCTGAGAACTATCTACAGCCAATCAAAAGTGATGTTAATACACTTTGTGTATTTGGCCTACAACCAGATAGTCTCCACCCATCTTAAATCTGATCATCAGCAGTCCTCACTTTCCAGTAGGAAGGAAACCAGAAAGAACACTCTCTAGGCAGCAAGAACCTTAGACAAGCAGCAGTAAAAATTAATAGAGAAGAAGTAACTCATCTGTTTTTATTTTGTTTTGTTCTGTTTTGTACAGGGTATTGAACCCAGAGACACCTAACCACTGAGCACATCTCCAGCTCATTTATTTATTTATTTATTTTTTATTTTGAGATCCTATCTCTAAAGTTGTTTAGAGTCTCACTAAGTTTGTGAAGCTGTCTTTGAACTGTGATCCTTCTGTCTTAGCCTCTCAATCTGCTGGGCTGACAGTTATGTGTCACCAGACTTGACACATCTGGTCTTATTAATGACTATGTTAGTATGCTATTGGCTCCCCAAGGATGTCAACATCTTAATCTCTAGAACTTGCGAACATATTACTTTATGTGTTTAAAAGGACTTTACAGATGTGATTATGCTAATGATATAGACATGAGAATATTATTTTGTATTACCTAGTGTGGTTCAATGTAATTAATTATTCTCATTAATGTGAAAGAGAGCCAAGAGTGTCAGAGTTAGAGAGGGGTGGAATATTTCCATATTGCTTTAAATATGGTAGAACAGACCATGGAATGTGTCTTTTATTAGCTGGAAAAGACAAAGACATTGGCTCTACTGAAGAAACAATCCTGCTGACACTTGACTCTAGCAGTGAAGCTCATTTTAGACTTCTGACCACCAGAAGTGTAAGATAAACTAAACATCCAAATTTGTGATGATTTATTACAGCAACAAGCAGGATTTATACAATGACTCACAGTGGGGTGTGTTGAATTGGCATCTGTATATGGAGAAACAAAATTCTTGGTACTGTAAGGCCAGATTTAACAAAAGGCTTTTAGAGTTGATGCCTGTGTTCCAAATTAGGATTCTCCTCCTAGGACAAACACTGCATTTAGACAACTCAACATAAAATATAAGTATGGGGTGGGGGAGAGAGAGAAAGACAGCAAGCTCCAAAAAGAGGAATAAAAAAGAATTGTTTGATTCCTCTAAGCATGTCAAAAAACAAAAATTAAATTAAGTTAAAAAACAGAGAATCACCAACAAAACTCTAATGTCAAATTGAGCTAAGACACACAATGCAAAGGTGTGGGGGTCAAACTCAGTGCTGTACTTTCACATCAGTGCAGGCTCAACAAATCACAAGGCACAATGGGTCACCATGGCTACTGAGCCTGGTTGAAGGATGGAATCCACAGTAATAGTCGGAGCACAGTGTGTCCCAGTGCAACCTCCAGGAAAGCAGTGGAAATAAAGACCACTCAAATAAGAACAAAGGGTATTTATTCAGAGCTTGTTAATACAAGAAATTTGGTCACTATCACATGCATTTGACAGAAACTCAAAATCAAGGAGAGTGGGAAAGCTTTTCAGTAAAAAATGGCAAAAGCTCCAGATTTGCTAATATTGAAAGTTGTTTGCATAGAAATTAGGAGGTGGAATCACTAGAATCGTGGCATCTTTTATGATTGCTTTGGGTAACACATTAGTTTTCTCTTAATTGGTCCTAAATTTTAAGCTGGGAGAAAATAAAACACAGGAAGCTGGCAGTTATCAGCTGAGTTCTAACAATTTTGGATCCATTGCTACAGAGTTTGTGGTAGGCTAGTTGCTGAAAATATTATGAATCATACATTCTACTTTTGTTATGTATTGTCTCATCACTGTCCATTTGTGTATTCAGATTTTTGAGTGTACTCAGTGCTCGTGAAGTGGATCTTTTTGAAAAGATGTTCCTGGGTAGGATAACGGACACTAAGCAGAGTTAGGAAGATGTTATTACTCTAGAACAATCCAGAATTAGATGTCAGTGTCTGAGGAGTATCAGGAGTGTGTACGTGCAAGAGGAAATCCCTGCATAGGAGTGTCAGAACCCAGTTGGAATGAGAAGCACATTTGTATGTAGAGGGTAAGTCTCAGCAAAGGAAGAATAGAAACACACAGAGGAAGTGATCAAATAAATAATGACATAAAAAATTAGATCAAATTTTTTACTGTTACAAAAGAGAAAAGAAAACATGATATTTTTTTTAATTCAACTAACTAAGCCACAGTGCCTAGTTGTCTAGACAATCACACATCTGGATTTGGATGTGAAGGAATTTTTTATAAATAATTGACATTGAAAAATAAGTCCACTTTAAGTAAAGGTGATAACCTTCCATAATATGGTAGGCCTTATCCACCAGTGTTTAAGCCTCTTTAAACTACAGAAATCTATTTTCTTAGAGTTCTGGAAAAATCCATGTTGCCATCAGTGTACGTTTCTCAGGAGGCCCCTCTTTCTGGCTTGTGGACAGCCACTACCTTCTCTCCACACCTGACATTGTATTTCCATTAACTGCATGTATGTCAACTGTTTCCTCCTTTGGTCAGAACCTTAAGTTTATTGGATTAAGTCTCCACCCTTATAGCTCTGGTGTGATTTTAGTACCACCCACAAGACTCTTGCTCCAAAAACAGACACATCAGGGGTTCAGGATTTAATGTGTAAATTCTAAGGGGGACACAGTTTCCTCCTACATTGGTAGAGGAGTATTAATGTCGATTGCTTTATCTGGATTTTTGTATTATTGTTCTAAATAAGAGTGTCTTTTTTTACAGAAACTACACACTCAATTACACCAGTGGTGGTGAGATAACCTGTGGACAATTCTCTAGCAGTTGAGGAAAAATAATTTCCTTGTGCTATATTTAGATATTTCTGGAGACTGTTTAAAAATTGAAGTAAAATAAACTAAAATTCTAATCATGAAAGAGTGATTAATCTAATTTGAGAGACTTTGTTCAAAATAATATGCCTATCTATTTTAGAATCATCAATATCATAAAGGACATCACAGTTTAATAAAATGCATAATCTTGTTTGGACATGGGCCGTACTCTAAAGAAAGTTACTATAAAAATCAGCATAATTTCTATATGGATAATGATTTTAACACTGCTAAATTTCCTATATTTGATGACTGCTCTATGGTTGTGTCAAGTAATATACTTGGTGTTAAGAAACCTGACAGATATTTTAGGTGGCAGTGCTTAATATCTGCAACTTACTTGTCATTTTTTTTCAGAAATTAATAAATAAATGAGTGGGCAAAATGCAGGAAAAATATGTAAACTTAAGTAAAGGTATTTTGAAAGCTCTTTAAAGTATTTTTGAAAATTTTATAAAGGTCTGATTTTGTTAAAAAATTAAAAGTATAATTAAAAAATAATAACCCACTAGAAAATAGAAAAGGAAGGCAATTATCCACTCACATAAGCAATCTAAGTACAAATTAAATAAGAAATTTCAAGACCTATATGAAGAGAGCTAAAAAAAGACTTTACTGGGAGATATAATAGTCTGCAAAAAGTTGAGTATTAAGCCCAAATAGTAATCATCAAAAATTATGAAAATAGAAGTGAAATTGCCTTCTTGTTCATGTGAAAAACAAAACATGAGATAATATTTATAAATATTATAAGTGTAGATTGAAATGGCATCTCTTATATTCTACTTATGGGATTTTATAGTTTTATTCATTTTTCAAGTTAATCTACAAGAAGATTAAATGCATAGTATCAAAATCTTCAGGATTTTCAACCTTTTGAAGGTCTATGAGGTCACTCACCTGTTTTCTTATGTATCTATTTTACCATCCTCTCCCAACTTCTCTCAGGGTAAGTTGAACCAAGAAGAAACAATGATGAGAGAGTGCAGGCAGGTAGAGAAGCTGGAGTCTCCCTATCCTTTTCTCTGGAAATTTTTGTGGCTTCCAATCCCCATTGTTTGGTCCAGGCTGATTTCATCGCACACCCAGCAGCCAGTTCCAATTCTTGGATGACAGTAATGCAGTCTCCTTTTTGTCCTTTAAACCCAAATGGGGATACCAGCTCCAAGCTGTTGTTAATTTCTGTTTTGCCTAACCCATTTTTCTCTGAAACAGTTTCTTGAAAGTAGATTTGTAACTACTTTCCAATTTTAAATGTTCTCTACTTGAACCATCTGGCATGGATTTTGTTTTACTGATGAGAACCTGATTGATATAATTATGGATCCTACCTGTAGGACTGTATCTTAAAGACATACTACACTAAACATCTGGGTTCAAGATTACTTAGTTTTTGAATTAGCAAAATGCATAAAGCATCTAAATATTTAAAAATAGTGTATTAGTGATCTCAAATAGTTAATATTATTATTGCTATTAATTTATAAATAGAAAACTTGAAAATGGAGAGGTATTTAACTGCAACATCCTAGGTGCTAAACAATACTATCTATAAAATAGAGAAGTCAAAGCTTTAGATGCTTTGATTTTTGTTAAGGAAATTGCCTAATTTCTTCAGAATATATATATATGTTTTTTTCAATATTTTAGGAAAATAATTAGGTCTTGACCAGAAAAAAATAGTGGTGGTAATGAAGAGAAAAGCAATTGTAATGATTTTTATTCAGGAAGGAAGTGTTTGGAGAGGACAGATTTGAACAAGGATAGGAAGATATAAAAGTCACTGGCTTTTTCCTAGAAGAAAAAAATGATATGTAGGGGTAAGGGGAGAGGGGCTGTGAGTGGAGGGAGCACATCTGACACTAGTAAATAGATATAAAAGAGAAGAAGTATACCTGATGTAGATGAGAACTATTGATGGACTCTTTCTTTTTTAAAGCAAATAATTAGTTGCTGAAATATGTAAAGTCAGAGAGATGCTAGGCAAGCAACTGGAAACAGAAAATTGTAGGTAAAGAGGGGAAACAATGACAAATGTGTTTGGGGAAATTTTCAGTTTCAACATACTATTAATCTATGTTGAGAAGTGTCAGTTGAACTTTATAATTAGGCTAAAAATTCTGTAAGAGAATAAGTTTTATTCAGAGAATGTAAAGAACGTGTAAGGATGATTAAGTATCCACAAAGGTAGCATGTCATATTTAATCTTCCCCCAGGGGAGAAAAAGAAATGGTATAGTCTCAGCATGAAGTCCCCTAGGCCTGAGTCCTAATGGCTCTACTAAATATGCAGGGAAAACACACATCACAGTTTATCTCCCTTAAAAAGAAAACAATATGATGATTCTGTAAATAAAGGACTGGGAAGACCTTAACAATAAGTCAAAATTCCATTCCAAAATAAATTTCTAAAGGAGTCTTGTTTCCTCTCTCACTTTTCTCTCTGTCTGTCTGTCTCTCTCTTTTTCTTAAATTTTCTGCATGGTATAGTTACTAAACAAATACCTAAACAAATTTAGAGGAAATAATATTTTAATTAAACTTCAATTAACATATATTACAGACGTTTTATAGTTATGATGTTGTAGATATCAATTTCTGACCCCCCAAATTCTGCCAAGTGGAAAAGCAGACAATAATCCAAATATTACACTACAATTCAAATACAATGGAAATATTTGCTCACATTTCATGGTGAGAAAGTCAAAGCTTATCAAACTGTCAAGCATAAGGAATTTAAGGTTAGTGAATAGTTCATATCACACACATGAAGGCATTTGTAATTATTCAAAGTGAATTGAGCTTTATACACATGATTATTGTGTACCTAGACCCCCTTAAATCAAAATTTATCTAGAAAGGAATGTAAGTCTATACCAAAAAAGCACTTCACATATGCTTAAAGGCTTTAGTCAAAACTTGGGTGGACAGATTACATTGACATAAAAAATCCTATTGCTAGACAACTGTGCAATAGTTGTTGGGAGTCACCATTCTTATTTTGAAATTTCTCTGATTCAAAGCTATGTGAATGAGCATATAATTGCCCAACTTCATAGGAGATGACCAGAAAACATTAAAATGGAGTACGTAACAATTGGATAAGGTTCAAAAAAGAGATGGAAAACCCACAGAAGATGACTACGAGTTAAATGATATCGTGAATGAAAAAATATTAAGAAGAATTTAAATTCTCCTTCATATCAGTAAAGTTGGAATATATCAGTAAAGTTTTTTCATATATATATATATATATATATATATATATATATATGACTAAGAATTTATATACTACATATATGTGTGATATCACATATATGATTATATCTTGCAAAGTCCTGCCCTTCATTCCAGTGGCTGATCCTTGGAAAGAGAGACTTGGACATTACATCATCACGGTAGTTATTCAGGATTCTTTAAAGCTGCTGTGTAAGAATTGCAATAAATAAATGCCATAGGAGTTCCAGTGATAAGAAGCATTTTCTGCTGAGCTGAGGAAGGCTTTATAAAATATCAGGTTTGAATTAGAATGCATAAATGGGTAGATGCCTAAAAGCAGTATTAAAGAGAAAGCAGACAGGTGATGTGCTTCTGATATTGTGATTTAAAATACTCCATTTTCTTACATTTGAATCCAATTTCCAAATTCATTATTTCCAGCTTTAGCAATCACATAAATAAGAAAAAGAAACACCAGAGACCAAGGACTTGCTGATCTTTTGCCCTAAAATACCTTCTGTGTTAACACTGCTTTCGAGAGACTTCGGCATTTCAAGTTAAGGTCTTATTTGGCAGTACTGCTCTCTTCTCTACATTGTTCCAGGGAAGTGTGGAGTTTAAGGAAATGGAATTTTTATACCCTTTTTATCCCCTTGGCTACTGATGCACTGATACTTTGGCACTCCCAGTAAGATTGCAGAGATTTCTGCAATGCATTTTATTTTTAGAAAATTCCTTTAGCTCTATCTGCTTCTGTCATCTTCTACCCAGGTGACAGACACATCACACACACACACACACACACACACACACACACAGTAGAGAAAATCCCTTTTTTTTAGATGTACTTTTAAGAAATTGTGGCATTTTCTCTTATATGAGGTAAACTCAGATTTTAAAAAAATCTTATGAAAGCTTCTGTAATGCACATGCTATGGCAGATTAATTTCATAATAGATGGATTTGGAATATGTCAGTAAAGTTTTGTCATTTTATTTATATATTAGTTCCTCAAAAGAATATTCTAATAATAGTAATTAATATTCTTATACAATTTTATATCCTAAAATATATCTAAGCATTTTTATTTAATGGTGTCTTTCATGGATATAATTTTGTTTGATGTAGTAACCGAAACTTAGTGGATGAAAAGAAATATCAACAAACTACATGTGGGGCTTAAACCCATTCTTTAATGTCAAATTATCATTATATTAAAAATTTCTGACTAGAACAAACACTCTTTTGATTGGGAACAGTTGTCACATGCCTTTAAAAGCAGCGACTGAGAAGGCAGAAGTAGGACAATTACAAGTTTGAAGTGATTTAGGGAGATCTTGTTTCAAAATTAAAATAAATAAAAATGGTTGGGGAATATCTCAGTGATAGAGAACCCTGGATTCAGTCCTTGGTATTGCAAAAAAAAAAAAAAGAAAGAAAGAAAAAGAAAAAAAAAGAAAAGAAAAGAAAAAAGAAAAGACTCTTAAATAAACTTAAAACGATTCCAAAATTATATTTCACATCACCCTCCAAAGTCTGGACATCTACCTTAGTGGTAGATCTCCTGCATACTTCAAATGCATTAGACGCTGGGTTTGATCCCCAGAATTCTCCAGTTCCCCCAAAGTAAAGAAAACAGAAAGATAGGGAAAACTTAGCAATTAAATATGTGAAGTGCATACCCCTATTCCAACAGCTTCACAATAACAAAGCTCTGACTTCAGACACATTTGGTACTTGTACCAAAATAGGCAGGTGGACCAATGGTACAGAATAGAGGACACAGAAACCAATCCACAAAAGTACAACTTTCTTATATTTGATAAAGGGGCTAAAAGCATGCANAATTGAACAACAGCAGATGAGGTAGAGAGGGAAGATGGGAGGGGAGGGGAGGGGGGATAGTAGGGGATAGGAAAGGTAGCAAAATACAACAGTCACTAATATGCCATTATGTAAAAATGTGAGTGTGTAACTGATGTGATTCTGCGATTTGTATTTGGGGTAAAAATGGGAGTTCATAACCCAATTGAGTCAAATGTATGAAAGATGATATATCGTGAGCTTTGTAATGTTTTGAACAACCAATAAAAAAAAAAAGAAAGTACTCTACCGTGGTATGTTAGATCAATAAAATATAATGTAATGAATATATTATACCCAGGAATATTAACAAAGAATAAGCCTTTACTTTATCAAAACTATAGACTCATACATTTAAGCAATTAACTTTGGTTATGGAGTCCAGTATTTCTTCAGTTAAACAGTTATAAGTGTCTCCCCAATAAAAGACTTGTATGCACAAAAAAACAATCTCTTGCCTACAATACCATTATTTACTAATTATTCGCACGCACGCACGCACGCATGCACACACAGATACATAATCATGTTGTTGAAAACTCCTAAAAGATCAAATAAACCACAAGTGTTCTTATAGAATTTGTAGATTTCCTATCAGCCTTTTATCTTTAATCAGAGTTCCTTTTATGAGGTAATCCATGCCTAAACAGTTAAGTGCATTTAATAAATCTATATTTAAATATTACATTGGGGGGACTGGGGTTGTGGCTCAGCGGTAGTGCTTGCCTAGCATGTGCAAGGATCTGGATTCAATCCTCAGCACCACATATAAATAAAAAGAAAGGTATTGTGTCCAACTAAAACTAAAAAATAAGTATTTAAAAAAATAAACATATATTGGGACTTAGAAAAGTCTCATGACAGAAAAGAACCAAGTATCAAATTAAAACAATGTGTTGGATTCAATATACACACATATATAGAGATACAGATATGGATATATATAGATATATTTATATGTGTTTATCCCTCTCTCTCTCCATATATATTTATATGTGTGTGTGTATACAATTTGAAATTAATTTTATATTTGCTCTAACATTTGGCCATAGATATTAGAAAGATCTACACACTTTTTATGTTAAATGTAAATGTGATAGTTGATTTCATCTTTTCAAACTGATTGGATCAGGTGATGCCTAAATATCTGGCTAAACATTATTTTTGGGTACATTTATGGGGGTGTTCCATCAGGAGATTAGCATTTGAATCACTAGAGTTGGTAAATTATTTTTCCATCCTCTCAGTGTGAATGAGCCTCATCCACTCAATTGAAAGGCTTAAATAAAACAAAAACAGGGGAAAAAATCACCCTTTTTGATTTTCTACCTGCCTGTTTGAGATGAAACAAGTCATCTTCTGTAGCCATCATATTGGTATTTAAACCATCTCCTCCTGTTCTCAGGCCATCAGAATTGGACTGAATGATACCATTCACTCCTGGTTCTTCAGTCTGCAAATGACAGATTGTGGTACTTCTCAGTCTCCAAAATTGGACAAACCTATTCCTCATAATAAATTTCCATTTTATACATACACAAGTGCACACACATATTCATGCACACACACAAATAAAACAAAACAAGACACAAACAAAAACAACAACCACCACAATGCATCCCAGTGTTTGATCTGGGGAACGCTAATATTAGTGTTTCTCTGGAGAACCCTAATATAATAAGATATTATTATCACTTAGACATTGCATGTGAAATGTTTCTCCCCATACCTAATTTAAAAGAATGGACCAATATAAAGCATTATCTGCTTTAAACTACTTTATTGTAAGGAGAATTTTATTTTAGACAACTAAACATGGCAGTAAGTTTAAAAGAATGTTAAGCAGTCAAAATAACTTTGAGAAACAATCATACGTGATCCCAGTATAAACATTTAGAAACAGTTACCAGAACCACAGGTGGATCTGCTTAAAGGAGAAACTCCCACCTCCGCCATGGTCACCACAAATTCTCCAAGTTCATTGCTAAAGGGATTTTGATTGCCTAACAATCTGTGACATTAACAATATCCATACTACTGTTTTGTCAGAGACCACATGATACGGCTTTCTTAATAATCCATAAGCTTGTGAAGTGACCTTTGTTGACCAATTTGATTCAGATGGAGGCACCTTCCTTCAGGTGCTTAAGTATGAGCTGAATCTTAACTGAGATGATTCTAATTGGTGAAACCTACATACTTGACTGAGACCAGGATGCAAAGGAGGAAGATGAAGAATATTTGGGGGAGGTCTACATTAAGGATAAAATACTTTTGTGGCTAAATTATTCCCAAACACATTAAGGGAGTTCTAAAATTATTGAAAAAACAGAAAGTATGGATGTTCAGCACGTTTGTGCTGAACAATTAGATTTAATGCATAGTTCCACATACCAGGACAATCTAATCACCCATAATAACTTGATCAATAAGACTATTAGTACTACTGCTGCTAATAATAATAATTTGCACTTTTATAAACCTTTGAGATTAATATGATTTATATTAATTAACTTTGTTTTTTACAAACTCACTGGAGGATAGTACATGGAATCTCAAGAGTTGGGCCATATGACCTTGGGATATTGACACCTATACAGTGTTATGTACAGGGATTTGGGGAGCACCTGAAGTAAAATCGTTTTCCTCACTGTAAAATTGTCATCACCCTTTCCCCTGTGTTGATATTTGAACTTACAACACAAGACCAATGGTGACTAAAACTGTTGACAATATCCCACTAATCAGGGATGGGAACCCAATTGTAATGCCAAACTTTGTGTTGTTCACCTCCATATATTCAGAGGAAGAAAACAACAACTACAACTACAAAAATGATTAATTTTTATTAAATAGTGAAATTTCAGTTTATACTTTTTTGATATTTTGTGTGACAAATGGAATGTTCTCATGAAACACTTCTGTTTCTGAAGGTTGTTGTTTTAAACAAAAGCACTTGTAGAATTGTTTTACTTGCAAGCTGCACCAGCCAATTTTCCCCCATTGCACAGCATTTGATTTAAAAAAAAAAAAGTAACTTAAAATCTCTCTTTTGCATGTCAATCTAAGGGACATAACTGAAAGTATTTTCTGACGTTGATAAAATTGGAGCTTTTTTCTGAAAAATTTAAGCTTTAGACAACATGTATCTTTGACTATGAGCTATAGAGCCTTTCTAAACATGTTTTTTTTTTTTTCCTGCCAAGGTCAATGATTATATAAATGGATGACATTTAAACATATTTTACAATTAAATGTGCCAACATTTCCAAGATTTGCATAAATCAGTAAATCAATATTTTCATACTGACAAAGTAGAGTGTTATAAAATCATGTGCTGGTGCAAGATGCATTTAAATGCAAGGTGGACTAAAGGATTTTAATGTCCCCGAAGATGAAAAGTTCACTGAAATTGTTTCCATTAACACATTGCAACTAATGTTTAATAAACTATAACTTGTGAAGTTTAGGTATATTATCAAAGAATGATATTCATTTCCACATAGGGATAATATTAGGAAATTTTCTAAAACAAGGGGTATCATGAGTTTAATGGACACACTATTCCATAAACCCACAATTGTTTTAGACAGGAACTGGCCAACAGAGGACTGTTCACACTGAAGAATGCAAAAGATTTTCTTTATTAAAAATCTCTTCAAAGTTCACTTGTTCACTTGTAGCCAAGCAAGGACATAAAAATGTTCTCCCAAATCAAACAAATTCTTCACCATTTCTGAAAATCTGATACTGATAATAAAGACACTTGCCAATCAGGGAATATCGTAGGATGTTGTCCTTTCCCACTAAGACTACCTCTTCCTTCAAACACCTTTGAATCTTACTGATATTAACATGGCCATGAATGGATTTCATTAGGGCTACCAGCTCTGAAATAAATAGCCTTTACTAACTTTGCCTCAAATTTGGCTCTCTCTTTGACATTATTAAAATGTGCCTTCCTTTTCCAAATACTATGTTTTTGTTTTAGGCTATTTTTTTCCCTATATATCTTATGTAAATCAGAAAAGGCATGTGAGATCAGGAACCACAGAACGAGAATAAGGTACCAAAAGAAGGTTTATTGAGGGGGCGCTCCTGGGTGAGGTTCACCAGTCGTGGAAAGGGTGAGGGCCAGAGAAGTTGCTGGCAAGAAAGGCAAGAACAATGCTTATAAGGGAAGCTGGAGGTAGGAGAGCCTAGGCCATCTAAATTGTTGCCGACAGCAGGTTAGCCAAGCCAAGTTTAGGGGCATCTGTCGCTGGGTGGTCCAGGCTGAGAGGAGTTGACAGGGCGATTGCTTCAGCCGTCAGGAACCCCATGGTATTGGGGTCTGTTGCCATGTCAGTTTCTGATTGGCCATTTCGGGTCTCCTCACCAGGTGGAAAGTCCCCCATCACAGCCGCCATGGAAGGGGAAGGATGAAGGGAAGGCTGCCAACTCAATACTTTATCCCAAAAAAAGAGAAAATTATACAAGAATCAATTTACCCTCTAATAAGCCAGATATATTAAATATTTTTTAAGAAAACAATGCAGAAAAAATACTAGCCTCTTCTATTTTTGGTTTGGAAAATATTTTTAATAGGATTTTCTTTAGGTTTGAATGCATTTTGCTGTATTTCAATTAATCAATAAATTTTTAAAGCACAACTTTAATTTCTAACATGGTAAATATTAGAAGGAGTAGGGCGTAAATCAAATTTTTTCAGAGTACTCCATAAATTTTAAGGGGATAAAAATGTCCTGAAACAAAAAGGTTTAGTACCTGTTCTAGCTTTTCATTAAAAATTTTGTTCCCTGGGGCTGGGGTTATGGTGCAGTGGTCAAGTGCTTGCCTGGTATGACTGAGGCTCTGGGTTCAATCCTCAGCACCACATAAAAATAAATAAAGAAAAAATAAAGGTATTGTGTCCCTCTACAACTAAAAGCTATTAAAAAATATTCTGCTTCCTGTATGTATGTAAAATTTCTTTTAAAAAGTAATTACAATAAAATTTTTACAAAGTTTTAAAACTATTGAAGGTAGGGCTGGGATTGTGGCTCAGTGATAGAGTGCTTGCTTTGCATGTGTGGGGCTCTCGATTTGATCCTCAGCACCACATAAATAAATACAATAAAGGTATTGTGTCCTACAACTAAAAAAAAAAAATTAAACTTCTAAAGATAGACTCTAGTTTCTGTCATGTGATTATCAAATACAATGCTTAATATTCAGTGTGGTTAAAAAATAGAAACAATACAGAATATCTACATGTCAAAAAGTAAAATTGATGATATCCAAAATATGCAACAGTGTAACTCCAGTAAAATAGTGTGCATTAGGATTCTTCAGAGTAACAAAACCAATATGAAATTAAATGGATGGATTGATGGATGGATGGATGGATGGATGGATGGATAGATAGAGATAAAGAGGAAATTTATATTGGGAACTGGCTCATATTATTATGGAGTTAATCATATGATTTTATAAGTTACTGAAATTATTATTCCCATTTTGTTTTATTTTACAACTGATTATGGAGGCTACATCCCACAATCTGCAGTCCTAAGCTAAAGGACCAGTGTTGGCAGTGGTATGGCTCAGTATGAATTCCAAGGCCCAAGACCCAGGAACACCAGTGTCTGAGAACAGGAGAAGATGGATGTTGCTACTCAAGAAAAGAGGGTAGATTTCCCCTTCCTCAAACAAAAAAGTCTCCCCACAGATCTACTCAGTCCCTGAACAGATTGGGCGATGCCTGCCCACACTGATGGATGAGCTAGTCCTTACTAAGTGTACTGATTCCAATGCCAATCTTCTGGAAATACATTCAAGGACAAACCAAAAGTAATGTTTTATAAGCTATCTGGGTATACTTTAACCCAGTTATGTTGGCACGTAAAATTAATCATCATATAGACTATTAATGAATTACTTTGTATGTATTTAAATTATGGTGGTGATAATTTTGATTTCAAATAATCCAAACAGGAAAAGAGTCAGGGAAAAGAAACAGTGATTAAAGAAAAAATTGTAACAATGCCTGGCCTTTTACCTCACATTTTAAAAGTTACTGAAATTATTATTCCCATTTTGTTTGATTTTACAACTGTATTTTACAGAAATGGGTTCCTATTTATTTCACCTAAGTCTTTATAATGGAACAATTAACAAGCCACAAATTGTTAATTCCTTGTTAGTATGAAACTATCTGGTGTCAAATTCTGTACACCAGGGTGAGATTTGAAATAGATATGATCCTCACAACTTGTTCAATGGTAATTAATGTGATTTTTTTTTTCTGTTTTTACACATGCAGCTATTTTTTTATACAACATTTGCTTTTCGGTTTGGTACAATATGTATTATTCTTGAAGCTATATTTGCATTTTCTTAAACTGTTAAAATAATATATTTCCCAGAAACTTTACAAGGCATAGTACACAAAATGCTGCCTACTTATTTATTATCACTAGTAACATACCTGATCTGTAGAAGCAGCATTATTTTATAATATTTTAGAACTTTTCTTTCTAATAATCTAGAGGTTGTTTTCTAAACTATATTAAATACGTGCTCAAAGTAACTAAAAATAAAATGGCAGCTTGAAATACTCAAATTTAATTATTCATTATGTGATTAAATGTATGTGGGAGATTTCAGAATCTTGGTCAACCTCTAGATACATCCCAAAGAAGACCAGTGACACTGGAATCTTCCACTCCTCTTTATTCTCCTCCCCACATTTCTGTGCACTCAAGTTATCATGTTGACCCAGTTTCATGTTTCTTGGAGGATTCTCCATCTCCATTAGTCCAGTATTTTGACCTTTCCCAATGGAAATGGTGAGAGGTTTAAATACTTTGGGAAATCATGACTGTCAGTACAGAAGGAGATGCTTTTTTCATTGCTGTTGTTACAAGAACAGTCAAATTGACAAGCTTGCTTAAATTTCTAGAAATGATGATAGCTTTAAAATTCTCTTTCAAAAAACTGTCTTCAGCACACTTACAAACAAGAACAAAAATAAGGAAATGCTATATATGAAGGAATCTAGAAATACATTATAGATATCAAAGAACACTTGCAACTTGTAGTACATTATTTTAAAAAATGAAATAAAGTAACTCCTCAGATCAAATACATTTTTTCCTATTACAAATCAAAAGACAGTATAGTAGAGTATGGCCCAGAATTTGAAGTAACAACATTTATCTTGTGTTTTGTTGGTGTAAAGGCTAAAATCAGATCTAAACTGTGGGGGAGATAGGTTTCCTCCTGTTTTCAAAATCAATGAAGGAAACAGAATTGAAAAACAAAAACTTTGCAAAATACACATTAAAAACATAATTTCTATCTTCTGTTTCTACTTTGGAGAAATGAGGCCTGGAACGGAGGTATTTTGCCCCTGCATAACTGTTCTTAATGAAGGAATGGGCAGGATATGATATATTTTGCCAAATGTTTAAAACTTCGCACATGGATTTGTCCATTCTAAAAGAGTACTCCAACTCTTTTCTTTTGATGCTGAGAATTGAACCCAGGTATGCTTTAACACTGAGTTATATCACTGGTCTTTTTTATTTTATTATTTTTTTAAATTGCTGAGGCTGGCCTCAAACTTCTGATCCTCCTGCCTCAGCTTCCCAAGTCTCAGGGATTACAGACATGACCACTGACTGCCTTCAGCTAAAATAAGCCCTTTTACTAAAGTCATCCCAGGAATAAACCTCTGAATGAAAGAGCTCAGTCATCTGATGCTTGTTAGGTGCCCCTTTCCCCTAGAGGCACCAGTGTGAAGTCTTGCCTTCTCATTTCCTCTTCTCAACAAGTGTGGATATCAAATTACTCATCCTGAAACCTCTGAAAGAAACTGGCTGAGAACAGAGCAGGAACTAGGAATGAGCAGAGGTAGAATAATGTTTTACATTCTTTTCTTTTTAAGCTCTGTTAATGTTTGAGCAGAATTATTTCATCTGCTTATTCGGCACATGTATTTGTTTTCTAATGCTGCTGCAAAAATTATGCATGGATGAATATGTCGAAATGCATCACACGATTATTTGTAATTATTATCTACTAATAACAAAATTAGAAATAAATAAATAAAATGTAAAGGACCTACAGTAGTTTGCCTTGCAGTTTCTCATCTCAAATACCATAAGTTAATCCAGTCTACCAGCCTTTGCCTGTAGGGTAATGTAAACACATGTTGTGGGAATCAGGAGTTTAACTTCTTTAGGGAAACATTCTCTTCTCCACATCAGAGGAAAGTCCTCTTGTTTTGTTCCTGAAAACAAATTCTGTCCTTATTTCTGCAAAGTATCTCTGTTTTCAGATTTTCTTGTAATGGTCATTAGCAAAAGTAAACAATTAAACTGTGATTGGTTGATTTTAAATATCTCCTTTTACAGTTTAGTTTAGCACTCAAGTTTTATTTTCCTTTGTAAGGGGTAAGGAAAATAGCTATGAGACTTAAGACAATTAAGTTTGATGTGCACATTTTTAACTCTCTCAACTGTGATAATTCAGGGCTGTGCAGTCTGCATATTAAAAACTACATTACACAGATGCTTATGTATCAAAGATGCAAACCCAAACACTTACTAACAAAAACTCAGAAAAAATGTGACCCCCTCAGAGGTTTCTTTTGTGAAACTCCACCAACCTCTCAGTCTCCATTTCATTACTCTTCAGAGCAAGTTTTCCTATGAAAAATTACAGCTTGCTTATTTGAAAATTTCATTTCCAATCCTTGTTCCAAAATATATTCAGTCCTGTCACACATAAAATCAAACTTTTTCTACCCTGTTATGCTTTGAATCTTAAAAGTCTCCAAAGGCCCTGTGTTGAAGGCTTTCTCTCGAGATGGTGGTGATACTGGGAGGTGGCAAACCTTTAGGAAATGGGACACAGAGGAAGGAAGTTAGGTATTTGGAGGCATGTCTTAGAGGGGATATTGGGACCTAGGCCATCCTTGCTTTCTTTGCTTTCCAGTTGAAATGAGATGAACAACTTTTCTCCAACCCATGGTCCCTGCCATATAGTTCTGCCTTACACAGGCCCAAAGAGACAGGGCCAAGTGACCATGTAATGAAATTTATGAAACTGAGTCAAAATAAATCTTTTCTCCTTATAATTTATTTATCTCAGGTATTTTGTCACAGTGACAGAATGCTGAATAACATATTCTCCACACTTACAATGGTTCTTTCTTTCATTTCTCAAAAGATAAAAATAAAAGTGACTGTTAAATATCTTACCATTTCAAGAAATATAAATTTCATTCCAAAATTTTTAAATGTAGCATGGTTACATGATTTATAATTTTTTTTGTAATAATCTCCTTAAAAATAATTGTTGAACTTTTTTTATGTTAGTACAATAAAATAGAAGTGGTGGAATACTGGAATTACTTCAGATAAAAGAAAAGATCTATGTATGAGTGAATCTCCTTGCCCAATCCTTTCTAAAACAGATATTACTAAAAGGTAGGAGTGTTGTGTTTCACTTGAATCATACTTATAATAAGGGAAAATAAATTTCTATTCTGCCTCTATTACATTATAATGTAATGTTGGCTTACATTATAATGTACCTATGCAGGGAGAAAATATATCTCTGAAACAGAAAGATGAAAAGATTTTCACAGTTTCTGAATATTGTGTGATATTTCCTTAAAGATAAAATATATTGATGAATCAGTAAGCCATGATTGTTACATAATTGCCTCAGTGTCTTGAAATTTATTCCATATTGTTTTTTGTTTGCTTGCTTTATTAGCATGTTAATGTTTATTTTTAAAATATTGACAATTATGATTGTATAATTTTTTTGTGTTACAAAGTGATACTATGTTATATGTACACACTGTGGAATGACTGATTCAACAGGCTAGGGTAGGAAGAATGGAGAGGTGTTAGTCCAAGTGTCCGAGTTTCAGTTAAACCAGAGGGATAAGTGACAGGTATTTGAGGTAGTAGTTATGTTAACTAGATTATTTTTTTGCATTTTTAAGAAAATAATAAAGGGGAATTGGGATTGTGGCTCAGTGGTAGAGTGCTTGCTTAGCATGTTGAGGCACTGAGTTAGATTGTCAGCACTGCATATAAATAAATAAATAAAATAAAAGTCTGTTCATAACTAAAAAAAATTAAAAAAAAAACAATAAAGGGCTTAGAATTCTGTTGATGTTTTTATAATCTGCAAAATTCTATCTATGAAAACAAAGAATGAAAGAAAGAACTTCTGACCAAATACATAGGCTTTGTGTGAAAACAAATCCATGAAAACATACTGACAAAGGTTAAAGTATAATCAGAGGCCTCTCATAATTGTATGCCTTGAATTTGCTGGAACTAAAGTGATTTTTATGAAGTTTAGATGAAGGCAAAGATAAATAAATAATACTGTTTCCCCACCATGTTTGTTATCTTTTCACCCCTATTGCTTCTCTTTTCTCAAACTTAAGTCATTCCAAGTATTAAACACAATATGTAAATTATTGACCCTGAGACAACCCACTTAGAATTTTTTTTTAAAGAAATTTCAAAAATTGTTCCCTTATACTAAGCAGGGAGAAAACTAAAGGCAATTCCAGTCACAATTTTCTGGGTAAAATATCAGGTGCAAATAGAACTGCATCTCTTCAAAGAGGAATAAACTTAGAAAACAAGCAGAGCAACAAAATGAATCCTGCATAGTTCCTTTGCAAGCTCAGAAGAGAAAAAGAGAAATGCCAGACAGCATGGAGATGAATAAAATGTGCTGAGGTATTGCAACAGAAATAAAACAGAAGTGCAGGCTAAAACTACTTATTCTCTCAGGAATTCTCAAAACTTGTGCTGTCTAAAATGAGGAATGATAAAGGAAGAGAAATGATGAAAAGTGAATTTATGAAAGAAATTAAGACGGGAATGGCATTGTATAATTTGCAAACATAACCAGGAATAGCAAAAAGCAGAATAATAACACACAGCAAATCATGGGCATTTAAAACTTATTTGAAGAATATCTCATAAAATTTTACAAAAAAATGAAATAATAATTTCATTATTATTGAAATATGCAAAATGGAAATCCAGTTTACAGATTATTGGTGATCCCTACCAGAAGAAATAGCATCAGTAGCAACAACAAAATTAAATAATCTTTCCTTAGTAGAATGAACTGATGATTTACTTGTTCTAAGAAATACATAGAAAACAATTACAAGATGAAAGATACACATGCATTTCTGTCTTTTTATCACAGATAACATATAGGCAGAGTAATTAACTTGGTAAAATTATCAAACTTACAATTTTTAAAAAAATCTTCTGCAAACCCAGAAGCTCGTTGGAGAAGAATCTAGTGATGGGCAAAACAAGATGGAGAGTCATTTCTTTCCTCAACCTACTCCTTAGCAATCTTAAGTACAGAAGCCAAGGATGCAGTGTGTGTGGATTTCTGAAAATCAAAGACTGAGATCAATTCATCCTGTACCAAAGCAAGTTAGTACTTAAAACTGAAGAAAATGAAGATATTTGATTTTCTGTGAATTAAGGAATACCTTTGGTTACAAAACTTCAACTAGAATAGTTAAACCCTGTCAATAAGTAGTTATATCTCAAAAATGAAAACATAAGTGGTGAAGCAATTTAGAAAAGCCAATGAATTTACAAATGCAAGCAATTTTAAATAATCTACATTATTATAGTTTTTTAAAATCATATTTTTAAACACTGATGGACTAAAAGAAAAGCACAAGTTCATGGCAAAAAAAAAGGAAAATAATAAGCATTGATTTAATTTTGGGTGACAATATAGAAGGAAGAGGGAGAAGAAGGGTATAAAAGATGTTTTCTTTTTTTTACTTAGGAATGTCCCCTGAGGGTAGAGGGGATTGCTCAGTGGTTAGTCATTTGGCCAGCATTCAGGGAACTCTGGATTCAGTCCCCCATACCACAAAGAAACAAGGACAAAAGAAACAAAAAAATAAATGTCCATTGACAATATTTCTTTCTGGGCATAGAAAGTTAAAAAAAATAAAATTGTTATTTATCTATGTCCTCTGATTTATTAAAACAAAGCTTTTTATACCTATTAAAGTATAAAAGGAAAATGTAAAATTTAGTAACTGGGGCAACACATAGCAATGTATAGAAAATATCAAGAAAACATGAAACATTTTTAGAAATAGCAAGTAAATGATAATTATAATGTCGTTGCTTAGCATCTTAGCATTAAATGACAGTGGCCATTATAAGGAAAACATTTCACTTTCCTGCCCAAAGGCCTGTCTGAGAAAGGCTCACCATTCCATCATACCAACCCAACCCTTAACTGCCTGCATTAGGACCTACCCATCTCTGATTCCTGAGCCTTCCAGGTGAAAGTCCCAGAACTCAAACCTGTTTTGCCTCTCTCTCTTATAGAGAGATGGCCTTTATTTGTTGGTTCTGACAAATCCACTCTCCTGTGTATCTCTACCTAGTCTCCATCTTTCATTTCTCACTTACCCATCTCTCGTTCCTCACTTTCCCTTCAATAATAAGTACATTTTACATTGTATATGATAACCTTACTTATTAAGAGGACAGCCAACTCAAATTTGATAACAAAACTCATGCATAATTTAATAAACTCTAAAAATTAAAATTAGGAAAAAAACAACATCATTGAGACAAATGCAAACCTTTATAATCAGACATCTCAATAATTATGACAAATAAATTTAAATTGAATTCAAAAACTGAAAAAAATATACATGATTCCTCTTTAAAATGATTATGGGCACAAAGTATAATAAAGTTGAAGTATGCTGATGGACTAATGCAAATAATATATAAGTTTATGAACATCCATGGATACATATAAATTTTTGAAATTCATAGTATGATTGGTAGAAACATAATAAGTTAGAATGCCACAAATAAATTTAGTACTTTATATATCAAAGTGATTAAACAAATAAATTTATAAAAATGTACTCTATAATATTATGGACACATCAATTTTTCTATTAACACAAGAGATATATCTTATTTTATGTATGCTATGGGATAGTTTCAGACTATTCCTTAATAAATTTTTTTTCACAATTTATAAATGTCTTTATTAATACATTTTCAGTTGAAATTTTCAATTGTAATTCTTTTACTTTTACTCTATTTTCCTAAATTTCATTTATTTTTACTTCAGTATTTGTCTCATAGTTGATCTCAGGAAATGGAAACAATTGACAACTCTGCAGCCAAGTCAACAATACTGGATGTCAAAACATTTATTCCCTCACCCATTAATACATCTTCGTTATAATAGCACTCAACAAATGGGTCCACTTTTTAATTATGTTACCTTGAATAGAGTAAATTTTGCTAAATGAATGAGCTTTCAGTGTGTGTGTGTGTGTGTGTGTGTGTGTGTTTTCTTCTCCATAGTCTTCTGTTTTACAACTCCTGACTGTGATGCTGGGGGGAGGGCTGAGAGCTGGGTGCTATGTTGCTGAAAGCAACACTAGTTAGTGTGGTGTCCTCATTTGAGACATCATCTACTAGGCACTACCTGCAGTTTATTGAGGAATGAGTTAGTTTTGAAACTTCCAACAGCCATTCATAGTAAGAGGCAGATTAGAACTCATTATTCAGTCTTCTGGCAATAATTCTTAATCAGCCAGCCTCTAATATGTTCAATTCTAATTTCTTCTACATACATTTTCTGCAGAACTGAGAGGATCTCCTAGTGGGTTTTCTCCTGGATTTCCTTTCATGAAGAAAAAAGAATGGGAAACAAGATAGAGTGAAAAATAAGTAATTTTAAATGTATGTGATATGAAGGAGTATGATAATCTGAAAGGATTCTTTTCAGTCCATTAAAAATCATTGAATATAAGAAAATCAAATGTACCCATTTTTCATTTAATTATGAGCCTTGATTCTCAGAAACAACATATTGATCCTCATGTTAGCATAATCTGGACAATTTGACCCTTTGGACATTTGTAGAAAAGTAAATCAGAGTCTCCAAGGCTCATACAGTGTTTATTGCAATTTCAAGGGATACTTCTGCAATTAAATTCTTGGTTGCCTGTTTTAAAACTCTAACTAAAGATTTACTATCTTCATTTGGGGAAGAAGAAATGTAAATAGTTGCACAACAATCATGTGTACAGCATATTCACACCAAGAAGGTGCTCGTGGTTATAGACATGCTTCTCAAGTTGCTCTTCTTCTCCTGAAGAACTTTCTGCAGTCCACTACAGCAGTCTGATGCTAGCAGTTATAAATAACCATTTCTGGAAATTTGAGCTGGTCCAGTAAATATTCTGGAGATTTAATTATGTCCTAAACTAACTAGAGCTGTTTAGGGGTGAGCTTTCTCTGTACCTATGAAGCAGGTTTTCAAAGGACAGGGATAGCTGAAACTGAGATTTAAGGCTTGTTGCAATTAATTTTCATACCTTGCTCAGAAACTTCAGTGTTTATCACAGTAACTAGATTCTTTTCTTAGAATTGTGTATGAAAGAACCAAAAAGTTCAATGTCTCAGTTGCATATATTTTCTTACAATGCAAGTAAGGGCAAATACTTTTTATAAAGGGTACTGTAGCCATCCTTAGACTTTGTGGTCTGCACATTCTTTTTGGAAACTGCATTACTGTGGTCCAGGAGTATAAAAAGAGCCAGAGACAATAAGTAGGTCATTGGACATGACTGTATTCCAATAAACTTTATTTATGGGTGTTGAAGTTTGAGTTTTATGTAATTTTCATATATGTGAGATATTTTATTTTAGTTTTTTTTAATCTGTTGAAAATATAAATGACCATAAAGGAACAGTAGGCCAGATTTAAGCAACAAGCTATAATAGATTCTGCTATAGTATATTAACTTCAAATACATAAATAAGGGCAAATGGGGTAAGATGATAGTCATGATAGTTTTCTTAACTACAGTTACCATTTTAGTATGCATATGTACATTAATACATCATGTTGTACACCTTCAAATATGCAATAATTTATGAAATATGTAATGAAATATTCATAGTCAAGCATTCAATCCCTTTTTTATCAGCCTTTGACCATAAGCAAAACTCTGATGTAAGTAAGTAAGAACTGGCCACTATGATCCATCAACTTCAGCCTAAAACCCACAAAGCTCCTTGGCTCATACTTTAAAAATCTGTTCCAGTTCTAATTCAGGTCCCTGACAACTTGGAAATAATTTAACTTCATTCTTTATTCCTCTTGTCAAGGCAGTGGCTCTCTGCATGGTGTCTTAGCCATATTTGGAAAATCTGTTAGTGCTCTCTTATTTCATATCCCATAGAGGGTGTAATTAACTAAGGCCCAGAATAGAAAGCAACTTTGACAGTGTCCTGCTTGCAACCATTGAATAATGGGGATGATGGGGTATCTACTTTTCTCTAAACCTTTTATGAGGCACATTATTTAGAATGACATAAATATATGTTTTATTTTTCTGCTCTGGGGATTGAACCCAGAGGCACTTTACCACTAAGCTATATCCCCAGCCTTTTTGTATTTTGAAACATCGTCTTGCTAAACTGAGGAGAGCTAACTTGATGAAGCTGGCCCCAAACTTTTGATCCTCCTACACCCAGCCTTTGAGTCATTTGGGATTACAGGTGTGTACCACTACCCCAAGCTAAATATGTTTTAAATTAAGATATGACAACATTTAAGAAGTAAAGGAAAAAAAACCCTCCTAATAAGATATTAGTAAAATTCCCTTTTATGCTAAAACACAGCTTTCTATATTTATTTACATTTTATTTTATTATTATTCATTTCATATATATGTTTACTATTTGGCAACAATGCTTATCTTGTCTATTTAACATCATTAAGCATAATCCCTTGACCTGCCATTATGTTTTAATTACATCACTTATACTACTGGAGTTCCCTATTTCCCTTTCTCTGTTTCTGTCCAATATTTGTTATATTTTTTGAAAAGCCAACCTTAAGCATTTATAACCTCATAAATATCACTTTCTTTGAATTAAGAAATACACTATGTTCACATTTACCTTTACTTAGTCCTTCAACCTATTCCTTTTTTCTAGAATAAATTGTCTTTTTTTGTTTTTCAATATACCTATTGTTAATCGTTCACACTGACAACAGTCTCAGATAACTGTTCAAAACAATGGACAGATTGTATTCAATATTCAAAACCACATTAAAGATCATCATATAATCTCACTGCTACCTGTACTTGTTTTCCTCTTAGTAAGCCTTTCCTTTCCTTGTTCAAATCCAGGCTAATTATTCATCCAGAATGCTCCAATTCTCTTGCTATTTTCTTTAATTTTATTCTGAAGATACTTTATATCATTTGTCTTTATCAAATGTTCTCTTTTCAGGAACCCACATTTTTCTTTTTTAGGATTAAGCACTAATTTTGTGGATCTCTCTAGCCTAAGAAAGATATCAAAGGGGTGACATTTTAGAAGGCTGGCTTATTTAAAAAATTCTTTATTATATTCTTAAAATTTAATCTGGGTATGTAGCTTTAGAGTGAAATTAATTGTTCCTTAAAATTTTTTGAGTTATGTAAGAGTTTCTTTCTACTTACCAATATACTTGCTTGAATTTGTATGTGCAAAAATTCTAATGTTATCAACTCTCTGGATTATTTCTTTTTTTAAAAAAAAAATAAACCTTTTTTTTTTTAATTCTGATTTCTCTCTCCCCGCTTTTTCTCCCTCCACCCTCCTTATCTGTCTGTACAGATACAAGCAAATATATACTATGCTATTTTCACTTCCCTTTCCTTGAGAAGAATTAATCACATGATCACCCATAACTACAAGGGAAGTGGGATATGTATCACATGCCCAGCTACTAAATTTCAAACTACAATTCTGGGTTATAGATGGATACAATCAAGCAGATGTGATATAAGTCAGGCTCCAAGTTTTCATGTATAAATAAATGTGCTCATTTCATCCATGTTTTAGCATTAAGCACTACCAGATTTGGGATATATTTGAAAAAATAAATTCTCTTAAGCATGAATTTTTCCCCGGCTTAGTAGACATTTCTATCAGCTTTTCTTGTTTCACCACTGGTTGTGTATAGGTCCCAGGATTGTTAGACCTCAGAGGACAGTATTGACATAACAGACAGTGAACAAAACAGACAAAGAACTCTGATAAAATAGGCAACATTAAAAAAAAGAGAGAGAGAGAAAAGAAAGAAAGAAAAAAGAAGACAAAACAAAGTCGCAACTCTATCTAAAAAAAAATGTTCTGAGGAGGAAATCAAATAGAAGATGCAATAAGAAGGAAAAATCAGAAAATCAAAGGAAACCTAAGAACTAAAAAATAAAATAAATAAAAAATAATGAGTTGGGCTGGGGATGTAGCTCCATGGCAGAGTGCTCACACAGCATATTCAATACCCAGTACATGAAAATCAAATCAAAAGAACAACAACAAAACCAAACACTTCAATATCAGGTAGGAAGATATAAGAATCAAGATGAATGTTCTACCAGATAAAAGATAAGCAAGAAAAAAGAAAATAAGAGAGAAAACATAAGAAGATGACAGAATCCAGACAGCATCAAATGTATTCAAATTCCATTTTAAAAGTAAATAAAATAAAGGAAAAATTATCACAAAAACAGTTTAATCATCAGCCTCAGCATTAAATTCCACGACTATCTAGTTGTATAAGTGCTCAGAATAATGAATGTAAAACTGCAAAGTATTCTTATTATAATATATTTTTGTTAAAATAAGAGAGATACCGAGCTAATAGGACACACACACACACACACAGCCCTTTTAGAACTCTTTTCTAATGACGTTTTTCCATCGAATGTCTGGACCTAATGAAAATGTTATCCTGAAAGATGATGGAGTTCTGAGAAATAGCCCTGATTTTCATAAAACCACATGAAAGAATGCTCCTGTCATTCTGACCACTCACCAAGAATTGTTTCAAAAGAAATAAATAATTTTGTATTCTGTTGAGCAATTACATTTTGGATTTCATTATCATTGTAGTGTTTCATACCTTCATTCATATATTCTATCCACTACTACATACAAAACCTTTTATATGTTTTGCAAAGAATCTTAAATCTGCATATCCAAATAGGTGTTTTTTCACTTGGTCTACTGTTCAAGAAAGACACATACTCATTGGAAGTATTTGAATATACAATGGGGTTTTATAGTGGGGGTAAGATGCTGGACCCTATGACTATTGCTATGTAATAGATATCATCTTAGTGCAATGGTGAATATGACCTTAATATTGCACGGAAAATACTCAGAGATTTTGCCATTTCCTAAAAGTAGAAATATATTCCCTTGAATTCAGCAAATGTTATTTGCTGTGCTCATGTACATCCATGGACAGGTTTGATGAGACTGCATATCCTGCTTTCCTTTTTCAGACAGCAAAAAGCTGTTTCATGGAACAAGTGTTTTAGATGAAAATGAATAGGTAGGAAATAAAACTATAATGTAAATCTAGACCCATAGTTAGATAGTTGACAGCTGCATGTCTCAGGGAAAAAGAGTCAATATTTTCTGTGATGATAGATTGAAGAGGGATTGGAATACAGCTGGATTTCTTCTGGTATTTCATAACAGTACACATTTCCCTCAGACTTAAAAGAGATCTCTAAATGGTCTTGAAATATTAGAATATTTATCAATCATGAATCCTGTTACTTCTAGTTAAATATAGATACTGATGATTTTTAGGTATTTACACTGACATTTTGGAAACAAGAAGTATTGCTAAATACTTTTGCAAGAGGTTCAATTTTACCAATATATCCTGGAGTCATTATTGCTTGTTTCCCCAGAAAGAAATATGCATGATTAATAATGTTTTTTTATATGATAAAGATATGACCATGCTCCAGTGAGTTCATAAACTATGAATTCGAAAAACATTTCAGCCTTTGGAACTTCTACAGATGTCATTAATTTTGTTCAGGTATACACTTTATCAATATGCTTTAAATATTACACAAAATAAAAAAGACATTCTGTGTGGATCATCCTCCATCAAACCACCCTTAAATTAATATTAAATATATCTATCTTACTGAACACAAACATGTTCAACTATTTTTCTTTTTTATGTTTTCCATGCAAAAGTTTTATATTTATTTGTCCTATTTTGTTATGCATGATACTAAAGTTCTTATAATTTAGAATAGACATGATTTATATGAGGGGAAAACTTACTCAGATTTTGTAAAGATATAGGAAAATTATACTGTCAACCGGTGAATGTTGTGAGAGTTAACTGTGGTAATATAGGACAAAAAATAGAAATCTGTTGCTCTAAAACTAAGACTGAAGTACTCAGCCTGGCCTGTAAACCCTCTGATCATCTAGTCTTGATCTACCTCATAAATCTCATTCAACATTAAGTTTTCATCACATGCTATTCTGACCTCTTCTCAGGACCATCTTGAATATTCCAGGCTAGTTATTTTGCCTGAAATTTTCTCTCACTGCTCATGCAATGCATACAATCTTCAGCTAGTTTACTCTTGTTTTCTGTCAAGTCTCTGTTCAACAGTGCTTCCTCAGGATAGTCTGAGTACATTTAGACTCCGTGTTTGAATGATGTCCCTCTAATATATACTTTTATATGCATGCTGCTTCTCTTTGTAGCTCCCCTTCTAATTACAGTTTTTTGTTTGTTTGACACTGCACTCTAAATTTTCTTTCCCCCATTAAGCTGCAGGGGTCATGTCATTTTTAGTCATCTGTATATTTTCTTCACTGAAAAATAAAAGTGTTACACATAGGTGAAGTTGAGTAAATATCAGTTTTATGAATGAGTGAATGAAGTAGATTATATTTATATGTAGCTTCAAAATCCTTTTTAAAAAGGAATGTGAGGGCTGGGGATGTGGCTCAAGCAGTAGCGCGCTCGCCTGGCATGCGCAGGGCCCTGGGTTCGATCCTCAGTACCACATTAAAAAAAAAAAATAAAGATGTTGTGTCCATCGAAAACTAAAAAATAAATATTAAAAATTATCTCTCTCTCTTTAAAAAAAGGAATGTGAGACATGAATTGAGCCACATCAATGTTTCTCTTTGATATCTTTAAAAATGCTTCAAGTTTTTGTAAAAATAAAAATTTTTTTCACTTAGACTTTGAGCAAAGAATAATGATTCATATCTAAACTTTTGAAATTCACTAAGTAAACTTGGAAGTAAGGAATATGAAAACTTAGGACATAATTTGAAAATATTAGCATTCCTCTCACAATATTTCTTTTAAAAACATGCTCCAATAGTACCAACTTTCCTGCAAAGGTAAATAATTTACCTTGAGCAAGATATTAGACAAAAAAAATAGAATGAGAAATAAAAATTGAAGATTTTGATTAAAAGTTAACCCTTGGAAAAAGGAAATGGCCTTGGTTGGTTTACCTATGTATTAAGTCTTTAGGATTGAAAGGTAACTAAAACTTTGAGAAGAATCTTCACTATTTTTGTGTCAAAGCACAGGATAACAAAATTTGGGACAGCCAATTTGTTTTTAAAGTGATGGAGGTAGGTATTCTAAAAACTGACAGACTATGAGATGAGACATTATAAATTATGGGTATAATGCATTATCAAATCTCCATCTGACACATGATCCATGTGCATGAGCATACTCTAATCAGCTCAACAAAGTTTAAAATCACTTTACTGGCTTTTGAACTTATGTCCAAGATACAAAGCTTGCATATTAAGTACGAATTAATTGCTATAAAATGCAAATACACAAAAAACATTGTTTGGAGGAATATATAAAATAACATTTGAAATGTTCAAGATATCCTGTCTTACTAAGGATTTTCCAGAAAGAACCAATAGGATAAATGAAGAGATGGATGAGAGGGAATTTACTAGAGGAATTATTTCCCACAATTATAAAGGCTGTGTCCCAGTATGTGTTGCTTACAAACTGGAGAACCAGGGAAGCCCTAGTGCAGCCCAATGTGAGTCCAAGGACTTCAGAAACAGGAAAGCTAATAGTATGACTCTCAGACTCATGCTTAAGACCAGAGGACACAAGGTGCTACTGGTACAAGTTTCCAAGTGCAAAGGCTTCAGAGTCTGAAGTTCCAAAGTCCAAGCAAAAGAGGAAAAGGGGTTCCTTCATCAATTATTCTTACAACCAAACATCTTCCAAATTGTATTTCTTTCATTTACTATCAAGCAAAACATTGGCTATAGGCCACAAATGGATATGTAATGCATATCTGACCATTTGTCCTAGGAAGCAAAGTGCACAATCAAGTACAGTAGCTAAATTTCTAACATCTGGGATCATTTTTCTTTACCCTTCTATTATATCACAAAAAAAGGGCCGAAATGCCATAGCTGTCCATGTTATGCAAAACCATTGGCAAACCAGTCACTTCTTTCCTTCTTCCTTTGCATACTTATTCAGTACACTGGTGGGGAAGGATGATGGTGTAAATCCTTGAGGTTTAATGGATGGAGAATCTGGAATATTAATTCTTAAGGGAAGAAAGTAATGTACTTCATCTCCAGCAGAAATAGTTAGTTTGTGCCTTTCCCCTATTTTTTGTTCTATTCATGCATTCTGCCAATGGGATGAGACCTCCTGCCTCCATAGGATTCAAAGACAACCTCTTTCAGAAACACCCTCACAGACATACCAAAAAAAAAAAAAAAAATGTTGGCACCTATTGACAAACCCTTAATCTAATCAAGTTGACACTTAAAATTAAACAGGCATCCCAGAACTATTTAGTCCATGAAGAAATAGAAAAAATATGACTCAATCTCAAGAAGAAAATGTTCAGAGACTAACCACAGATTTTTATTTCTTATATGCTAATTGGAATCAAGCCAGTTGTTATAAGCATGTTATTAATGACAAATAACATATGTCCATAATAAGAGAAATATAAGAAATTCTAGCAGAAAAAAAGAAACATGATAAAAATCCAAATGAAAACTCTAGAATCAAAATATCAAGTATCTGAAGAAAAAGTTTCACTTTTATAAATACCACATTTCTTTATCCATTCATCCATTGAAGGACATCTAGGTTCACTCCACAGTTTAGCTATTGTGAATTGTGCTGCTATAAACATTGATGTGGCTGTGTCCCTGTAAAAAAAATAAAATAAAATAAAATAAATAAATAATTTTTTAAAAAAGAAAAAGTTTCACTTACTGGTGTTGTCAGACACCCCCCAAAGATCCTCATATTTCAAAATCTCAATCTGTGAATAAGCTATTTTACATGGGAAAAGAAACCTTGTAAGTACGAATTTGCAAGCAGACTTTGAAATGGGGAGATTATGCTGGCTTGACCAGACCCACTGTAATCACAAGAGTATTCAGAAGGTGAAAAAACAAACAAGAGAATAGAAAGGCAGAATTCCCTTTGGGAAATGTCAGAGAGATAAACTGGATCTGTTGAGTATTGCTGTCTTTGAAGATGGAAGAAGGACAATATAAAAATACTGAGACAAAAGCTGACTTTATAGAAGTAAACAGAATCTTCCTTAGAAGTTCCTGAAAGGAATGGAGCCCTGCAGTACTTTAATTTTAGCCCAATGAAATCACCCTGCTAAACTTCTAGAGTACATACTATTAGATAATAAATATGATGCTTAAAAAATACATTTGTATTGAATATTTCCAGAAGCATTATGAAACTAATATAATTGGCTCACCAGAATGATTAAAGAATCAGTGTGCTTATTTTTTTTTAAATGAGCTCAAACATGAGGAAATGGAAGAAAGAAAAGCAAGAAAGAGAAGGAAAGGAGGAGACTTTGCCAGTAATTCTCCAGGGAGTTTCTAAAAGCCTTTAGTCTTGGATTGGGGTGACATTTTTTTTTTTTTAATTTTAGTTATAGATGGACACAATACCTTTATTTAATTTATTTATATGTGGTGCTGATGACTGAACCCAGTGCCTCACACATGCTAGACGAGCGCTCTACCACTAAGCCACAGTCTCAACCCCTGGGGTCACATTTTTGAGCCGTCTTGTTCTGAGGCTTCAGCATCTTGGACTATGCAGCTACTGCTTTCTCCAGCTCTCTAACCCAGACTATCCGGCTTCTGATCATGTAAGCCAATGGAATAAATTCCCTTTTTACAATCATACCTCCCATTGGTCCTGTTCCTATAGAGAAACCTGACTAATATATCTCTATAGCAAACACCAAAAATAATTTGAACCTTTTAAGTAAATTAGATACATTAATAATGAAATCATATAAATAGCAAATTATCTGAAAAATAGAAAAGGGGAAATAAAGAAACAAAAAAAATCTATAAAACAAACGGCATTCATAAATCAAAATATATCAATGCTTACTTTACATGTTAATGAACTAAACAAAACAATGAAAAGCCAAAATTGAAAGGATAGATGCAAAGTAAGCTTCAACAATAGGTTTTCAAAAGTGATGTACTTGAAAAAAACAAAAAACAGAGTGAAAGAAAATTGATGAAAAAGTATCATACAATCTTTAAGTATAAGAAGTCTCAGATGCCTATACCAATATCAGGTACAAAAGGTTCTCAAAGAAAAAGGTGAAGAACAAAGGGAAACAATTCATAATGATAAGAATTTCTATTCTTCAGGAAGTCAGGATTAGAAATCTATTTACCTATCATAAGAGCTTCAAGTTATGAAGCAAAACTAACAGATAAGGTGATAGATAATTCCTCAATTAAAGTCAGAAAGTTTAATATCCATATATTACATTGATTATGGAGACAAATGGAAAAAAATTAAAAAGATGTTACAGAAGAGAGTAGCATAAATATCTTGCATTGGAATTTACAGAACTATACAACAATGAACTTTATTATTTTCAGTTTATCCCTGAGTATTTATAAACATAGATCTCATGCTATGGAATAATGTTTAAATATATTTAGAAGGATTGAAATTATGCAGAACATGTTATCTGTTGATGATGAGATTGATTTTGAAAACAATAACCATAAGAGCTATAAAGGGCTAAGTAATATAATTGCTTATATTGATGTAAAAAGTATCATATTGATGAAAAAGTATCATACAACCTTTAAGTATAAGAAGTCTCATATGCCTTCTGAGACTCAAGCAATATAATTCTAAATAATTCCTGGATCAAAGAAAAAAACTAAAGTAGAAATTAGAAGAGTTTGTATTTAGTGAAAATAAAACTACTACATAAAATGTGTGACTTGAGCTGAAGGAGCACCCCAGAATTTATCGACCTATTTTTTTTACATTAAAAAAGTAAGTTACCTTCCTCTTTGAGAAAATAAAGAAATGAAAACTGAAAAAATGTCTATCATAAGTACAATAAGAAAAAATTTATTAAAAAATTATACATTTATAAATTTTACAATAAGAAAAATCTTTGAATTTGTATGTACAGAAATTCCTCCAGAACACAGAAGGAATACTTCCCAATTCAGATTTTGAAGCCAAATCTTCTAAAACTATTTATTTATTTATTTATTTGGCACTGGGGATTAAACCTAGGGATATTTTTAACCACCGAGCTACATCCCCAGCCATCTCTATTCATTTTGTCTTTTTTATTTTTAGACAGGGTCTCACTAAGTTGTTGAGGCTGGCCTTAACTTGGATTCCTCTTGCCCCAATCTCCTGAGTCTTTGGGATTACCGCCCTGTGCCACTGAATCCAGAAAAATCTCATAAAACTTTAAAAAATTAACAAATACAGAACAATATTCCTTATAGATATGAATTATAAAATTTTTAAGCATTTTTAAACTTAATACTGCAATACACAATGGAATATATCAAGACCAGATAAGATTTGAAAATTTGAAGAATGAAAAAAACAAACAAGAACTAATAATATTGGTCAACAATAAAAAAGAGCTGGGTGTGCTGGTATATGCCTGTATTCCCAGTGACTCAGGAGGCTGAGGCAGGAAGATTGCAAGTTCAAAGCCAGCCTGTCTCAAAATAAAAAATAATAATAATAAAAATGCAGCTGGGGATGAAGATCAGTGCTAAAGTGCCCCTGAGTTCATTCTCTGGTAGTAGTAGTAATAATAATAATAACAACAACAACAGAGAATGATTATAATAAGTACATTTAAAAAGCTCTGAGAATATTCAACACCTGGTCTTGATTGCATCTACAAAAAAAAAATAGAAATAGAAATAAACTTTCTCATTCTTTCAAAGATATGTACAAAGTATCTAGAGTTAACATTGCACTTACTTTCAGATGTTGAACTCTCATCCCTTAATATATGGAATACCACTAATCTACAATGTATTGTCATTCCTGTTAATTTTAACAAAATTAAATGGGAAATATAAGTAAAAGAATTAGAAAAAGAGAGGGAGAGATGAAAGAAAGAAGGAAGGAAGATGACTGTATTTGTAGATCACACAATCTTTATCCAAAACCTTAAGGATAATGTAAATTCACTACTAGAACTATTAAATTAGTTTAGCAATACTAATGGATGCAAATATATTTCAATTTTTACTTTAGTCACTAGCAAATAGAATATAATTTGTATCAAAAATCAGTATGTGGAGGGATAATCTCAGCAACAACTTTTCTATATATCTGTAATGTGAAAACTTTAAAAGGTACAGAGAAGAAAATGAAAGAATGCCGCAGTCTGGCTTGGCAAAATAACCGGGGGTGACAAGCAACTTGTGAAGATTGAAACAGCTGGAGGAGCCGCTTTATTACGGAACAGCAGAGGTATATATACTTAACTAATTACACACAGCTTAACTTAATTAACATCATCTACATACAGCAGTCATTAAGGAATCCTCATCATCTTAATGACTCACTGATGTTACTTCACAAACCACTCCTTCTGGCAAAGTGCCAGGCGCCATCTTGACTTGTCTGTGGCCCTCAACAAAAGAACACCTAAATGAATAGTGGCCTAAAAGTAACCAAGTATTCAAAGACATCTCATCTAGAAGTGTTGTTATTTCCAAAGTGACCTATAAATTCAGTGTAATCTCATTAAAAATTCTCAAGCCTTTTGTGTGTGTGTGTGTGTGTGTGTGTGAAAATGTTCCAGAATATGTAAAGGACTCAGACTATCTAATACAATTGCTTAAAAAACTAAACAATGTTGACAAACTCACATTTCCTATACTTCAGGAATTATCTCAAATACATAGTAAGTACTATAGCCTGACACCAGACTCAGAATTTATAAATACACCAGTAAGCCAATCCCCCAAAACCAAAGGCCAAAACGTTCTTTCTGATATGTGGGTGGTGATGGTAACAGACAAAAAGGAGGGGGGCAGTATAGAAGTTCACTGGATTAGACAAAGGGGAATGAAGGGAAGGCAGTGGGGATGGGAATAGGAAAGACAGTAGAATGAATCAGACATAACTTTTCCTGTGTTCACATATGAGTACATAACCAGTGTAACTCCACATCATATTCAACCACAAGAATGGGATCCTAATCAAAATATGTTATACTCCATATATGTGTAATATGTCAAAATATATTTGACTGTCATGTGTATCTAAAAAACAAGTAAAAAAGAAAAAGAAAAAAATACACTAATGCAATAGAGAGCCCAGAAACACACACACACACACAAAAATGGTGTTATTTTATTTTCAAGAAAAGTATATAAGTTATCCCTATTAAGGCAGAAGAGTCAGAACAAAACATGTAGTTCAAGAGAAGAAATCAGTCTAGCATACACAAGGGCATGTGTTTGATCACCAGCACCAAAAAGCAAAACAGAAAATTCCCTTCAATAAATGAAATCATAATATAACAACTGAAAACCCATTTAGGAAAAAATTGAACCACACAAAAATTGAGATGGATTATATGCTTAAAAATTAAAAAGGAAAAAAAAAACCTCAAAATTATCAGTGTTTTATAATAATATCTTGTAGAATATTTTCCTAAAACAAGAGTAATTTCTTTGGGCATAACACAGGAAGCAATAACAGCAAATAATTGCAAAAAGTGATGTGCTAGACTTTATCAAAATTAAAAAGATTTTGTTCTTCAAAATATATCATTAAAGAAATTAACATGAAGACATTGGCACAGACTGAGATAAATTTGGCAAAACATATGTCTGATAGAAATTGTATGAGGATGCACAAAAAAATTCCTTCAAATGAATAATAGAAAAGATAGTTAAAATGAACAAAGTGTAATGGCACTTTATAAAAGAATAATATCCATGTGGCTAAAAAGTCCACAATAGGTTCTCAGCAGAATGTGAGGAGGAAAATACAAAGAGAGCCCTCAGTGATCATCACTATAAGCATCTTGATTGTCTGTGGTAAAAGGCTGATGGCATCAAAAGCTAACAAGGGCATGAAGCAACCAGAATTCTCAAACTTTGTGGTTGGGAGTGTAAAAGGTCATAAAAAATCCTGGCAGTTAATGATACAACTAAAATAATTCCTACATTTTATCCATCAGTTATAATCTCAACCATTTACATATACATGTGCATAAAATGACTTTTTATTCAGGAATATTCATAGCAACTTTATTTATGATAACCCCAAGGTAAAATCTTTCTCGGTGTTCATCAGGAGAAGAATAGACTAAAAAATGTATTTTACTCATGCAAAGAATAGTACTCAAATTTTTTTGTTGTTCAAATTAGTTATACATGACAGTAGAATGCATTTTGACACATCATACATAAATATAGTATAACTTCACATTCTTCTGATGGTACATGATATAGAATTACACCAGTCATGTAATCACATAGGGTAATAATCACAGGGTAATAATGACTCTTTCATTCTACTACCCTTCTTACTTTCATTTCTCCTCCTCCCTTATCACTCCCCTCTGTCTAATCCATAGTACCTCTACTCTTCCCTAACCCCCAAACTTATTGTGAATTAGCACCCATATAACAGAGAAAACATTTGGTTTTTGTTCTTTGGAATTGGCTTATTTTGCTTAGTATGATATTCTCCAGCTTCATCCACTTACCAGCAAATGCCATAACTTCATTCTTCTTTAAGACTGAGTAATATTCCATTGTGTATATACGCCATATTCTTTTTATCCAGAATAGTACTTAACTTAAAAATAAAACAAGTTGTTGATACAATGAAAGGGATGTGTCTCAAAAAATATGGATGCTGAATGAAAGAAAAATCTCTTACATGTCATAAAGATAATTATTATATATATTTGCAGGAGTTTAGACAAATTTAAAAACTTGTTCATATTCTTTACAGATCCGATCTAAGAGTAAACTCGTGCTTTGTATGATATCAAAATTTGCTTTATAAACCACTACACTATATGTTCGTTTTGCATTTGAGAAGACCAAAGAACAAAATTTAGGAATAATGACTCTTCAATCCAAAGAGAACACTCCTAGTAAATATCAGAATTATGAATAATACAAAGCACACTTTAAAAAAAGTCAAAATGAACAAGATATATATTTTCACTCCTTAGGTCTGTAAAATTCCTCAGTAAATTTAGTGTTGATCATCTCTCCCACATGTATTTAGTGCTTTATCCCAAACCATTCTGATTAAAATTTCATTTGATAATTTTCAAAAACTTTCTTCTTTCTTCCTTAAAATTATGACTTATAGCATATAGCATAGTGATTAATAGATGAAATAAGGAAGAAAGAAACAAGAAAAGAAGGAAGAAAATAAATCTTGATTTGGCAGAATTGTGTAATATAAAGTAGAAGTTAGTTGGAATATATCCTTTCCAATTCAATCTGAGGATTTTTTTATTTGTTTGTTTTTTGTATGATACGGAGGATTGAACCCAGGAATGCTCTACCACCAAGCAACAAGCATTCCCAGCCCTTTGCTCGCCCCTCCCTCCTTCCTTCCTTCCTTCCTTCCTTCCTTCCTTCCTTCCTTCCTTCCTTCCTTCCTTCCTT
>NW_025999961.1:12401481-12472940 GCF_001458135.2 Marmota marmota marmota
TATCTCTATGTGTGTGTGTGTGTGTGTGTGTGTGTGTGTGTGTTAAGAGAAAGAGTTTTCTTCAATAGCTGGTTATTTTTAGGAGTATAAAAGGGAGCAAAGGAGAGATTAATAGTGAAAATTTAAAAGTCATCAAAGGAAAAGGATATTTTACATAATTCTAACACAGACAGATGCACAAAGATGAGAAAGGCAGAATTTTAAAAAGAGTTTCAAGATACCAACTGGTAAAAATAAAAGCTATAAGCAAATATTACAATTTTTGCATACTCAATGGCAGTAAAAAGCAACATGGTTTTACAAGTCATAATTATTATTTGTGCCATGAAATCAATATGATAATACTAATTCCACATACCTGAGATGCAGAAGTAGAAAGATTTGGTGAAGCCAAAATTTTAAGAAAGACAATATAATTTTATGTGTTAAATATAAATACTCAGTAGCAAAAATAAGTTTCCATTAATATAATTATTGAATTCAGCAGTTTGGTCCAAGGTAAATACATATAAACAACCTGCATGTAAAAAATTTAGTTAATACTTAATCATCAAAAAATACATTAAGGGCTGGGATTATGGCTGAGTGGCAGAGTGCTTGCCTTGCATGTATGAGGCACTGGGTTCTATCCTCAGCAGCACATAAAAACAAATAAATAAAATAAAGGTACTGTGTCCATCTACAACTAAGAAAATAATATTAAAAAAATACATTACGTAATGTTCAAAGATCTCCCGAGTGGGATTTCCAAACCATAACTTACATAAGGTTTTAGAATATTGCTATATTTAATCCTCGTTGATTGTAATAGAAAAATTGTTATCATTTCTGTTTTTTTTTCTCAAAACTCTACAAACATTCAAACGATTTATAAATCCATCTTGATTAGTATGAAACAGATTTCTGTTATTTGTGCTAAGGTTAATCCGTTTCTATAATAAATATCAGAAAAAAATCCTACTTGGTTTCAATTGTTTTAAAGGAAATGGGATAAAATGTTTACTTTATGCTAGAATCATACAATTATCTTAAAATTTGAGTGGCTTTTTCATTCTTCTATGAAAAAAAAATAATGCACTTACTCATAAATACTTATCACAGACGTTTTCCTAGATATTTGGAATACAGTGTTTATAAAGTAGAGTATATGGAGCATTTAATCTGGTATAAAAGATAAACACAGTCAAGTATCAAAACAACAAAATCATTTCAGGTTGTAGCACCTGCATGGAAGAAAATTTATGAGGAGTAGTGACTGGGAGTGCCACTTCAGATTTATTCACAGGGTTCACTACACAACCATCTGAAAAGTTGTCATTCTATTAAGACCAACCTATGTGAATATCCATGAGATTGCATTTTAATCAACACAAGGTAGAAAGTCACTGAAGAGTAAATGAACTGGCATACTCCTGGAACTAACAGGCAAAATGAGGTACAGAAAAGGAATGTGATGTGATAAAGTTGAAAGAACAGACAAATAAATTCACCTTGGTATGGTAAAGAATCTACATTTCGCCCTAAGTGCAATGGAAATCATTGATGAAAGAAATGGTATGCATTTTCTAATCATATTGCTCTACATAGATAGATTAAAATCTAGACAAACATGAAAGTTTAAAGTACAAAGAATAGTGAGATTCAGTGTAGCATGGGCAGAAATTTATATTATCTTGGAAAAAGATTAATACAACGGAAAGAGTAAGACATGGAAAGATAACTGAGCTTCATTCTAAGTGAAATGGTTTCTTTAGCACTATTGAGCAAAAGCTTAACATGATCTGATCTTGGTTTTAAAAATATGGAACAGATTTGAAGGAGCAAGAAAGTACTGAGCATGTTATGTAAAGAACCTGGGTGGGCATTAGAGAACTTTCCCCAGCATTGTAACAGGTGGCCTCCTTAGAAGTTCCTTTTCATAAAGAAACTGTCTCATTTTGAATATATTTAAATGTGGTTCCAACAAGATGGACATGGATGGTATGAGAAGGGTTTGTTTCATGCTTTTGATACCAAAGAAGTAGATTATGTAGATTTTGATTAGAGTTTCAGAAGACTTAAATAGCATCCACTAAGTAGACTACAAAGCCCACAGAGAAAAAAAGCATATCAAGAGGAACCACTAAAGAAGTCTTTCAGCACCTAACTACATGGATTGTGTTCTCCAGACAGTAACATAAGCATTACCTAAAACCTAATTGGAAATGCAAACTCTCAATCCAGCCTACTAATCAGAATCTTCACATTCTGATTTAGAATTCTAATGATTTATATATATATTAAAATTTGGGGAGTATTGTTCTAATGATATATCACAGAAAAAGAAGGAAGCATAAAATTGGCAGAATGAAAAATTCTTTATAAAACCCTCCTTTAAAATATTGGCAGCATTTGTAATTTATAGATTGTTTCTGAAAATTGGTGTTCATTGTTTTTATAGGAAAATAAAGATACAGCATATAATAACATTCTACAATGTTAAAATGTGTACTGTCCATAACTTTAACACTTTTTGTGTTGTTTATTTTCTCAAAATCCCTGACTTGTGTAAAATAACATTTAGTTCTCTCCTCCGGGTCAATTTATTTAACACAAGTATATTCACATAATGATTTGGCTTCAAATGATGATAGCTTATTAGTTAGTCTGTAATTTGTTTAGAGATATTGAAACAAAGGCCTCAGGAGTCTGTAAAACAAATGCAGGGTCATGTAGCTAGTAAGAGAAACAGTTGGGTTACAGTACAGAACCACTGAATTCTTGAAGGAGATTATATTGTGATTTAAAAAATAGTTTTTCTGGGCTGCAGTTTACCACAAATGTGAATAAACTGACAAAAACTGCATTTTGTATGCTTGCCAAAGCACATAAAAGAAATAATTTGTGTTAATATACATACATATGTGGCATATGTCTAGGATAATACTGTTAAATTAAAGGATACATTTTTTGCATGCTAATATTAACCATTGTCCATAGGTATTAAAAATGTAACATGTAAATATTAAAATAATGAATTTAGTAAAAGGTTCTTCATACCAAAATGTATTACACCTAGCATGCAATACTGATGATAATAGCACCTGTTAGTTTCTGTCCCATTAGCATACAGAATTCTCTGACTGTCCCAATTAATATTTCCAAACTCATCCTTCCTTTACTAGTTTACAAATACCAGTGAAATATTTATACACTCTTATTGAAATTCATTTTCTTAACATTCTTAGAAATGTTATTTCTAGTTTATAGTTCTCTCCCCTATCTAATGTTTTTCTCTATCACATCTTTGTCATAACCTATTGAATTTTTTTTTTTATTTTTTCAGTTTTGCAATACTTTTCTCAAGGCTCTTTCATTCTTGAAAAGTTTTATGACCTGTTTTCAAAATAGAACTGACCATCTCCTGATCTCTGTGAATTTTCCCTTCTCCTATCTTTACAATCCATCTTTGTTTTTTTAAAAAAAGCATAGAACGCCATCTTGCATGTGATTACTATAAAATTTGCTCAGATACTAGGTTTTAAGATCCCTAAAGACAGGAACAGGTTTTTTTTTCCCTTGCAATATTAACTGTATGGACAAGAATGTCATAATAACAAAACCAGCTAAATTTGATTTTATATTTATGCCCCAAGTTCTGTCATGCAGTCTTGAATATCCTGCCTCACAAAAGCTCTGTGAAGCAGATTACATCATCCTAAAGTAGCAAAGCATCCTCCCACCCTCAGTAGATTAAAATTAGGATTTTAACCCCCTGTGCTAGCATCTATGATGACACTATTTTACAACACCAATTTGAAGAGGCAAGAGTTTAGAATTCAAACAAGTCCTGATTTATAACCATGGTTTTTCTCTCATTCCAGGTAGCAATCTTTGGAAATATATATATAATTTGTTTGGAATTTTCCTCTTATAACATGGTAATGTATACATGATAAAAATGTTTGTGATTATTCAATGATAAAGTTTATGGGCTAGAGAATCCATCTGTTAAATCTTAGCCCCAACCTTACTTCTATTTTCAGTGTTCTCTAGAGAGTTTATCATGATACTCTTTTCAATGTGACTATTCCGTATATTTTAAATGTACTTTTCATGCAATAAAAGACACACTACCCTATATTTCTCTCTCTTTTTGGAAAGATTTATCTTAGATCATAGATACATGTCACAATGTCTCCTTGACTCACTATTAACTGTCTTTGACGTTTCCAAACTTTGTTGTTTTATGGTCTCAGCAAGGAGACACTCAGAGCAGCCAGGAGGCAAGTTGTATGTGCTTTAGGTTTTACATCTGTCACTGAGAATTGACCTTTTTCATTTTCATCAACAGGAAAACCCAGTTCTACATCACGTAAAAAATAAAAGAAGAATAAAATTCTTAAGACAGGTTCCCATCACTTTTAGTCTATGAAAACAGTTTTAACAACAGCAAAGAGTGACTTTTCTCTGAGAAGCCACAAGCAATTGTGTTGTCAGGATGAGAACTAAAAGCATTTGGTTTATACATGTGGTATGGCTGTCTTAATCTTTTAGTTCATCAAATTCCAAAGAGTGAGCAAAAGGCAAAGATTGTAACTTTAGCTGCCAAAGAGAGTGTGAATCATTTCTCTCAAGATTTTAAATATCCTTTTTTAGCTTAAAGGCATAAAGTAACAAACCTGAATGAAAACAGATTTAGGCTGTAACAAGAAGACAGAATTTAACCAGCATATGTTAGAATGACTTACTGAAACAGAACAAAAGTTTTATGTATAAATGTTACTTAAGAAAAAAAAAAAACATGGAATGAATTGTTCACACTGTGTTGGCTAGGCATTATTATACTTTTAAAGGTTATGGGAACTCTGCTAGGATAAAGAACTAGCAATTACAAAAAGAATAATCTGTCATGAGAAAGGGCTTTTGATCCTTATTGATTAAAACAAACATTTAGTAAAAGCATCTTCCTGTGAATCGTGAGTCAAGGATACATTGTGACATGTATCTATATGAATATGTCTTGCACAACTGAGTTGGATATAGATTATATTATTTAATATTTGTCCCTGAATTGATAATCTTTTCCTAAAATGGTTTATAATATTTAAGTTATTCACCTTACACTTAGTAATAATGAATCTACAGTTAAATGGAACCAATGGGTAAGTACAGAATGTACTGAAACACACATAACAGTTTAGCTTCTAATTAAGATAACATCTCACATAGAAAGTTTTGATTATTCAAATAATGCTGTAGAAAGGAACAGATTTGTTTATCTTTTTATCAGTATTTTATAACTAATGTCAAGATAAAGTCCAAGTGAATCCACATGTTAAGCGTAAGAAGTAAATAGTAAAAAATATTAAATAAAATATTATTTTAAAAATGTTGATTGGAAAATGATTTTTAATGATTACAAGGTTCAGAAATCATAAAAGAAAGTTTGAAAATTAGGCTACACTGTGGAAAGATTGATATATGTTACACATAACATAAGCCAAATTAAAAGATAAAATGTGATCTGGGTAAAATACTATAGTAAACATGAGAAATAAATGTGTATCTTAAATATATCAAAAGCTAATACAAAGCAACGTAAGGGGACCAGCAGCAGGTAGAGTGAGAGGTTTCTTCCAGGTCTCTGCATAAATGTTTATTTCAAATGGCTTCTCTTTGACAGGCTCACAGAAAATATCACCCTCACTATCTCCTTCACCAGCTGCTTTTCATTATTTTTATGTTCTCTACAAGTTAGAAGAAGTCTAGTACCAGGAACTCTATATTTAATTTGTTATTATATCATAGCCCATAATTTATTGTTCCACATGTAGTTTATAAAAATTTTGAATGAATTAATGAATCTTGTATCAATGAAAAGAGACATATTAAATAAATAAAGAGAATAATAAACGTATTATTCCCAGAGGTAAAGACAAAAGAATAAAAATGTGTGTGTGCATACATATGTGTGCACAAATAAGAAAGTGAACATAAAAATTTGGTAATATGAATTTGTAGAGAGTTGAATAAGTTTGATTTTGCAAATTTACATATATTTGCTCAGCTGTTTAAAATTAAGAATGGAGAAATAAAGTTTTGAATAAGCTCTGGTTTAAATTTTATAAGAAATGATAGTAAGCAATGCATAAAAAATAATTGCTTGATTACAGAGTATGAATGAATTGGTTCACCATCGGCCACACCATAGGCATGTGAAACTGCAAGTTGGGGTTACAATGTAAAGAAATAATGAATATTTGGAAAATACACAGGGACAATAAAAAGGAAACTTAATAAAGCAGTGGAAAAGAAATGTTCAAAAGATATGAAACTTTCTTTAAGATGGTATTATGTATTCTCTTCCACTTCCACCTTCTCTGACAGGCTTCTCTTACTGTGTTAGCTTCTGATAGTCATGTTCTCCAGTGTTTCTGTGCCTAAAAAAAATTCCTGGATGACTGCCTTCAAAACCATGTCCATCACTGATATTTATACATCAATGATGTTCTGATAATGTGTCTTTGGTTGCATTATTACCTTCAACATGCAGATTTATGGAACTAAATGCTATCCAAACATCACACTTTGGGACATTTATAGGAATTAACATCATTCTAAATATTAAGACAGAACCAGATTCAACATAGTTATCAGATGCTTTTTAAAACTTCTGGTAGGACTGCTGAGGCAAACTCAAAATCACAACCAGAAGCCTTGACAGGAATTGTTTGAAACACCTGGTTCTAATACACAGATCAATAGTTTGCCTTCACTTGCTCCCTCTCCTGTTGACACAGGGGATCTAGGGATTGGATAGCTGTAGAAAAACCCAATGTCTTCAGAACTGAGCTTGAGAAGAACCAGTGCCAATCAGTTAAAAAATGGGCTCCCCACCAGTGCACAGCTTAACTCCACATGTATAAGAGCATCTAAGCCAAGGTGCTGAATCTGTGTAAAAATGGTAGAAATAGTGAATTCTACAAAAGCGATTTTAGTTTATTCAGCTTCTGAATGGAAGTGTATGGGTACAAAGGGGCAAGCTAGGAGGCCTACTGGGGATAATTCACATCAGCTAGCAGGTTGCATGGGTAATTCAATCACCAGAAAAACATAACACAAAATTGTGTCCATCAAATTTCTTTTCATCTAAAACCCCTCCTCTTTCTTGATAGGACTGTCTAGAAACCGTCCTTTATCTTTCATTTCTACTATTTCCAATTCTTATAGGAAATAAGTTGTTTTACTTTGGACACTGAAATGTCTTCTAAATCTTTTTGGGTTTCTGCATATAATCTTCCATTAACACATTTTTGTGTGATATGGGGAACATATTCAGTTTATTTATGATTATTATTTTTATGTGTGATTGAAATGATAATGAAATGCTTCTTATTAAAGTGAGTCAATCTAAAATAATTTTGCATTTTTTTGCATTTAGTGACCAATTAATAATGTTACACTTATTATTTATGTTAGTTTCTTCAAGATTTATAGATCTATGCAAAGATGTTTTTAATCATCAGAAAAATAGAATTTATTTAGTCTATAATATAGGTGGCTTCAGTTGTTTTTTGGACTATAAATATTTTTAAAGCCAACATTAAAGTCAAAAAACAATTAAATTACTAGAAGTTAAGGCTTTTGTTTGTGTTATTTTTCATTTTGAGTTTTATTCTATTTTATGAATTTAATTTGTGTTTAAAATAGACCTGATGATAAAGTTGCACATTTTATGTTGTAGTAAACTAACTAAAATCCCCAACAATGTCCCCATCTAAATCAATGAAATCTGTGAACCAATGACCTTATATCCAAAAGGATTTTATAGATGTGATTTTGTTAAGTATTAAAGTAGGAAAATTATTCTAGATCAACCAGATGAGTTCAATGTAATCACAGGGTCCTTATACAAAGTGAGTGGTAAAGTTAGTAGTAGCAGAGATTAGAAAGAGGTGCTATGGCCAGGCACGGTGGCACATGCCTGTAATCCTAGTGGCTCAGGAGGCCGAGCAGGAGGATTGTGAGTTCAAAGCCAGCTTCAGAAAAATGAGGCACTAAGCAACTCAGTGGGACCCTGTCTCTAAAAAAAATACAAAATAGGGCTGGTTATGTGGCTCTGTGGTCAAGTTCCCCAGGATTCTATCCCCAGTGGCAGCACCCCACACAAAAAAGTAAGAGATGCTATGACTGGGGAAGAAGCTGAAGTAATATACTCTGAAGATGGAGGAAGGAGACACAAGGAAATTGCAGATGGCCTCTGCCAACTGGAAAAGGCAAGGACATCTCTTCTCCTGTGAAATTTCCAAATGGAATATGACTCTGTCGACAACTTGATTTTAGACTTCTGTCTCCGCTACCATAAGAGAGTAAGTCAGTATTTACTTCATTTGTAATAGTGAGCTACTTAATTTGTAATAATTAATTAAGCAGCAATAGATAACTAATGCATGTTGTTAACAACCATAAAGATTAGGTTCAGTCTGACGTGATGCATGATGTTCACCTCCTCATTTTTGGGAAGGTAAACATTTAACTTGGATGGTAATGTAATCTCAGACTTGACAAGCATGCCTGGGATTCAAGGCGGCAAAGGTTGTCATGCCTTTGAGAGATAATTAGAAGTGGACGGACTTAAAATTTTCTTTTGAGTTCATAATTTTAGCTCCATAAAGAGAATGTTTAACACTTGAAATATTTAATGATGTCAGCTCATCAAAGAAATACCAACAGTATGCCCATAAACAGGGCATATCTTATAATAACAATGTAACACATGAATAGTATCATGTACAAAGTGCTCCCAAAATACACGTTTAACATATTTATATTTAGAAATCACCACTTTCACAATAATCTGTAAAATATATTATATGGAACAGAAAAGGCCAATTAAAAGAAGATGAGATTGTTCTTCCAGCCACATGCTTTGTGAACTGAAAGTGACACACATGTCAAACCAGACAAATAGACTATCTAGAGTGTCATTTTTATGTGGCTGAAGCATAAGCAGAGAACGAAAAAAAAAAGGTATAAATAAACTGTTGTAAAAGAGGATGTGTTTGTTCTGGAAATAGTCATTGCTTAAAAATAGTGAAACTTATTTATTACGTCTTGAATCATCTTAAGTTTTATAAATCGAAGATATGTTACTTTTGTGATTAGGGAACAAAATCACTAAAATCAGGGGACTGCAGATACTTGTGATAAACTAGACAGGAAGAAATAAATCCTAAAAAGGTGATAAATGAAATCAACAATCATTCACTACAGATGGAATGACTTAGAAGAAGGACATTCTCCTTTCTGCTTTCCAAGTGGCAAATAAAACTCTGAAATTTTCCCACTCCAGTCCCAATTACAATCTTAGTACAGTTGTTCTGACAACAAGGCTCCTGAGACATAAGCCACCTGCCTAGTAGACAGCCTTGGTAGCCTTCCCACCTCCAGGGTGCACTCCTTGCTAAGTATCCCCCTATACCTGGATATCCAGGAAGCTGGTCCAGGCCTCCTGCCATCAAGCCTGCCCCTTTGGGGACATGTTGTTTATTCCCAAAGCTGTGATGACAATTTTGTTAGACATGCATGGAGATTGCCTATCTAGGTTCCTATTTTCTTTACTTGCTGACTAAACATCTGTCAGTATGAATCTCATCATCACAAATGGATGTATTGTGGACTCCCATCTTTCCCCTTACTTTTTGCATAGCAACAATTTTTTTCACTCTCAGGAGATGACTATTCTAATACACATCATGTATGTTTCATCATTATCCTAATGTAATTTAGAAATTTATTTTAAATTGCCACATAATTAACAAATATTTATTGAAACTTAAAGAGTAGTACAGGTATATTTCATATGAAATTAATAATTTTATATATATTATTGAAAGGTCATTAAAAGTAATTTACCAGGAATTGCAATTAAAGTGCTAGTAATCCTTCTGTATGTTCACTGAGTTATTTATATGTTCATATAAATATGTATGTTTCTGTCATATTTCAGTTACAAATTTCCCCATTCTAGTATGACTGGTTATTAAAAGTCTTGGCTTTAAGAGATTAGATAAACTAAAATAAACTAAATTAAATTAATGTAATTCATTCAGAAATGTTAGCTATTTTGTTACAATCTGTTATGTTCCTTGGATAGCTTTTTCTAAGTTAATTTTATGGAAAAAAATTATAAACCATTTTCAAACACAAAGTGTTTAAAAATATAACACTTTCCAACTAGGCCATTACTTAATTCAAATCTAAAAAGAATATATTGGTTTTCAATTAATCCATTGGCTTGAGAGAAATTGAATCCATAGTTCCCAAGAAGCAGAAAATAATGTATGTAATATCACCAATAGAACAGGTACTAAATAAGACCATAGAATTGAGTAAGTTAATTTCTTAAAATGATGAAGAGAAGAAATGATGTGGTAAAGCACACATGGATGATTATATGAATTGTGCATTAATAAATTAAATTGCTATATTTGAGTAAAGGAAACCCCAGAATTTTTTAATGAACCAGTTGGAGATAATGGAACTAACTGATGCCAGGTCAACATGAAGCTTAATTTTCCATTTTCATGAGGAACAGATGGTATGGATGGATATAAAAATTGACTTCATAGAGGGAAAAATGGTTCAGCTTGGCAAGTTTATTTCAGAAATGTTCTTGATAAGTTAGATCTGTTCAGCCATTTTGAGAATGTTCTTCCACAGACATGGTTGATTAAGGGTAATGGTGGCCATGTGTGCCACCTGTGGAAGGACATCTAGATGTCTCCCTGTGGTAAGTTTCCCTCCCTGGCCAGCTGGTTTCATGGACCAAGTTTCTGAGAATTTTCATTTTACTTAATTTAATGGAAGCTTAATAAACAAGGAAACAAAATTACATAATGAATTGAATTACAGATACTTTCTATTTTCTAATGCCTTACAATTTTCCTATGAAGAGTAATTACAGTAAAATAATAAAAGAGATCATAGTGAATGTTCTTTCCAACAAAGATTTTTTTAGAGTAAGAATTATGCATTTAAGAATAATCAAATAAAATTTTATCTAAAGAGTTGTATGTTGTTTTATTCAATCTAGTAATGACAATGAAGTACCAGAGGGCTCAAGATGAGTTTTTCTCTTTTCTTCTAGTGAAGTCTGATTTGAAAAAGTAAGGGAGATGAACTGATAGCTATATATGTTACAGCCACAGACAGGTTCTACACACCCAGGCCTACTGCAAGTTCTACAGAATAAAGTTAACTTGCGTTTTTTGGGGCCTTGCAATCTACATTCTAATCATGAGAATTTTAAGGTGAACCTGAGTGGGAGAATGCCCGTACCCCAGAGAAGGAATCATAAAACAGTGTATACACAAAAGGAACAGATTTGTATCAAAAACTATTGGGTAAAATTGTCAATAATTAAAACTCCCTAATAATTCACAAGGAAAATAATAATATGGTATGTGTCTTTAGGTGACTGTAAGAATACCAATAATAAACATTAGCATAAGAGTTTAACAGAAAAGACAAATATCAAATATATAATAACAATATTGTGTTGGGTGGAAATCACGATGACACAGAGTTCACATTAGGTGTCCCTGATCTCCAGGGAGCTCTCCTAGAACCCGGGAGCACAGGTGCTTTTACTCTATTCCTGTGCCTTGCCCTAAGGATTTGTCATAGAGTGTATCCAATGCCCAGAAGCCAAAAGAAAGCATGGAGAAGCTCCTTTGCCTTTGTAAGCTCTGTCTCAGAAATGGTGAATGACTTGTCTCACATTTCACTGTTGAGAACTTAGGTCCTCATTTTATGATCAGGAAGAAGAATGAATATATATTTGACAACAGTGAGCAATCACACAGGCGTATGCAACACACATAGTATATTGGTCAAATTATTTTAGGAATGTGTTCAACAGTGCGGCTAAGGGAACTCAAAAACCAGACAGCTAGGGTTCAAATTCTGACACTACTTACCTGGTGTAGACACAGTGGTGCTTACCTAATTATTCAGCAAATTCTTCATAGTTAACAGATTCTATGACCTTATACAAGGTCTATTCTGGCCAATGACTGTGGACAGGGGAGCCATTTTGATATATCAGCACGCTGAGGAATCTGAGATACTCTGTGTTCCAGAAGATGCAACTACAAGAGGCAAGAGCTTCTATCAACCAGGGTCACTGATTACTGATTGGAATAGAGCTCATCATATACCTGGCCATGAGGGAGAGATGATTCCGGGAACATTCAGTTAATTTTAATCAAGGAGTCATCTGTTGCTACTGCAATACCTAGTCCACCATAATACATGTCACATAGGTTTTTTTCTAATTTCATCATCTATAAACAATAATAATAATAAAATTTTGAGATGACAGGATCCTTGTGAGTATAAAATTATTTAATGTATGTGCCGCAGTCTGTCTGGAAACAAATCACGAGCCACTCAAGCAGGAACAAACTTTATTTCTGAACTCCACCAGCACACTCCACACACACTCCCCGGGAACTCTCCCGAACGCCACGCGGCTCCTCCAGGAACCACCAACCAGAAATCCCTCCTCCGGCACTTCCCCAACCAATGCGAACTCTTCAGGAATCCCCGCAAGAGCTCAACCAGAACTCAAAGGGAACTCCGTGAGAACTCAAAAGTCATCATCTTAATGGCTCACTGGCGTCACTTCTCAACCACTACTTCTGGCAAAAATACCATGCGTCATCCCGACTCGGCTGTGGCCCTCAACATCTCCCCCCATTGTTTAATTAAACAACAAGCAATGTGGCTTAGGGACCATGCCTGTTAGGTTGTCCAATACTACATATGGTCCTTACCCGTCATCGGATGAGCTGACCTCAAGGCATCAGCCTCCTGTCTTAGGTTGGTAGCACTGCAATTGGATCTTACCCATCACTGACTACCAGTCCAGCATACAGCCATACTTGTGGATAGGCCTATGCACCAGTAGGGGGGTGAGGTTCTTTGCCTCACCTCTGTTGGCCCCCAAATTTGGCCTTGGTGCCAGTGGGGGGGTGAGGTTCTTTTACTCCTGTGGGAATGATTTGAACTCCCATCTCTGGAGTTAGTACTGCTCTGGCGGAGGCGCAGATGTCCAACCCTGCGCTCCCTCTGGTTCGTCTGATGAGAGATCTGATGGATAATGTGTCCTGGGCACTACCCTGATGGTGTCACTGGGTTCCTCCAGTGCCCCGTATGTATATTTGTGGTCGTGGGCCCCGGAGCATTGGGCCCCCCTGTCTGTTTTTGGCAATGGAGCCCGATGTCTTTCTCTACGATATGGTGGGTAAACACCTGGTCCTTGTCCATTTTTTGGTAATGGAGTACCCTCTATGGTGGTTTGAGAACGGCATTCATTAGCCCAATGTCTCCCTGTACAGCATCATGGGCAAATACCCAGTATTCTACTCCTTTGATACCTAGCTTTGTTAAACCCTCCTCCTATGGGGCAACTCGTTTTAAAATGTCCTGTTTGTTCACAATTGTAGCATGTTTTTGGCCTGGCACCTAAAGCCTGTTGTACTGCAGCTGCCAAGACTTGCCCTTGTTCATTAATGTCTCTACATAATTTAATATATGTGTTTAAATCTCCATGTTTCCATGGTCTAATGACCTCTCTGAATCAAAGATTTGCTTGCTCATAAGCCAGTTGTTTTATTAATGGCATTGCTAGTTCTGTATCCCCAAAAACTCTGGTAGCTGTTTGAATAAGCCTATCTACAAATTCAGCGTAAGGTTCATTAGCTCCCTGTATTACCTTAGATAATTGACCTTGTAAATCTCCATGTCCTTGTAAAGTCTTCCATGCCCTAATGGCATCTGCAGCAATTTGTGAATATATAGCAGGATCATATTCAATTTGTTGCCATTGACCCTCATAAGGTCCTTTTCCTAACAACATATCTAGATTTCTTTGAGGGTAACCGGCTGCTGCATTTCGCCTAGCTGTCTCCATGCAAAATTCCTCATTGGCAACCTTCCATAACAAATATTGTCCTCCATTTAGCACAGATTTACACATGCTAGCCCAGTCTGCTGGTGTCATGTCCAAGTTGGTAATGGATTTGACCATGCTTACAGTGAAGGGTGCTTGGGGACCATAGGTTGTTACAGCCTCCTTTAACTGCTTCACTGTTTTGAAATCTAGAGCATGGTGAATTCGCTGCCCTTCTGCTTGCTCAAGTACAGGGCATGCTAATCTTTGAGGTCCTGTCTCAGGATCTCATCTATCAACTGTGGGGGTTGGAGGCCCCATAGGATATGTTGTCTCTATAGGTGGAGCAGTTGGTTGGACACTTACGCCCTCTGGTGATAGAAAGGTATTAGTAGCAGCCTCCTGTTGTAACTTTTTCCCTGATAGTTCTTCCCCCTTTAAATTTTCTTCCTCTGTCTGACTAGCTCGAGAGCCCTTCTCTTTTGCTTGATCTAAAATGTCTTTCTCCATGGTCTGAACCTCTAACAATTTACTTAACACTCATTTGGTTTGTTTTTTACTAATTTCTAATCTACTATAAAGATAACGAACCCAAAAAGATAACACAAAACAAAACTGAAACAGAATGAAACAAAAACGGAACAAAAAATCGTTGTATCAGTTTTCCTATTTTCTTGAAATGTATTTTCGTGGTCTATCTCTATCTCTTCCTCAAGGCCGAACAACTTCAAACCTTGAGCCAACCATTTTTCCCAGGTTGCCTGAGAAAGTTCTAGGGATAGGCAGCTTGAAACAAAAACAAAACAAATCAAAACAAGAACACATTGTTTTTTGAAATGGTCACCCATTCTCTTGCCTTCCCTCAGGGGCGAGCAATTTCACTTACCTCCGAACTTCAGGCATTCCCCGCACGGGCCACCTAATGCCGCAGTCGGGCTGGGCACAAATCATGAGCCACTCAAGCAGGAACAAACTTTATTTCTGAACTCCACCAGCACACTCCACACACACTCCCCGGGAACTCTCCCGAACGCCACGCGGCTCCTCCAGGAACCACCAACCAGAAATCCCTCCTCTGGCACTTCCCCAACCAATGCGAACTCTTCAGGAATCCCCGCGAGAGCTCAACCAGAACTCAAAGGGAACTCCGTGAGAACTCAAAAGTCATCATCTTAAAATGGCTCGCGGGCGTCACCTCTCAACCACTACTTCTGGCGAAAATGCCATGCGTCATCCCGACTTGGCTGTGGCCCTCAACATGTATGTAAAGTATAGAGGGCAGTAAATGTTTTGAACATAATTACTTAATAAAATGTTACTTATAAGTTATGAATATGGACTTAGAAGTCATAAAAGTGTTAAAAGTAGCAGCCTTCCATCATATAATTAATTGCCATATATATGTGTATATATATCTATATCTATCTATATCTATCTATCTTTCTCTCTCTATATATATATATATATCACAAATTCAAGAAAGAAAGTGTTTCAGATTTTTACCACAAATGAGAAACATACTGTTTCCATTGTACCAGCAACAAAAGCAACAACAACAACAACAACAATATACAGATTCACCAATATTTAAGTAAGTTTCAAGATAATAAAGCTGATTAGCCATAGACAAATTAAAGCAGGATTTTAACCTAAGCAGTGTCACATTAGAGACTTGTATACCGTCACTTTGAATATGTATCCAACTTTTAGAACATTTTTTTTAAATTAAATTTCTCTGTTTCATTTACAATGTACAAAAATCATTTAGTTTATTATAACAACATTATGTACGGGGCTGGGGATGTGGCTCAAGTGGTAGCGTGCTCGCCTGGCTTGCGTGCGGCCCAGGTACAATCCTCAGCACCACTTACAAACAAAGATGTTGTGTCCGCCAAAAACTGAAAAAAAAAAAAAATATTAAAAATCTCTCTCTCTCTCTCTCTCTCTCTTTTAAAAAAATAACAACATTATGTAAATTTTAAAGTCTTTTCTATTAGGAGAAACAAAGAAATTTTCACAATAAATGTTTTTTTTTTTTAAGATTAAGTGTACAAAGAAAAAATCATTGTATACATAAGCAAAGCAGAACCTAACATATAAAATAAACAGAAGGGATACAGAGCCAAAATTTAAGGTCACAGTAAAAACATCCAAAGGCAACCAATAAATTTTGTTTTTGTTTTGTCTTATGAATGTTTGTTTTACTTATAGGCAAATAAAAAGATGATAGAAAAAATAATATCAATTTTGGGCCAAAGGCACAAAGAAGAAAGGTGAAAACAAAGTAAGAAAAAAAGAATTTTTCGTTTGATTTTTTCTGAACTTCAGAGAAGTTGCAAATTGATAAGTGTAAAACTGAAAAAAAATAAGAGAACATTAATCACTATTAGTGAATTTTTAAGTCTGTAATTTCAGAAGGTTTTACAGAAAAACAGTTAACAAAGTGAAAAGACAATACTGAATGGGAGAAAATTCATGCCATTTATTCGGATAGGGAATTAATATCCAAAATATATAACAACACAAAAACAAGTAATTTATTTCTTTTTAAATGAAAAATGATCTGAATAGACACTGCTCAAAAGAAGAAAAATGGTATTATGGCTTGGATGTGAGATAGCCCCCAACATGTTACTGAAATCATGTTCAGAGGTGAAAGGTTTAGATCATGAGAGCCATAACCCCCTAATCAGTCCATCCAGTTGATTGGAAAGACTGAGTAGAAACTGCAGACAGGTGGGCATGGCTGGAGGAGGTGGGTCACTGGAGGATGCCCTGGAGGGGTTCCTCTTCTCTTCAGCCCATTTCCTTTCTCTCTCTCTCCCTCTCTCTCTCTTCCTCCCTCCTGGGTTTATAACTAAAGGAAATGAAGGTAGCATGCAAAAGAAAAGTCTGTGCACTCATGTTTATTGCAGCATTATTCACAATAGCTGAGATAGGGAATCAGCCTAGGTTCCCGTGGACAAAGGAATGGATGAAGAACATAGTGTATGTGTACACAATGGAATATTATTCAGTCATAAAGGAGAATTAAATTCTGACATTTTCAGGAAAATGGACAGAACTCAAAAATATCTACTTAAATAAAAGTTGTTAGACACAGAAAGATAAGCCCTCATCCACATGTTATCACTTAACATGTTTGTTAAAATAAACAAACACACACGCACACACACACACACACACACAACCTGGAAGTGGAAGAGGCACTGCTAGAAACCACTGAGAACTAGGAAGGATGCTGGGAGCAGTAAAGTGGAGAGGAGACCATGTGGTAGGGGACAAGGATAGAAGGACACAAGGGCATGATCAATGCATCAGGTATGATACAGGGGAAATATCACAATGAATAACATTTTTATAATTAGTTATTACAATTAAAATTTTTTATAATTTGAGAAGTTTCTTAACATATACCCTTAGTGATTACTAAAATATGAAATTTTTAGACTTTAAATGATGGGAAAGAAGGCAGCTCTTTCCTTATTCAAACAAGGGGTGCATGAAGCAAGAATGGATTCTGACAAGACATGGTAGCAAATTTGTTGCTGAATTTTTTAAAAATTTTGAAATGACATAGTAACTTAATGTCATAATTACATGATAAGAACACAGTAATTAGAGCAAGAAGAGTAAACCACAGAAAGTAGTTGACTGCACTTGGACTCACCTGCTTTTCTAGAGAATGGCAAAATCATTGTGCAACTCCAGGTCAACTGGGTCCTACAATGTCATAAATTCAGTTTTCTCATGATCCACATACTCACAACTTTTTGAATGGCTGAAGCACCCAGTTGAAATGGCAAACATACTTAACGTAGCCGACATGGACTTGAATGTTTCTCTCTGGTCTTTTTAATTTTAGAAATCAATGATACAAACACATTAACATTGAAGAAAACAAAACAAAACAAAAAATAACTCAGTTACTTATCTGTGAAACAAGCAAATATAATGAAATGGCCTCTTTAATATAATCAAAGTTTCATAAGGACTAAATGAGAAAATATAGATGACTTTCCTTTGTAAAATGCAGTATACCAGTAAGAATAAATAGTTTGGGATTTGCCGATAATTCTACATTTGTATTGTCTTACTGTCGTTTCAACACTGGAGGTTGACTATGCTATTATCATTTTATTTTTTTTATTCATCGTTTTATTGCTTATTCTAACAATCTTGTATTTAGAAGTTAAATGCCTGTTTCTTCTTTTTGTTGAATGTTCCTACATTGTAGGTTTTTATATACCTGACTTCACACATCAGTCAGAAATAGCTCTATTACTTGTTAGAGGATAAAAGCACCTTGCAATAATTTTCCTCCAATCATTTTCTCCAATTGCACATGTAATTATTATCTTCTATTTTAGTTCCATTTTCTTTTATTTTCCATCCCCCTGAACAACTCATGATTATTGCTTTATATGAAAATTTTAATTTGTCCAACACATTTGTTTATTTTCATTACACCTTCGTTCTTTCTGGGAGGAAACCTATTTCCTGGGGACTTAATTTTATTCTTTTTACAATTCAAGTTCAAAATTCACTTGTTGTAGAGTTGGGGGTTGGTAATGTTCTCTTTTATGAAAAATCTTCGTTTTTAAATTTATATCATTTTAAATCATAGATCAGCTGATCACTAATTCTAGTTTGATAGCATTTCTCTTAGCACTCAGAAGAATTTATCCATTTTCCACTGGCTTCTGTTTTTATTGCTCTAAAGTATCTGTGTCAGTTAGATTGTCCCATTTCTTTATGAGTTATCTTTTTAATCTTTGTTTTGATTTTCAAGAACTTATTTTTGCCTTTGTTCAGCATTCTCTAATATTCTCATTTATTACAAACATGATGAGATGAAAATTAGATTTTCTGAAATACATTTTATAACTACTAATTATTCTCATGGATATCATCCCTTATCTATCTGTCCTTTATTCAAGATAACTTAGTAATTGCCAACAAGTAGATTTCAAGTGCTCTTTTCAGTTATATTGACATTTTATTTGCCCTATTCCACAAGCTTTTTTATTGCTATTCATCTAATGAATACATTTTGGAGTTTTAGAATCTATGCTTTTTAAATGTACTCATTTAAATATAGTAGTAACTTACAGTTTTCTTATTCCTTATAATAACTTGGCTTCTTATTTGGTTTCCACCATCTAACTTTGCTGGCAGCTGAATTCTGCTGTTTGCTATATCTGCTGACAGATATACATTTCTTTTGATGTATTTTTGTCATTGTAAAATGTAAGATCCTGTTCAGTGGAATGTTATCAGTCAGGATAGTTCACACTTTTTATTTTAAAGTACATTTCTTTTCAAAAGAAATATTTTGAATTTTGTGTCATTAGGCACGCAAGTGCTGTTCACAGTCTAGAACCATTTAATATTGATTTCTTGGTCTGAATGCAAATAATGTTAATTAAGCTCAAGTAGGCATCAAGGGAAATCTGTGATTATCAATTATAAAAGTGATTTTTCCTACCTGTTGTTCTCCTATAACCTAGAAGGAGATGCTCAATTGTGTTTTTCATCATCTTTTGCCTCTGAATGTATTTTCCCTAAATTCAGATTTTCACTTAGCGATAATCTGTTAAATTAGCCAAGTTTATTTCCTTCTTTTTTTTTTCTTTTTCAGGACTCCTTTGTGTAAGGTACCAATTCCTCACTTCATGAATTTGTCCTTGACTTCACTTGTTACGTTATCTTTAGAACTTCCATCTCTTGGCTACTGGAATAACCAAACACTTGTCCACTCCACCAATTAGCAAAATAGTTGTTAGCTTGTTCTTCCTACTTTTGCTTTTTTGGCAGCTTTCCAATTTGTTTTCTCAATTTGTTTTTCTCAAAAGCTAAGCTCTGCATGAGACTAGCAATTGTCAAAAATTATCCAGTATGCTTAAGGTATTTGTAGAAGAATATTTTCATGTAATATAATGTGAATATTTGCTGAAAATACAAAAGATGTCCATCAGTGTTTCACAGAACTCTTTGCTTTAGTTTGTTTATATTTTCTTAATACTCTTGTATAAATGGAGATTTGCCAAGAACATTTTAGAATAATCAAGGCTATGAGAAATAGCTAATATGGCATAAAAAATCAGTGAAATAAAGATAGGAACAAGATAAAACTTAACATGAATGAAATTGTCAAGTGCAAAATAAATTAGACATGACAACAGTGTTTTTAGTAGAGGCTGTTGGAAAACAATGATTTCTGTGGAACAAATGCATATATAACCAAAAGAAAGACTGAAAGGTTTGCAAAAGTGAAGAGGATAATGAGAAAAAGTTCAAACATTTGTAATGTTGCCCTGTATGGCAAAATGGAATAAAAATACAGGAATTTGAAAGTCAGAAATTCAGGATCAGTGTAAGAAAAGCCCTTATTGACAATGAGAGATTTTATCCATTTGGCTCCTTTATAAAGCACTGAAGATTATTGCAGACAAAAATATATATGAAGATCTGCTGTGGATACTATAGACAAGGTTCCTACTCTAAATGAAATTTCATTAAGGGCATAAGGTTTCTTAAAATTATGTAAGTCTATGGTTCTGTGTTTATACATTTGTTGCTTGATTCCAGGAAAAATTACAAATATATCATTCACTAGTGGTTTATAAGACATACAGTCATCATTCTGAGTAAAATATTTTTCCTATTCAAATCCTCTATGCTACAACTTACATTAGGTGATTTAAAATTCTTGAAACAAAAATTAGGCATTATAGGTTACATGATATATTATCTCTGAGATTCTTTCATTTTCCTTTATAAAAATCCAATAACTCTAAATTGTTTTAGAAAAGCTTGTAAGGAATAAAAGCTTGTTTTAATTATTATCCCCCCAAATAAGTATCAATTAGATATTTTATAAGTTTGATATGATAATAAAGATGATCAAATTTCATGTTCTAGTCTAGAAAAATAACTATCATCTTTTAAATACAGTATCAATAGTTGCTATAGGTCAGAACTCTTGTGGACTATGTTACCTCATTTAGCATGTACATTTCCAATTTTTAGCTAAACGCATTCTGGTTAATTTTGTATATTCACTCATTTTACACATACTTACAGCGAATCTGTTTTTTGTGAGAGACTGGTTAGTGCTGTGGATGCACTAAAAGAAGAAAAATAATCTACCATATTTCAATAAAGTTTATGTTCTAGTGATCTAAACAGTTATTAATCAAAGAAGTGTCTAGTAAAAAAGAAAAGAAGAAGAAATTTCCAAGAAGCACTTAATCCAGTAATAACATTTACTAGAGGAAGTTTTCTTTAGGAAGATCAATAAAATCTTCTCAAAGTAAAGGATGATTGACATGTGCTATTTTCTGGATGTGTTGGAAGTTGGTCCCCAGGGTGGTGGTACTGGGAGATGTTGTGGATCCCTAAAGAGATGGATCCTAGTAGGAGTGCTTGCATCATTGGAGGAGCTTTTGTGGAACCTCTGAATTCTTGCCAGAAAGAAATATTATAAATGCAAGCCTGACCCCTGAGTCTCCTTCTTGTTTCCTTTTTAAGAAGGTACTTCCACCATTCTGATGCAATCCACTAGAGGCTTTCACCAGGACAGAGCTGATGCTTGGTGCCAAATGCTTGATCCTCCAGAACTATGAGTAAATAAACAACTTTCCTTTATATAGTTACTCTGCATCAGGGATTTTTAAAATAGTAATAGAAAACTAATTAATACAATCTAAGACCTGAAAAATAGCAAGCATTAGTTACTTAAAGAGACATAACAGAGGTATGTAGAGTTCTTGAAACTTTTTCTGGTACAGGGAACATGTTGGAAAAAAATTATTTAGTGAATGATGGGGCTCATAAGGCTATAGAAACTAAATAGTCATCATGTGTTTAGATAATAGAAAATCAGCAATGATGTGAATGAAATGATATTGAACACAATCTTATCAACATTTTGCCTCTATTTAAGTACTTTCTGGGTTTGATGTCTAGCAATATAAAATATAAAATTGTGGGGGTAATGTATATGAACCAATTTTTAAATTCAATTGTATATCTATCCATTTGAACTACAGAGCTTTCATTTTTAATCCAGATAATTGATAATAGATTTCCTTTGAACAATTCAAGAGTGGTAAACTAGCATCTCTTTCCTTGAATGTTTCGTAACATTTAACTTTCCTTTTGTCTTGTGCCTTACTTGTCTTGAAGTTTACTGTCTCATCTTCACCTCATTACTAAAGTTCATAAACAGCTTGTTCACAGTTTCTGTTTTGATGTTGGGGATTTTTTGTTATTTGTTTTGCTTTGTTTTACCTTTTAGCATATCTTCTCACAGTTCAAGATAATTCTGTCTTTATCACTTTACCAATACATTTTTATTTTTTTGTAGTACTAAGAATTGAACAGAGGGGTGGTTAACCTCTGAGCTACATCTTCAGCACTTTTTATTTTATTTTGAAACAGGATCTTGCTAAATTGCTGAGGTTGGTCTTGAACTTGTAATGCTCCTGCCTCAGCATTCTGAGGAGCTGGAATTAAAGGCATGCACCCCCATGCCAGGCATCAATACTTTCTTTCATAATGACTTCCTTAAAGCTAAATCCAAATGAAATATTTTAATACTACTTTCCTTGACCTCCACAAAAATTTGATACCGTTGACCTTTTTATCTTTTATAGTTTTACTTGAACTCTCTTAACTGATATTTTCTTTGTTTTTTTTTTCTTCCATGGAAATCTTTGTTGTGATCTATACTCCACTTTCCAACATAATATTATCAAAAACTGTCATTGGCTTGTCCTGGGTCTAATTTTTTCTCACTTGAATTCTTTATAAATGCTTTTGTGTATCCTCATGCTCTCAATACCATTTGCCCACTTTACAAATTTCAGAGTCAACAACAACCACATCGTCCAAGCCATTATTATCAATTGCATGGTACATTTTTAATTTTATCTCTAAATTTAACTGGGCTACAAGACACCCAAACACTTGGTCAGATATTAGTCCAGTTGTGTCAGGTGAGTGGGTTTTGTACTGATTACTCTTTCTATCAGTACATGATTTTAAGCAGTTGCTCTCCCCAAAGGGTGTCAATCTCATCTAATTAACTAAAGTCCTGGATAAAACCAAAAAGATAAGGGGGAACTCCTCCATTTGAGCATTTAAACTAAAATATTCATAAGTCCTCTTCAGCCTTCACACAAAATCATGAACTCTTATTGGTCAAGTGACTGCTGATGTCAAAATTGGAGATTGCTCTATGGCTTTCCTGGTTCTCAGGGGTTCTGGCTTGGAATGGAAATGCAGGTTGTTCTTGGCTGCCAGTTTGCTGACTGTAGATTTTGGGACTTCTCAGTTTTCATATCACTTAAGCCATTTTTATTAAATGTATTTAACATACACAAACATCCATTTATGTTATGTGTGTGAATATTTTATTAGTTATTTTCTGAATAACCCAGACTAATGCACTCAGGCTTCTGAAATATTTTGCTTTTTTTAATTTCAACTTCCTTCTTCTCTTTTTCTAGTATTTTCTCTATTCATAGCCATTCTGTGGTCAGAGGCTTAACTTGATCTCATTGCATCTGTTCAATAAACATGTGTTAAAGAATTCCTTTACATCATTCTTACCTCACTTGTCACTTTTCTTCTCTGAGAAAATATATTCCCACCCCTTCTATTGCAGAGCATTCTTCTTCTTTCAATATTATCTCCCTCTATATAATAATAGACTATTTTGTTTTCTATAATCTATCTTTTCTTCCTTGCCTTTTTTCCTTTGATACTTTACATTCCAGTGATTTAGTAGCCCATGTTATATCTGAATTCTCAATCATTGGAGATTCTGCTTGATCTGAATGAAATTCCTTATACAACCCTGTTCCTTACAATTTTATTCATTTGGGCTGGGGATGTGACTCAAGCGGTAGCGTGCTTGCCTGGCATGTGTGAGGCCCGGGTTCGATCCTCAGCACCACATATAAACAAAGATGTTGTGTCCGCCGAAAACTGAAAAATAAATATTAAAGAAAAAATTCTCTCTCTCTCTCTCTCTCTCTCTCTCTCTCTCTCTCTAAAGAAAAAACAAAAACAAAAAAACAATGTTATTTATTTAATTCAATTTTGAGATCTGTTCAACCTCAAATTTTCTATGTCACATTAAATCATAATTTCTTGTTTTAACTTATTAAAATGTCATCCAATTTGTATTTTCTTGGTATTTCATATATACTGAACTTTTAAATTAGTCACCTACTTTGTGTGTCATGGTAATGACTCTCTCTTGCGGTTAGAACATAATAATTGATCAGTGTATAAGTTGAATTAAAATAAATTCCATGTGGCCTAGATTTTTACCAGCAAATTCTTTTTCTAATTTGAAAATTTTGATTAGGTTTACATACAACTAATAATCAGTGTATAGCTAAGGTGTTATTTCTATTCTAAGATATGAAATTCAAAGGAGATACTATACCATTTTTGATATTACAATCATCCATTGGCATCTGTGAAAGATCGTGACAGGACATCTACTAATACCAAAATCTGCAGAGGGTCAAGTCCCTATGTCAAATAGTGTAGTGTTTTGAACTAAATTATTTTGATACCATTCATCTTTGTCTTAGTCCTATACTCCTGGAAAACAGAAATAATGTAAAAAAAAAAAAAAAAAAAAAAAAAAAAACGTGGTTATGAGGCCTAAAGATTGGAATGGGGGTTGTGGAGATATTATTTAGCAGATTAAAAAAATTTCGTTAAGAGAAGTAAACTCAGGAGTTTATTATACAGCATGGTATCTAAAGTTACTAATGAAGTCTTGTATTTTTGAAAATTCCTAATGATTTTGATTAGTAGTACTAACCAAAAATGATTAGTACGGCCAAATAATGCATAGGATAGTTAGTACAAATGAGCCATTTCACTGTGTATACATATATACCTGTATCTGTGATAGAGTCCACCATAAATATACACAATTTTGTATATCTTAATATGTTCATTTGATTATATATTTGACTTCTGAGATGCATACAATGTTATTCATTCTGCTCTTTATTCTCTCTTTTAATAAAAAGGTATAGGAGGGCTGGAGATATAGCTCAGTTGGTAGAGCACTTGCCTACCATGCACAAGGCCATGGCCAAAAAAAAAAAAAAAGAATGAGAAAAGAAATTCCATTTCAAATTTTAAATCATATTTTAGTTAGAATATCTAGTGACTTTCCTTCATATATAATTTCAGAGTTTGCATTCTTTGCTGACAAGACTATGTGCTTCATTTCCACACTACTGAGTAGTATTTGTTCATCTTGAATTTAAAAGCAAATACTGAGCACAATACTTTTGAGCTTAATGATTTCTCTTTTGGAAATGATTTGTACATGATAAAGAAGAATTTCATATGTCATTGATCATAACATATATTCATATTTTAAAAGGATACTAGAACAGATGCACAAGATGAAAAATAAATCTCTATGTAGAATTCAAGCATTTATATGCATATCAATAATGTTATAGTCAATCTTAGTTCTATAACTAGAACATACTTTGAAAGCCATAGTTTTTATAACAAATTATTTCATTCCTTTTCCTCTTTCAGTAATTTTATTTTTTCAAAGAAAATAAATGTCAAGTCAGAATTAATGTAAGTGAAATTATACTTTAAGTAGTACTTTGTGCTCATCCTTTTATTCATTGAACACATTAATTGGTCACATAGACCAGAAAAATATTTATAATTGAATTAAAGGAGACATACTAATCTAAAATATTTCTGTGGAATACAAATACAATTCATTGACTCCTGGATTTGATTATATTAAAAATATAAATATGAACATGTTTAATGAAATTCCACCATACTGTCCTTTAGCATACTGGTAGTTGTTGAAGAATCAAATCCCAGTCAAGTTGTTAGTATTTCTTTGTTCACTAAATACTATTTTTCAAGATACGGCTTTATCTAATTAATTTGTGTTAATTTTATTATTGTATTAATTTTTGGAGTTTGTGTGTCTTAAAAGATGAGTAGTGGAGAGCTTTAAGAATTGAGTGGCTCATAACCACTGAATCACGGCAGTACCATTTATACCTTTATATATATAAATTATGTTTCTGTTGTAACACTGACAAACATGATATTTTCAAGTGGATTATTATTATAAATTTCTTAGAGAAACTGCCTTATCTGAAAATATCTATGATAGACTAAGCTTATAGAAATCAGATCATTTTACCATCAGTAAACTAAAGAAAATCACAGCTTTCTGCATAAGCTAGAAATCACTTAAAATCATTTAAATTTAATATTTAACTATTAAATGACCTCTTTAATCTGCTAAGATTATAGCAGCAAAACTTATTTTAAGTATTATCCATTGCTATTCCCGATATTTATTTTCTGTACAAAGTATTTAAAGTAATTATAATTTAAAAATACTACCCACTTGGATCAGAAATAAAATTATTATTCCATATTTCAAAAATCACACATGGTCAATATATTTAACTACACTGATCTGTGTTTTGAGCAATTTTTAATCTCCATGATGTCCAAGTGCTTTAAAATTCAGCAAACTTTTATACAAAGTATATTTAAAATTACTTCACACTTCAGTGAAATTCACTCAGCTTTAGGCTAAATATAGAAACGAAACAGTCTACTGCACTCATGTCAAAGCTGGTTAAAGGGAGAAATAGAAAAGGTAATCCATCCAGCTCAAATCTCTGGAGAAATATAACATGCATGAAACAGTATGTCCCTTCCGGCCCTCTGCTATTATTATTTCTTTCACTTTTTACTGAAACTGTTTTTATAAACTACCCTAGAAAAGAATAATACACTTGTAAATGACATGAACCTTGTGTGTAAATTTATTAAATTCAGGATAGAGCTTCAGAGGGGTTCAAGCTTCTGACTAGCTCTCCAGTATAAGGCCTGTAGGTCTTTTCTAATTAAAATTCACACACACACACACACACACACAAAATACTATAGCTCAACATTAATGTATAAAGTTAGGGATTTTAAAATGAATGCTAATAAGCAATTTGATTGCTACTATAGCTAACATGGTTTAAAAAGCGGGAAATAACAAACACCCAAGGCTCAGTAGGGAAGATTTCACTCTCTTTGACAAGCTGGAAAGTAGAGACTTGGGAGTCTATCACTTCATATATTTTGAATACTGTGATCTTGGCCCTCTTGACCCTTTAACTTACAAGAATTATATCCAAATTTCTAATTCAGCTTATTTTAAAAACGTGACTGTAAAGTCTGAAGTGCGGTAAACTGGGTTCCAATCTGTGTACCCCACCTATAAATTGTGCATTACTGATGATTATTTTAGTCTATTACATTATTATTATTATTATTATTATTATTATTACTATTATTATTTTGCCTATTAAGTGTGTATAATAGGAAGTGCAGTTTATAATCATTCAATGGATAATAAGAGAATGCCTGAAAGCTCTTACCATTGCCTGGTTCAGATGTCCTGGACATCAAAGGTTAGATGCTCTTATTTCTCTTTCTTTTGAAAATTCTAGTTTGCATCACCAGCTGCCTTTATGAAATCTTCTTCTCTAACTTCATCTACAGAAATTCACACTTATCAGAGTCAAAACTAAATTTAAAATAAAACAAAATACAGCTCTCAAATAAAACTATCAAATTACAGTGTCTACAACTAGACAGTGTCACCTAATTTGAAAACAGAGACATGAGGTGGGAGGGAAAGGGAGAGAAAAGGGAAATTGCATGGAAATGGAAGGAGACCCTCATTGTTATACAAAATTACATATAAGAGGTTGTGAGGGGGAAGGGAAAAAAACAAGGGAAAGAATTAAATTACAACAGATGGGGTAGAGAAGATGGGAGGGGAGGGGAAGGGGATAGTAGAGGATAGGAAAGGTAGCAGAATACAACAGTTACTAATATGCATTATGTAAAAATGTGGATGTGTAATCGATGTGATTCTGCAATCTGTATTTGGGGTAAAAATGGGGGTTCATAATCCACTTGAATCGAATGTATGAAATATGATATGTCAAGAGTTTTGTAATGTTTTGAATAACCAATAAAAAAAAAAAGAAACAGAATTTTTATTTGTCTGCTCTTTTAATGTAAAATATTATTGTGAGTTCTATCCTCTGGATATTTGCTCCCCAGAATCTTTTTCAGTGTTTTTTTTTCTAAAATCCAAGATGAAATCTTCCTATATCCCACCTAGTCTATAGCCTGTGACTTAACAGTCTTCTGACTGTTCATGAGCTTCTGATTATTTCTACTCTGTAATCTTGCAGTTAGATTCATCTTCCTGAAGCAACTCTTTGTTACATTTTTTCATTGGTACTCTAAAGCAAAACATGATACAAATTTTCTGTCCTATCACTCAATATTAATGTATTCTATGTACAGTCAGTCCTCCTTTGTCTTCTCACTGTGTTCTATACCGTGGGTTGCTAAAACAGAGCTCTGTGGGTTGGGCTGTTTAAACAACAGACATTTATTACTCACAGTTTGAGGGCTAAAAAGCCAAACACCAAAGTACTGGCAGATCCTGTGTCTGATGAACTGCTCCTTGGGATATGCAGAAGGCTATGTTCTCTTATCTTCACATGATAAACAGAAAGAAAACTAGTCTCAAAGACACAAATTCCAGCATGAGGGCTCCACCCTCATGACCTCATCTAAACTTAACAGTCTTCCAAAGACTCCAATTCCTAATATGATCCCATTGAAAATCAGTGATTCAACATTTGAATTTAGGGAGATCAAAAACATTTAGTCCATAACTCTTATATCCTTACGAAACTTATGAACTATTGTTCCAAGTGTCTGTGAGACATTAGTTCCAGGACATCTGCAGATACCAAAATTTGTAGATGCTCAAGATCATTATATATAATGGCATAGTATTTGCATATTATGTGTGCACATCATCCTGAATGTTTTAAGTCATCTTAATATCACTTATGATACCTCATAAATTATAAATGCCATATAAATAATTGTTATATAGTGTTGTTCAGAGAATACTGACCAGAAATAGTTTATACATATTCAGTACAGATTTATTTTTTTCCAAATATTTTTGATGTGTGTTTGGTTGAACCCATTTGTAGAACTCACTGATAAAAAGGGATCACTGAATTGCTATTTCTTTCAATATTTATCTTTCCCAGATTTATACCATTTTGTACAATTTTCCAACTGTTTTCCTTATGTATTCAGATTTTTATTTTTATTTTTATTGAATGAAGGCAATAACTAACTGATAATTCAGAACAAAAACAGAAAGTCAGATAAAATACATATTTTAATAAGAGACGGTTGAGAAAATTTACCAGTTTCCTTGGCTTCTGTAACCCTGAACTTGGTGGCTTAAAACAATCAAACTTATTCTCCAAATTTTTAAAGTCTGTGTGTCCAAAACCAAAATGCCAGCAGTGTTACTTCCTTCTGATGGATGCCATCCCATCTTGCCTCTGGTGGCTACCATACTGTACTGGGGCTCCTGGCCATGTAGATATGTTGCTCCAATCTTTGTATCTGTTGTCACATAATCATCTTCTCCCAATGATTCTCTGTGTCCTCCCATTTTATTCTCCATCCTCCCACTTTCTTCTTTGTGTAAGCACACCATTCATATTAGATTAAGGGCCCAGACTGACCAGGATGACTTCATCTTTAATAAATATATTAACAATGACCCTGTTTCCAAGCAGGGTTACATTATGAGGTCAAAGAGATTAGGACTTCAAAATATCATTTTAAGAGACATATGGATTTATATCAAAATGGCAGGAAAAAAAATCAGAGATGCCAGACTATGTGAGAGGGTTTCTCACTTCATGAGTTGGTCTTTCTGTCTGGGTGAATTTCTCACACCCACTATTTACAGAAGTCTAGGGTGTTGAGACAGTACTCAATCTCCCTGCACTGAAGTTGGCTCATCTACAATATGAAAACAATCATAGTCATGTTAATGCATTCTTGTGAAGTTTAAAGGGTTAGAATGAAGAAATGATTTTAAACAGTGTCATCAGCTTGTGTGTAATTTTTTTATGACTCCAGGCAGGTCAGAGGCAGCAAGTAGCACCTTGTGCCCAGGATTGGTGTTGAGGAATGGTCTTACGTGGGTAGCCCTTATAATGTGATGCTGTTTCTATTCTATGGCTGCTCCTTTCTTGATTTCCTTGTTTGACTCAATGTTTTTCATATAAGTAATCACTATAAATATGTCCATGAAATGTCTCAACTAATGACCTGATTAAGGCACCAATAAAATCTTCATGAGGCAAATAAAAGAAATTATTTTCTTTTGTGCTCTCCTCAAGGTTAGAGTGCTCAAATATGAACACTGGTGTCCCAGCTCTTCCCACTGACACTCCTCATATTCAGATAACTCTTGGTTTCATGAATATACCATCTATATCAAAACGAATTCCTTTTAAACCTCCAAACTGAGGTATATATATATATGCAATTACTTAGATGATATCTACATATAATGGTGTGATATCTTAATTGAAAAGGGAACAATTTAAATTCACATTTAGCAAAAATAACATTATTTTAAAAACACTTTGTTTTTTTTGTAAATGAGATTGAACCCAGAGCTGCTTAATCACTGAACCACATCCCCAGTCCTTTTTATTTTATTTTATATTTATTTTTTGAGTCAGTTTATTTCTAAGTTGCTTAGGGCTTCACTAAATTGCTAAGGCTGATTTTGATTTTGTGATTCTCTTGCCTCAGCCTCTCAAGCCGCTGTGATAACAGGCAGGCACCACTGTGCCTGGCCTTAAAACATATTTTCATGTGAAAACGCAGAGTAAAATTGTTTTTAAAAGTTCGCATATTCCTTTATTACCTTTTCCTTTCACCCTATCAAAATTTTAACTACTGTCTTTTTAATACATGATTCATGGCATATTTGCCTTGAAATTTAGATTGGCAATATTCGTTATTAATTCATTACTGTGTCTATTCTGTGTATACATTGAAAACATAAAAAAGAGAGAATATGCTCACAACCAGTAGAATAATTCACAGTGATGGTCCTGTATAGACCAAAAAGTAAAAGGAAAAAAAAGTAATAATTCAAAATGAGAATACATTAGCAAATTAAATTCCATAAAGGTTTAAGAAATTATACACATTATCAATCATATTTATTCTTATATTTAAGATAGTTTCTGAGAGGAAATATTATATTAGAGGTAATTTTTATTTTTGCTGCAGGGGATCAAACCCAGAGCTTCCTACAGGTGGTAAGTGTTCTATGACTGAACTAGACCCCTGTCCTTGGATGGCAGTTTTAAGCTAGTTAGCAGTGTGTAGGATAATAGACACATTTTCATTACCATACATAGTTAATGTATCTAAATAATGATACAATTTAATCTTACCTGTTCAGGACCTAAATGTTTCTTTTTTAAAAAATCACTTATAATATACCAATTTTTTATTATGAAGTACTAGGTTGTTACTTTTTATAGTGGTTTGAAATTTCTGTTTTATTTGATAAAATGTTTCTAATTATATATGGAGCTCACTTTTTTATGCTTATCTTTGCATTTACATATTCATTATTGCTTTGAATAAAATACATTGTGATTACTTCATTTGCAAAATACTGTTATTGTTGAAACAATATACAAGCATATAGTGTTTTTCAGATATATCCAGTTGTCAAATTGATCTATTTGTGGACACAAATGGAGTTATTAATAAGACATTCCTTGATCAATGAAGGATTTAATAATTATAAACATTTCTTGAGGCATATTTATATTTTGCAATTTTACTTACAAAATTAACACTACTAAACTGGCCTAAGAAGCTTTTATAAATATGGAAACATTAATTGTAAAATTTAAAGTTTGTGCCAGGTTTTGTAACGTCATTGTTTTAGAAAAATCAAAGACTAAAATAGATAATAGAAATTGCAAATCTGATATGCTTTGATTTTTTTTGTTCTAACTATATATATTTATGAAAGTAAATAATTTTACATGGAATATCTGCAATATTTTTAATGATTCAAAGGGTATCAGAAAATGTAAGTTATATATGAGATTATTAAACCTTACTAAATATTAAAATTAATTAATGCATTTCCATTAATATAAAATAATATGTTATAACTGTGGGCAGTGATTCAAAAGAAGCAAAAACTGAAACAAAGAACCCAGATTTTTATTGTTGTTGACCATAAATATAGTGTCTATTATGTATATAGTTTTGAACAAGCTCTGAGGATCTATGTACTTTATATAGACTCCTCTTAGAATGTATAATCTAGGACAGAAATTAGATTTATATGTAAGTCATTATTTAACATAATTTTAAATACAAGGTTAATGATGAAAGAACAAAAGTTATTGTGTGGTTTTAGAAGATTTGCCTCCAGCTGTGTAAATCAGGAAATGTTTTGACCCTAGGTCTCCATAATCATAAAACAGACTAGTGGAGTAACTCAAATAGAGTATAGTGAACAGTTTAATTGGTTTGTAGTTGGGAGCAAAATAAAACAGAGAGATTTTGTACACAGAAATAAGATTAGATATGATTGGAAAAGTTAGCTTGGAGACACATAATACTGGATTTCACATTTAAAAAAAAAGGTAAGGTAATTTCATTTGGTATGTAATGAAGACTCTTTAAGATTTTATGCAAAATGTAAAACAATTTTAGCAACTTTAGGAAAATTAATCTGGCACCATTGTATCATCTGAATTAGAACAGGAAACAAGGAGTCTATTGAAGTTTAATGCAATAGTCCAGGAAAGAGGCATGAGTTTGACTGTTGCATATGGAGTAATGGCTATAGAAAAAGAAAAGATTACATTGAACATAAAGTGTTACTAAAAGACATAAGATAAAACTACAAAAAAAATGCTGAGAATGCATATGGGAAATGTATAGATACCTTATGAAAATGCCCAGATCAAGTTACATAGCAGTTATTTTGAAATACTGAATGATATCAGGCAAATCATCTAACAGTTAGGCCTTTGTTATAATTTTATCTTTGGAAGTTGCAGGACAGAATTTTAGAAAGTGAAAATTTTGACTGAATACACATCAGAATTCCTTAAGATACTTATAAAGCAGTAGGTTTCAAAATCATTCCTAAAACTACTAATTAAATTATGCATTTTTAATTCACTAATTTAGAACCTTATTGTATTTCTTCTCACTCTACCCTATCATTGAGTTAGAAGTGATAGGTTTTGGGCTATAACATAATTCACATTCTCAAATTGTAATTAAAAAATAAATCATGAGAATAAGGGCCTATTTTTAACACTTTGGAACTTCACTTTAGGTTAATGAGTAATCTATTAGACTAAATAATATTTAAATGAATTTAAACTCAAAATGTAATGTTGATTAGTAGATATGGGGGATGTATTTTTATCTGAAATTATTTTATTAAAATCAGTATTATAAATGGTAAGTTTTGTATTTCAAAGCAAAAATAAAACAGACATTTGCTTTTATTATTATCACTCCAGTACTTATAAGTTGGCCTATACTTTACTCCCATTTGATGAACATATTTTCTGTTTTTTCTAAGTCCATTGCAGTCATAATACATTCATTTTAATTTTATATTTTTATCATATAGTACATGGCTTTAAATTGTGTAGAACCATCAAAACAGTTGTGAAACATTTTAGCATATTAAACACAATAGTATAAATCAAACTTTCCTTTATTGAGGTGAAAAACATTTTGACTAAAAAAAAAAGTGCAGCAAGGAGTTATATTTTCCCTTGGTTAATTTCTCAACAATTTCTATGTCATTTTAAGATCTAATGTGAAATGGAAGTGAGAGAAATTGGAGACATTTAATTACTTGGATTTGTGATCTAACAGTTCAGTCTTTACATGCCTTAAAAACAGTTTTTTTTAATAAGAAGTAATGTGAAATTACCTTAACAAAATTAATATTAATCTTTTCACAATAAGCTATAATAAAATGACCAAGTTGAATGTATGCAGATATAGAAGATAAGTCTGTATCTTTTACAATGATAATTTTTTTTCTGTGAGGCCAGAGTTTTGATGGCAATGAGAAAGAAGTTCACTGTGGATAAGGTCATTCTAGAAATGATAATGTTACTGGAAGGTGCTCATACATATACAGATCAACAAAGCAGACCCTAAGGCCTGAGCCCCTACTTTAATGAGAAGACTGGAAGATCATGCTGAGTTTGTTTTAGTAATGATGAAGTAAAGAGTAATTTGAAGGAATGTAACAGCAACTTTCTGGGAAATTTTTAAGAAAAAAAATGAATTATTTTACATTGAATGTAGGCAGGATAAAAAAGATTGCCATATGGAGATAAAAACAATGACATTTTCCTGAAAAGGAAATTTATATACCAATCTAGATCTGGATCTGGATTGGGTTGAGTCATACCAATTGCAATCCTCTTCAGAATATAAATATTGAATGGGGACCAATGTTTATGAATTTATCTGAGAAAAACCTTAAAATGTATATTTGGAAGAAAAGAATATTGGCTCTCCAAAGACTTATTGAATCATTTTATATCAGATCTTAGATTAAGCTATAAAGAAATCAATCATTAGTCATTTCAAAATGACTAATATAGAGTTACAAACCTAGACTGAAACTTACACACAAAGACAGAGTTTATAGTCTCAGGAGATGGAGGAAAATCTGCTGATGTGAAGGGATATACAAACCAATTAAGAAAAGATACACTCTGCCTCTAGGACTGTGTCATTAAACCAATGCAGAACTCATGTTTTGAAAGAAACTCACGCCTTACACAGAGCCTCTGTACTCTGACAAATCTTCATCATCCTCTTTCTCCTATACACAGATTGTTCTCCTGGCAGGACAGAGGGAACCCTTTCTCTTCGGTAGGTGGAAATTGCAATGGTGAAGTTACCCAGTGGGTTAAATATCGTAGATAACAGTGAATGTTTACAGTTTTGGTTTCATGTGTATTTTACAGTGTTAACAACTGTTGTACTTGAAGAGAAAAGTGTCACTTGAAAATAGAATATATACTCCAGAGGAATAACCCCTTTATAATGGATTGCTGCCTGCATATTAAACCAAGTGTTTTCAGCTATATCTCTTAAAAGATGAGTTGACTTCTGTGCAAGTTAATCTAAACCTCAGTTAACATCCATTCACATATACTTTTCTAGTGCCATACATACAACATATTTGATCTAATTTTGAATAAGGAACAAAAAAGAAATTTAAAAAATATAAAATAGTAAATAGTAAATAAGCACTATTCTGAACACACAGAAGTACACAAGTTCAAAAGATACCCATACACATAGAGGAAAAATGGTTGAAAAGTGTTTAGTAACCTCAAGTTAATTCAATAAAATATTGCCTTCCAAAATCTCAACTGCAACTTTTGTAGCAAAAGAAAAATCCATCCTAACATTCACATGAAATCTCAGAGGACAAATAATAAAAATTTTTTTGGAAAAGAAGGACAAATTTGGAATCACATTAACTGATTTCAAAGCATACTACAAAAGTATAGTAGTAAAAATAGTATGGAATTGGCATAAAGCTAAATGGACTAATAGAATAAAATAAAAGCCCAGAAATAAACCATAGCATATATGGATAAGTGGTGTTCAGCAAATATCAAACCATTCAATAAGGGTATGATAATCTTTTTAATAAATGATGCTGAGAAAATCAGATATGGGTATGCAGTTTATCTTATACCATAATAAAATTAATTAAAACTGGAATAAAAATTTAAATATAAGACCCAAAACTATAAACTCCTAGAATAAAGCACAGATTAAGAACTTCATAATATTAAGCTTATTATTAAGTTCCTGGGGAAAAAAAAACACTAAAAGTACAAGCAACAAAGAGAAAAAAATAGACAAATGGAACTGTTAACATACATACAAATGTCTGTATATCAAAGGACACTGTCAACCTGTCAACAGGTGAAAAAGGAATCTACAGAATAGAAGGAAATATTTATAAATCCCATAGCTAAAAGAGATTAATATTCTATATAAATGCAAAAACTTAACATAAAATCAAATAATTCAATTTGAAAATTTGGTAAAAGATTAGACTATAAATTTTCGAAAGATAATGTCCAGTGGCCAGCAATCATATAAAAAGATGCTTAGCATCACTAATCACAGAAAAAATGCAAGTAAAAACTAAAGTGAAGTATCATTTCACACCTATTAGAGTTGCTTCTTTCTAAATAGGAAATAACAAGCATTGACTAGGTAATAAAGAAATTGCAATCTTGTACATTTTTAATGAGGTTGTAAAATGCTTCAACCAAGATGGAAAGCAGTGTGACTATCATTAGAAATTAAAATGACAACTATCATATGATTCAATAATTTATGAGTATATACCCCAAATACTGAAAGAACCATCCTGAACAGATTTTTTTTTAATAACAGCACTGTTCACTGTTAGCAAGAGGTGGTTAAAAACAAATCCAAAAATTCATCATCAACTAATGAATGAGTGAATAAAATGTGGTCTATCAACTGAGTAATGAATAAGCAAAACATAGCATATTAATAACTTTTTCTTTCTTTCTTTTTTTTTTTTTTTTTGGTATGGGAGATTGAACCCAGGCGCACTTAACCACTGAGTTATATCTTCAACTCTCTTTTTTTTTTTATAGAATTGAGACAGAGTTTTGCTAAATTGTTTAGGGCTTTGCTAAGTTTTTGAGGAGGGCTTTGAATGCATGATCCTCATGCCTCAGCCTCCTGAGCTTCTGAAATTATAGGCATGTACTACCATGCCCAGTTTAATTACCTTTAAAAGGAAGGAAATTCTGTCACATTTTTCAGAATGAGTGAACCCTGAGGATATTATGCTAATGAAATAACGCAGTCGAAAAAACACAAATACTATGTGATTCCAATGATTTAGTTAAATGACTAAATCCATAGAAATAAAGTAGAGCAGTGGTTAGCAGGAGCTGGATGAACAGGACAGCGGAATTGTTTAATGTACAGTTTCAGATTTACAACATGAAAAAGCCTGGCATTCTGCTACACAACAATATGAATACAACCAACATTATGAACTTAAAATGGTTAATATGATAAATTTTACATTATGTGCTTTTAACCATATAGTTAAAAGAATATCACTAATTTAAAGAGCAAAAGAACACATGAAACACAAGATTATAATTTTGTGCACAATGGGGTGAGATTAATACAATCAGGGTCACATTGATGAGAAACCTAAAAATACAAAGAATACAAATGAAGAGAATAGAACAATAAGTGCAGGATTTGCATTGTAGAAAATGGAATCAGGGCTGGGATGTATAGCTCCATGGAAGAGCACTTGCCTGGCAGGCACAGGCCCTGGGTCTGATCCCCAGCACTCAAAGAAAGGAAAGATGGAATCAAATGTAGTGGGAGAGAGAGAACACTTCTCAGAATACAGATGAAAGGTCAAAAAGATTTACAAGATTATACTAAAAGATTACACCATAAAGGGCAAAGCTAACCTTGAGATGATTCTCATTAATAGAGAAATAAAACGAAAACAACAGGAAAAAGTCGAACCAAAGAAGAAAACTTTAGTGAAATAACAATTTCTTGTGATGAAAACCAGTGCATGTAAATTGAAAAAGGGAGATTCATTTCAGAAAAATAAGTAAAAGAGGATCACAGCTTAGACATAACTGCAAATTATTCTGACAATAATAGAATTTTTTTAAAGCACTGTTGGAAATCCAAGCAAAAGTGAAAAGTGGGATCCCAGTCACATGCTTTGACACTTTAATGGGTGTGTAGAGCAAAAAAAAAATATTTCAAAAATTTTATACCTACTCAAACGCTCTCCTATGTGAAGATTATACAAAACTCTCAATATCTCATTCACTTAGCTCTACTTGAAGGATTTCTTGAGCTTTTGAAATAGACCTGAAGTTTAAAATTTTCCATTTTTAAAAACTTCTTCCCACATATTATCTTGATATAATTTAAATCTCATTGCTCTTCATAAACTAAAAACTGGGGAATTCTAAAAGTGTTTTCACTGTTTTCTCACAGACTTCTATATTATCACATTCAAGGTCATAAAATATACAGATTCTGCTTGCATTGCTTCAAATCCTCTGTCCAAAGGCCTGATCATGCAGGCTTTTAAAGTCTCAATTGGAAGAACTCACCTTGCATAATAATATAAAAGGCAGAAGACAAAGATTTTTGTGGGCTATGACCAAGTGTTTGGAGGGATTATTGTAGATCTACCATGGTCTATGTAAGGCCCATAACAGAAAGATGGCTACCGATTGTTATTCTGATATCTTCTCTGTCCTAGTTGGACGTTAGCCTATGAGAACATTCTATCCAATTTTCTCACACACATAAGGAAAAAAAAAGTGTGGTATCTTCCTATAATGTTATGGAATTACAAAAACAAAAGAATTAGTGTGATTTTTAACACTGAGAATTATAAAAGCAGATTTACAGTCATCGTAGTCTTATTCTCATTACAGGGTAGAGGTTTATATTTTGATAAGAGCCTAGAAATCTTTTATATTTTGCCTAAGACAAATAAACACTGATTTAATCTGTTGCTTTTGCTTTCCATGAGGAAAGAGGATGATAACCTTCTTATGATGTCAATGAATCTGAACACCAGCTTGTGATTGTTTTTCTCTTGATGGTCTCTAAAACCTCAAAGAATATGCCAATGACAATGGCATTTTACAAAAAAAGAAGACATGAAGAATGAAGCCAGTTAATCAGAGAAGTCCAAAACCCAAAGCCATTAACATAGGCTTATTAATGTATTATCTACCTACCACAAACATGTATTTAATTGTACAAGACAATAATTTTTAGTAAATTTACAGTCATGTTACCATTCAGGCTGTCAAGGCTTAACATAGTACTGTCACTCTGAAAAAAATCTTTCCAGCCAATTTGTAGAAATTGTGTATTTCCACAACCTGAGGTAACCACTGATTTTTCTCTTACTTACAAGTTTCTCTTGTAAAAAAAAAATATGTTCCAAAAGTGATTGTTTTAATCAATATTTGAGACAATTGCTAACTGAACCTCATATTCCTGAAGCAAGTATCCAGAATCCCAAATACCTAAGCTTTCCTGACAATCAGTCTTGCTACATTTCCAGGAAACAAGAAGAAAGCAGTTTAAAAACATGCTGTGATTGTGTGATTGCTCTCTGTTACTGTTACAAAATACCTGAAATAAATCAATTTATAAGAAGAAAAATTTTATTTTGACTTACAACTGTGGAAACACTGATCCATGCTTTTGAACCTTGTGGCAAAATAGTACCTCACTGTGGTAACAGGTAACAGAAGAAGTTGTGGCCAGGAAGCAAAAGAGAGAGAAAAAGGAGGGACTGAGACCTTAGTATCCCTTGCAAAGAGCAAGATTACCAATAACATCTTTATCTTCCACTAGGCTTCACCTCCTAATGTTTAACTGTGTTCCAGCAGTTTCATGGGTTGGGGACCCAGCCTTTAACACTTTTGGCTATCTAGACCATAATACTAACTTACTGTTGCAGGACACTAGATTCATTTGGTTTTGCCTAGAGTATTCTGATCCCCAACACTATGCTACAAAGAGCAGAAATCCTTATTTCTCTAATGTTCCTGTGTTAATTATCAAAACAGGAGGTTGGGAAACAAAAATCTCTTCTAGGCAACTATTTTTCTGCAATTGTTGATTATTCATTTAACTCAGATTGTGCTTTGCTGACATTCATTAATTTCAATGTTGCCCACAATCTCAATGCATCACTGTAGGACAAATTCTGTGTGAGTGGAATCAGACAAAGATGAATCTTATGGATGCATCTCCAAAATGTCAAATGTTCACCTTCATTACTGAATAGCTCTTTATTGCCCAGGGTAATAACTACACATACTAGCTATAGTACTGACACCTAATTTTAACCAGCCCATTCTCAGACACCATAATGAATCATTTATGAAAAGTATTCACCCGCTAGGTGCAGCTTTCCACATCTGCCTTTGGTCCTTCAAAACCTGCAGGATAACAGAAGGCAGGTCTTATTCCGGGTTCTAGCCTTGTTTTGTCCTGTTTTCCCACATTGGCCTGAAGTAACACTTGTGTGTGTTAAATCATCCAGGAAATAAGGAAGAAATCGATCTATAATTTCTGAGAATATGGTGCAGTAAATAATCATTATCCCAGCTTAAAAGTATATTGTTTATATTCAATTTCTATAAATTAATTGTTAGGGGAATTAGACTGATTAAAATACCACCTGCAAGGGACCTAGGGAGTAAACCTAGAAAATATGGCATTTTTTACAGATGAGAAAGATTAACCTAAAAAAATGCCAATATCTTTCTGTTTTGTCAGAAGGAGAGGAATATACAAGCTGTTGTGCAAGAGAATTTGGTGTTACCTGGGAGTTCGGTGACAGGATGACAGGGTTATGAAAGGATCCGTGTAGACAGTTCTCTCTGTCTCTCTTGTTCTCACTTTTGCTTTTCTCTTTTCTTTCTTTCTTTATTTTTTTGTTAAGTTTCAAGGCATCAGACTATTATCTCTCATGAAATAAATATCAACTGGTAAATCAAAATTGCTGATGAGAAAATCTGGTACTGGCATGGCAAGTTGTTTTGAGGCCACTGATAGTTCAAATGAATTAAAATTTGAAATATTTTACCCTTATTCTTGGCTAAAAAAAGATTCAGTCTAAGACTGATTAATAATAGTTGATATTTTCTAATCATGATTTTAATATGCCATCATGTAATAGTTTTTACTCATTGCAGTAATGTGTAATTCTTCCTTTCAAAAAGTCAGTGGGAGTGGCACAAAATGAAGTCTAAAGAAAAAATGGTGACTTTTAGAATCAAACTTTATTTCCAACTCAGGGCTTATTAGGAATTGGAACTTTAAACAATTAAAAATAAAAGCTTTATGGTCATTATCTAAATATCAGTTCTCTGAGTTCACCAACACAACAATGAAAGTACAGTCCAATAAAATTTTACAAACTGATCACATTTTTATACCCACAACTCAGATCTAGAAGCAAAAAATCATCTGCTTCCAAAACCTTCCACTGTATTCTCTAGCAATCCTAATCTTTAGCCTAACTTCAAAAGCACATCATACTTTTCTCTGATTTTGAAATACAAGTTGTAAACACTATACACAAATGGAGTGATAATGCTATAAATTGTTTGCCTTTTCTAGTGTAACATTATTTCTGACAGCTGTTTTTCTTGCTACATGAAATTGCACTTTGATCATTGTCATTACTTGAGATCTGGTGTGAAACTATCCAGTTAAATACCTGCAGAAAAAAATATGCATATATAACTGGGCAGAAGTATATACATATATATCTTGTAGTTATATTCAGCTTTGTATTTTACAGTTAAGAAAATGAACATTTGTGCATGAATTTTGGTGAATATTAGAACATATGTTGTTGAATATATACCAAGGAATGGAATTGTGGTTTAAAGAGTATATAGATAATGCCCCCCCCCCATACTGATAAATGTTTTCAAAACACCTATTTAGGGTCTTTTCGCTTAAGTTTCTTGTCCTGCTATGTCCAGAATCCCCTACTTTGCCCTCCACCAAGATATTTCACCAATCTAAATATAAATCTTCACAATTAAAAATAAGAACAGCCTTTTTGGTAATGGTATGAGAATTCAATCCTCTAGCAAATCAGGAATCATCTATTTTGGTCTCACTGGAATTATTTGAGCAAGTATTAGTAACTTCCCTATATGGATTCCATCCCCCCCGCCTTTTTTTTAAATAAAACAAGATCAATTATTTCAAATAATTTATCTTATGGTACTAATTCTAATGTTTTAAAAATTTGCATACTTAATATGTCCAGAGAGTATTTCCTTCAAAAAATATATGTAAAATGTCTAAAAGAATTACCTTTAACTTGCCATATTATGAAGATGACAACATACTACTAAAATAGCAAGCACGCCATGTAAGATCTAGGGAACCATTTCGCTATAGCTACTGTCTCTGAGGAGTAACCAAACACCTTCTTTGCTCATGTCATTTAGAGTTTGTCTTCATAGTACCAAGCCATATAATTCTTATAATTTTCCCAGAAGAGTTACCAGCTTAAGGACTATGATTACATGGTCAGATGTGTGTCACATCTCAAGATAAACAAACACTTTAAAATAAAAAATAAATAGTAAATTTTTAAAAATGAGAAATTTTTAATTTAATAAAACTTTATTGATCATTCAACTGAGAATTCTGATTACTCAAAAAAAAAATACAACACAATCACTCTCATCAAAAAAATCACAAATTATCTCAGAATTTAAACGTTGCACCATAGTATATGTATGATTAAGTTAAAGATGACAATGATAATGCCTAGAAATTTCATGACCTTTTAAAGCTACTAGAAAGAGTAAAAATGACCAAAAATCTGTTTTCAGAAGGTACATCTTAATGTTAAATTTTAAAAGAAGAGTGTTTTATTATTTTCTGTAAAATTTTATAAAATTATTATTGATAGAACAGTTTTTAAATTGATTTAGTCATACTCAAATAAAAGGATTCATAAAATATAATATGGACTAAGAAGAGTTTACCAGAATATTGAGCTTTCTTTGATATTCACAGAAATCAACACAATGTCCATTAGTGCAGAATAAAAGACATAAAACAATTCAGTGTAAAAAAATACCCTGCATTAATGGAACATTAAAGTTATGATTTAAACCCACAGAAGTCAGGAAATTCAGAATTAGAACTCCCAAGGTAACCTTAACTGTGACCTCTTGTACATAAACACTGTTTAGAAAATTGAGATTTTTGCTGTCCTGATCACATATCACTATGAAGAACAGTTTTAAAGGGGGGGAAAAGGCAGTACCTTTCCTTAAAACCACTGTATATGTTTAAAATTTTATACCTACTTAAAAATTCAAACCATCCATCTTATATGACCATATAAGCTAATTATGGCATAAGAAAGAATTTTTAAGATACTATAGAAAGCTGTTGAAGCTACAACATAATGAACTATGTATCAAACGTATGAATTTGGATTCTTTTTAAAATATAGTCAAAAGCTCTTACCAGATAAAAAACATAATCATACTTGCTGCAGAATGACAGTGGGGGCATTATTAAAATTATAAAGAATTACAACATATAAGGAAAAGGGATCAAGGAAATAATTGAACTGAGGATCAGGAAAAAAAAATCATCCTTTATATATCTCAGCTTTCTAGGGAAGACATTTTATCTGTAATTCATCACCTCTTCATTTGTAAAAAGAAAGGTTTAAGGTAAGTGACATCTTAGCCTCTTCTAACTTTAAAAATAGAATGATTCTATGATTTTATATAAATTTATATTCAAGAAGAGGATCATAAAACTTATTTCAGTTATTCCTTTAGAAACTTAGCAAGCAATGATTGATCAACCAAGAATGAGACTGATGTAATAAACCTGGGATTCTCTTAGATGGGATGAGCCTGTATCACTGCTACAGCCCTTTCCTTTAGATTGTTTGTGATGAGTCAAAAAATGTAAACGTGTTCATCCAAAGATTAGTTCAGTCTCTGTAACTAGAATGGGTAAAGTAGATGTTTTACTACAATGAAAGACATCTATCAGCTCTGAGACTGTCTCCCAATAGTATGGAGGTGAAAAGAGTAAGGGCTCAGAGAAAGGCATGTGCATGGGTAGGTATCAGCAACACCAAAGAGTCACCTTTCAACTAAAGTCTCCAAAACCAGTCTCCAGTCCTCCTCAGAATCTCTGTACTGTGGGAGATAGCTGGATGATGGATGACACAGACCCATACACTAAACAATATATTTTTAAAAGCAAGCAAGTAACAACAATAAAATCCATGACTTATGGTTCTAGTTAGATCAAAGGAAACAATTATGCTCTGTTTCTAATTGTATGTGTTTGAACTTTTTGTTGGGGTGAAAATGCAACTAGTTTCCAATAATAAAAATTAACACAGAACAACACAACAATGTCATCTCAGGGGGCAAATCAAGTCCAATAATCATCTGTGAAATTGGAACTTTGTGCTTGAAAATTACTTTCACCTAAGAGTATAATGTGATCATCCAATATCCATACTATCTCTGGATTTTCTTTGTTAGATCGGGAATAGCTGAGATCATTCATGGAATCCTATAGATAGAGGCTTATATGGCCCATTTACTTAACAGCATTTGATTCATTGAATCATTGATAAATATAATGAAGTGAAAATAATATTAAAATGTTATCTTAATGTCATTTACAAAAATCCAAGGTGTCTTTTTATTATAGTATCAGAGATTTAAGATCTGACTTTTTTCTTTTACTGTTTTTCTTATATGATTTTGGATCCACCTAGAGAACAGCAACAATGCCTATGATGTAGCCTCATGTTATTGAAAAAACAAAGTGAATTTTGAAAAAAAATAAAATATTATATAAGTAAAAAAATATATTTCAGCTCACTATTTCAAACATAATTTTCATTTTCATATTTGCATAATATCTTGCAAATATTATCAATATGAATGTACCCTTTTATGGTACAAATGGTAATGACCAAATCATTCTGTAGTCTACTTTTTAATGGAACTTTAAATCATCATATTTATAAGTCACAATTTTTTTTCTTCTTATTTTAAAGGCAGAATAATATGCTATAAAGTTAATGCACTATAATTTACTTAATTTCCTTATTGTAAGATACTTCAGCTCTTAGAGAATACACCTAAGAGAATAACCATTACATATTGCTTTTCTTCTTCTCTTGACAAATTTTCAACATGAAATATTTATGACTTAATACATAGAGTGACATTGTAACTAGTTGAAGGTGAGGAAAGGAGTGTTTAAAAATTAGACTGTGGTCTTAATGAAAGTGACTGTCAGTGATTAATTGTCTGCTGGAGGAGTGGGACAGAAGACATGTCTGCTGATGGCATGTAGAATCTCAAAAGCCATCTCCCCTAGACGTGTTGAGCTACTTTATTCCTTACCCCAAACCAGTTGTTGCTGAAAGAATAATAGATATGCTTTAGATTTAAACATTCAGATTCACAAAGTACTTTTAAGGGCTTATTAAAGCATTTTTATCACCTTAAAATTCAGTTTAGAATATTAGGCACCAGCTCTGGAGGACACCCACTGAAATAAAAGTCTGAATGTTTCAAATTTTGGCAGAATAAGCATGGATATTTTTAGAGTGAGCACTTTGCATTGTGTAGGTAATAAAATCATTTAAGGGATATTGTTTCATTATGCAAAACAAGTATTATTCCTCTGAAATATCACTGCATTTGAATTAAATTCCTTTTTAAGAAACCCCCCCTCCACTTTCGTGAATGCTCATAGCTCTTTTCTTCTCTTTCTCCACAAGCTGGTTTCCCCATGGAGGACCTGTCCCTTTATAATTGTTTTTCTTCCAATTACTTTTGTGGTCAGCCTGCCATCCATTCCACTTGACTGAAACCTCTTCACATGTAGGCACCAATATCTTGTGTGTGATGAAATTTAACAACTCTTTCAATCTCTGTTTTACTTGTCTTCCCTGCCACGTTTGATATTTTTTGATCACTTTCTGCAGAAAATTTTATTTTCCCTTGGCTTCCATGTAAAAAGTGTCTCTTCGTTGTCTCACAACTTTGCTGTGATGGAAGAGAGAGAGAGAGAGAGAGAGAGAGAGAGAGAGAGAGAGAGAATTTTTTTGCCATCCTTTTAAGTTGAAGTCAAGGTAATGTTGTATCCTCTTCTCATACATTTTTTTCTCTGAAAGCTAATTCATTTTAATTACTTAAAATAAACCTCCTACATACTGATTCCTTACATAATTGAGATTTCTAGTTCAAACCTATATATGCTAATAGATACAGCAGAAAAACCATTTTCTCTCTGCATGAATAGTTGTTTAGAACTTGACCTATTACCTCATCTGAAGACCTGCTAATCATACTCCATTTCTTGTTGTGGTATGAAATATCACCTTCTTAATCAGCCAGAATCATGTCATCTTCACCACCACTATCACCAACATCCTTCTCTCATCATAAACACCCAACTAGTTGTTCTATACTATCTAAATATCTCTGTAATATGTCACTTTCATTTTAAAACTTCTGATATTCCTCCATAATGTTCTCTTTCCCAAACTATTGAAATATCTTCCTAATTCATATCCTGATAGTTGTCTTTTCACCTTATCTTTTCCAAAGTTTCCTCTCCAGGTTCAACAATGAAGATTTTTCTAAAACACGTGTTGGGTAGAATCATTTGCCTTTTTCATTCATTCCATTTCAATCTCTGGCAGAAAAGAGCCTACAGCATCCATGCACATTTTTTAGTCATCCTTTCATAAATCCACTCACCTAATTCTTAGCAATAGAAGTGAACATGAAGCTCCTGGTCTCATGAAGTTCACAGTCAAAGATGGAATATTTAAGTTTAGTGATCAATAACACAAAGAAGGAACTCTAAGCAGAGGAATGGCAATGAATTTGGGTAAGCCAGAGGTTTTGTGATTAAATTAAATTTGCATACGCATTTCTCAGGTGAACTTAGGAACAAGAGACAGTGTGTATGGGGGATGGTGTTGGGAATGTCCAAATATGAGGTACAATTTTATAAGGTTCTCAGGCAAAAGAGAACATAGAGCTTTGGAAGAGCTTGTTGGTGATAGAGACAGAATTTTACCTCCATTGAAAGAATAAAGAAGAGTAGATACAGATAAAATTTAAGAGGAATTTGAGGATAAGAGATTGGTGAACACTATACTCTTATTCAAGAAATTACATTCTCACATTTCCATTTTAAGAAAAACAATGGACAAAAAACAAAACACAACTATCTGGCTGCAGAATATAAAGGAAGAATCTTCATGACCACGTTCTTGTTTATTGCCCTCCTCTTCTTTCTCATCCTACTGGCTTCACACCTCCAACATGAAGTTAACATGGCATTTTCCTAGAGTTAGCTTTTTTGTGCCTCCAAGACCATGCAAATGTTTCTTTTTCCCCCTAAAATCTGCTTTCCCTTTTCTCAAACTATCAGAATCCACATACAAACAGTGTAGATTCTAGCATTTTCTCCTTTGTGAAACTGTTTTGCCCTCATCTGTTTTCATGTGGCTGTGACCACATATGTTTGAAGATTTATACACCTAGTTTTGAGTTCCTGCCTCTACCCTAGAATTACACTACCTAAAATCACTGAATTTTTACAACTCTTTATTCACTGTGACAAGCACAGTGCCTGCAACTTGATGAAGGACAGAAAGGATCCAAGAAAAGGGAAGGAGGAATGGAGAGAAGAGAAAAAGAGTGAAGGAGATGAAAAGGAGGAGGAAAAGAGGATAAAGGAGAGAGAAAGAACAGAAGAATTTATTTGATTAATATGTTATTTTCCTACTATATTCCTATAACAAGAGTAAAGTGCTAGAGTAGGGAAAAAAACCTTCTATGAAATAACTAATCGCCTGCACAGAATCCTTGGCAGATGGTCTTACAGACTTTGCTTGAACATTCAGTTATTTGTGGTTCATTTTTTTTTAACTAAATCAGTGTTGAAAATGTTGAATATTGAGAGATGATATTTGCCTTCTGACTTTGATCCTTTATAACTAGTTGTTCTTCCTGAGCGTAAGTGAACTTAATGAAAAAAACATCTCCAGGTACATTGTGTTATACAGTGCACTTCTCTGGGCAATTTCTATATGATTAGTGCTCAGAGTAAGATGCGTGATTGTGAAACTACAGCATCGGTGATACATATTATAAAAGCCAAATGCTATCATATGATGTAATATAAAATAACATAAAAGCCAAATGCTAATGCTATCAAATTATTCCATCCTTCACTCAGTCTTGTTGGAATCATCTACACTTGTTTTTCTTTCTTGAAGACTTTCACCCTTAGTTTGAGGACCCTTTCCCAATATTACTTCTATCCCAGACAGTGATGAATTTAATATTTCCATAAACACTTTTTCTAAAGTCTTAAGTCCTAGAGCCCACAGCTATCTTGTTCCTCCTCTCTCTCTTTCCTTAAACGTTTCCTCAACAGCTACATCTGCCTCATGACTTTGCCCTAAATGAGAAAAGCACATTTCCTCTTAGGGCTCTTTGTAATTGTTCTCTACCTAAACTATCCTTCTTCCATATTTTCCCACAACTGTTCTCTACCTAAACTATCCTTCTTCCATATTTTCCCACTCAATCCTTTATTATTTTAATATTCAGTATAGAAATGCTTATTGAGGAGAATACAAAATGAGAATTTCATTTTGATATTTTCTCCTAAAATTGTATTTAAACTATGTCTTCATTTTTTATGCTTAAATCTGCTTTCTTTAAGCCTTCACCCTTTGCTTAATTATATTTTTTCACAAGAAAAAAAGGGTGAGATTTTTGAAACACTTGCTTTTGTGCCACGGAAAATGAGAGAAGTTTAGGGAAAAGCTTGGTTGAAAGACTTTGACTTCACTTATTCCATTACTTTTTCTTGCACATCTGTCTTGGAAATTCAGACTATAGCAAAATGGAATCAATGCAAACACCTGAAATTGCAAGTGATAAGTTTATGAACTCAGTTTTTGTCGGCAGTCATGCAACTTTAACTCTTGCAATGATTCATAATTGGAATATCAGTTCTCACTTTATATTCTCCACAAATTAAAACCTTTCAAGTTATACTTCAAATATATATATATATATATATATATATATATATATATATATATATATATATATAATTTATTTATTTTGTATCAGAGATTGAACCCAGGGGCAGTTAACTACTGAACCACATCCCAAGCCTGTTATTTTATTTTTTATTTTAAGACAGAATCCTGATAAGTTGCTCAGGGCCTTGGTAAGCTGTTGAGGCTGGCTTTGATTATGATCTGCCTGCCTTAGCCACCCCAGTCACTTGGGTTATAAGCATGTGCCTCAGAGCCTGGCTTACTCTAAATATCTTTTATAATACATCATTTATTTCTGCAAAAATCAATAGATTTGCTCAAAGTTGATGAAAATTATAGGGAGGGGGGTGGTCAACAAACTCTGCAATTAATGTAAGATTAATTCTTCAAAATACGTGGTCATATATAAACAAGTCAATTATTCAGCCAGCTTTTGTGTGCTTATCTATAATAATTGATTGACAGATAAATGGATATTATTTGATGATAAAAAGATGGGAGTCATTGCAAATAAAATGAACTAATGCCTTTATTTTATAAGGAAACATCAATAATTCTGTTCTTTCCACTGTGTAGGTTGAAATAAATTTATGTAATTGTATAATAATTCAGTTTTTTTCTCTCCTTCATTATGCCACTATTTTTATCAAACTTCTTAAAAACCATGTTTTTATCTCCTTATACTTATTTCTTTTTTCTTTCTGTTCTGGCCTACTTCTTTAAAGATTTCTTCCATTCTATTGGAAAAGCTGACTTCCTTTCTCAGAAACTGGAGCATATGGTTATTTATTTTAAGACCTTACTATTTCTTATCTATCTCCGTGATCATCTCCCTTTATTGTTCACAACATTTTTGACAGTATCAGTCAGGAAAACAAAGATAGTGTTGATTGAAGGTCACTTTATTGATTTCATCAGAATCTATATTTCCTGGATCTCAAATTGAACAGTATTTCTCTGAGTCCCTTTTGAAAACAGCACTTGTAAATTGCCACTCCAAATTATCTGTGTTTCAGATTTAGGTCAAAGGATACAGCACAGCAGATATGTAGGATGAACAATCTTGGAGATTTAATGTAGAGCATGAGAACCAAATTTAATAGAGTTGTATTATAGTAGGGATTTTTATTTTAAGTAGATTTTACCTACATTTGTGTCAAAACAGTAATTGAATGATAGATATGTTAATATGCTTCAGTATGGTAACAATTTTACTCCCTATATATACATCCCATAATATCATGTTGTTACCTCAAATATACTAAATAAAATTTGTTTTTAAGACATCATTTCTCATGTACACTTGTCAAGAAATTCATATCAGAAATTTCTTATATTTATGCATTGGTATATTTTCTGAGTTGTACCACAAAATACTATAATACATATAGTTATCAGTTTGTAGCTTATTGTTCTTTCAAAAATGTGTTTATCTGCAAAGATAAATGATTCACTTATCTTTCTCTTATTTTTTTTGTAATTAAGCATCAATGTTCATGGATTCTTTGTGCGCTCTCTCCTCATGCTTTCTAAAGATAAAAGCTATGATCTGCTAAGAAATATATTTCACTGTGGAAGCAGGCATTTATTTCTTTCAAATTAGTTCACCAGGATGCTAATACCAGTTTGTTTCTAATGATTTTATTAAACTATTTAATGCACTGCTTAAAGGCTAATGACTTTCTTTATTATTTGTATTGTTTTCTTTTTTATTATTTGTATTTTAAAGATGTTTTTGCTCTATTAGAGATCTAAAATATGTAAATATTGTTAAATATTCATCTTTTATTAACACAATGTACTTGTACGTATTCAAGAAGCCTAACATAATATTATTTGATGATTCTCCTTGATTTTATTCATTGATCAAAATGTATTGACTCTAAAACCATGGCAATATGTGCTCTCCTCTTCCTCAAATAGCCTAAAATGCAATGAATGAAGAAATGTGAGTAGATAAACATTTAAAGCAGGGAAATGTTGCTGATATAAAGCTATTTAGGATAAATTACAGTTTAATATTAGGAAAGAATAGGGTCTTAAGGAGCACTGTCAGGTACTCGAGCACATGTGTTACATAAATTATCAGAGGCCGGGGACTAGAAGAATGATAAGAGGTGGAGTTGAAGAAATAGATATTTACCTTAGTAATTTCTTGTGCTATGTCAGGACTTCTAACGATATTTTCCAAATAGTAGATAATTATCAAATGAATTAGAAGGGGGGCACATTTATAATTGTATGCACATTTTAAACAATCACTGCAACTACAATGTAAAGAATACATTATAGGTAAATTAGCCTGGCCAAACAGGCCACTTCAACAAAGGAAAATTACAGTTAAGAGAAAGCCTTACTTAAGGGTGGCATGAATCATGGTGGTGCTAGTACAGAGGGAGAGAAACAAATAAAGGGCATTGAAATTAAAAAAGTAATTAAAACATGGCAAACCTATATTCATGCTTTAAGCAGAAACAATAAAATAAAGAAATATCTTTAGATATCTTTCAGGATTGTCAGATTTGAAGGGCAAAAGCTAAAACACATGCAAAAAAAAAAAAAACTTGACATAAAATATCAGCTATAGTCATGATTCTAGCTCTCTTTACTTTGAACTCACATGCTGTAAGTATCCAACAAAAGCTCAAATTCCATGTTCAGAAATGATAGTGTAATTGGTGCCAGCTTTCTCAAGATAAGCAAAAAAAAGAGTTTTAGACAATGGTAGAAAGATGTGATCCTTGACAGAAGAGAAGTATTCCAGTTGAATACTTCTTGGGTGCAATTCCCACAATAGGGCACAGAGGAGAACAGGAAGAGCTCAGAATTCAGAATACTGAAGTATTAGAAATTTCCAAGGCAGAATACTCTGAGGAAAGAGAAAAAGAAGATACACAGAGTGAATATCAGATATACACATGGAGATTTCTATGAGTTTTTGCCTAAGGCTTATCTGTGGTAGAATGCTATTGGGACTATGTACTACATAGAGATACCAAATGTCCCACAGTTCTGGGGGATTTTGCAATCATGGCACCAAAGACAGTAATTTGCACCATAGTAAAGTCATGCCTTTGAAACAAGGACTATAATATAAAGACTAGTTCTCCAGAATAAAGGCCAAAAAGAAATAGCATTTACAAACAAATGAGAGAATCAACATTGTTGTAATAAAACAGTTCACCCATAACTTAATGCTACCAGAGCAAAACTTTCCAACCTTTAAAAGAATACCAAATGATTCAACATGTCATCAGAAGTATCAGGCAGGGCCTTGGGTTTGCACCTGTGGTAGCAGTTATTTCTGCAGATGGGGCATGGGACTAACCTCAGCCCAGGAATATAAAGCCAGCCTGGGCAAAAACAAGACCTCATTTCTTAAAAATAAATAAATAGAATTAAGTAAATAAAATAAAAATTTAAAAATATCTGTCACCAAATTGGAAAACCACTACAACATAACAAGATATAAAAAGCAGAAAATAGTGGTAATTTAAAACACATGAGATGATCCAGATGTTGAAATTAGCTGCCGGCTTTAAAAGGTGCTTGTGCTATTTTATGAAAAAAAAAATATTTCACCTGATAATTGAAGTAAAGTTAATCTTGAAAAATAATTGAATCAGTATGAATAAACCAAGTAAAAATTTCACAATTGAAGATAAAAGTTTAGAACATGAAATTTTCTAATTTACAATAATAGCAAAATGGAAGCTATAAAAAAACAGGAAGGTACACTTAAAGACAGATAGAAATGATAATATTTGAAAAATAATCAGAAAAATAAAATATGTGCAAACAATGAACAATATCTCATTTTGGACAATATCATACATTATTATATAAGTGCAAATGAATTCAAAGACAGAATTATGTAGCAAATGTTGGAATAAATATTACTGGAAATTTCACAAAAATTTTTTTTGAAAAATAAACCTATATATTCAAATATTTGACTAATTATAAGAATAAAACTTTTTGTTTGTACCAGGAATTGAATCCAGGCATGTTCAACAACTGAACCACATCCTCAGGGTTTTTTTACATTTTATTTAGAGACCGGGTCTATTCTAAGATGCTTAGGGCCTCACTAAGTTGCCGAGTCTGACTTTCAATTCTTGATCCTCCTGCCTCAGCCTCCTGAGCCACTGGCATTTCAGGAGTGCACCACTGGGACCAGCAGGATGTTTTCCTAAGGTCCTTAGGAACATTATAGTTAGCATATTGGAAAATATCTGTACATAAAAAATAAAAGATAATCAACAATAAGCCATATTAAATATATGGGAACAGTAATAGTAACAATACGTATATTTTTATCAGAAAAAAATAATTTATCCTAATCATTTTCATCAGAAACAGATTACAAGGACAGAAGACAACAGGATAATATCTTTAAAGTGCAAAAAGCAGACAAAAGTAAACCAAAAATTCTGTATCACACAATATTTAACTTTAGAATTGTTCTTATTTAAGATGAGCTAAAGCTCGGAACTTTTTACAAACCAACATGCACGTAAAGAAAATTATTTGGAAATCAAATTAAACACAAAATAAGACCAAAAGAAATAATAAAGACATGAGAAAAAAATAATGCAATACAAAACAATAAATAAAATCAATAAACAATCATGCTAAATATTTTAAATTATAGTTTTAACATGTCTGTAGGTATAATAATCTAGGGCAAAAAAAAAATTGCAAAGATATCACAAGTGGAAAGGAAAGGAGATATTTTCACAAAACATCATAATATTTTTAAAAGAAATGTTATAAGAAATGCCAACAAATTCAAATCTTAGAAGAAATTGATATTAAAATATTAAATTATATTTATGTAATATTTACATAACATTTGAATTATCATTTATATAATATTTATTTTTTTAAAGAGAGAGAGAGAGAGAGAGAGAGAATTTTAATATTTACTTTTTAGTTCTTGGCGGACACAACATCTTTGTTTGTATGGGGTGCTGAGGATCGAACCCGGGCTGCACGCATGCCAGGCGAGTGCGCTACCACTTGAGCAACATCCCCAGCCCCTATATAATATTTAAATAATATAAATAATATTAAAACCAGGAAAGAGTAAATCAGAGAAGTCATTTATCAATTTAAAATATGATGATAAAACACTTTTCTACAAAGGAAAAATATGTGTGGTGTTCAGTACATGATTTTGCTGATAAATTCCTTGCTTCATTTAGAGAAGGAATACTATAAGTCCTATGCAAATATTATGAGAAAGTAACAGAGGATGTAACTCTTCAGAACTAATCATAGAGGTACAGTATTACTCTTGTATGAAAATCATAGGACAAGGGACTGGGGGTGAAATCTCAGTGGTAGGGCAAGTGTTTACTAGTTTGAGCCCTGGATTTGATCTCTAGCACCAAAAAAGGGAAACAAACCAGACAAATTATAATCACATGCATTATAATGACAAATATTGTTGGCTATGACAGGAAAAGAACTGAAATGGTCTGATGGAATAATGTAGATAACAGCAATTCAGTAAAAATTAAAAGCAACCCTGCACAGATTTTGAGGACAACAGTCTCTGTACAATAAGAACACATAGGTCTGAGTAGACGTACAAGAAACTTTAAAGAAAGATAAAATTGAAGTTACTCCTGATAAAAGTTTCAAAGTTCAGGGGAAGAAAGTAATATGAATTCCAGGTGACAAATTATCTCATCTTACATAGTCTAAATTCAACAGAAACTATCTTAATAAAAGAAGAGATTCGAATATGATATTAGAGTCTGGAGCCATCAAGATGGGTAGGAAAGGTGCTGAGAGGGGCTGTAGATGGGTAAAGGAGAGATTTGGTCCAAAGAGCATAGTTTCTCTTAGGCAGAAAGAGTGAGTGCAAGTGATCTATGTAACACAGCATGATGACCATAGTGAATAATAATGTGTTGCATATTGTTAAATTACTAAAAGTACACTTTAAATATTTTTATTACAGAAAAATAATCAGAATGTGAGGTGATGGATATGTTAATTAGTATGATTTAGTTTTTCATATTACATACATGTATCATAAAAATCACATTATATCTCATAAATATAATCATTCTGTATCTATTAATAATAAAGTTAAAATAGAACCTTGCATTTAAAAAAACAAGAAATAATGTTGTATTGAATCATATAGGAGATGAAATAACCTGCTAAGAAATAGTACCTAAAATTAATGCCAAGTGATTAAAATAACATCAATAAGAGTTAAAAACAAATTGTTGAATATGTTTGTTTATTGAGAAGTTTTGGTGTGTTTGAAGACAGACATTTGAAATGATTTTATGTTATTTTAAGATTGTCAACATTTCTTGATTGAAAAGGTACATATATTAGTTTAAAAATGAAACAAATATAATAAAATGAGATTCCAATACAACTGAAAAAATGCAGAATGATACTAAAACTAAGAGATATAAATATCTACCAACTAATCAATCATGAAAGTAGCAGCTATCTATTATTTGCATGATTCTACATTAAACATAAAATAATAAAAAATTATGTTGAATTATTTATTGAAGAAACCTGAAACATAACCCAGCAAGACATGTGCTTACATACACATATGTGTAAAAAATACATGCAACTTGAAGCTACTTTATTACCTCTAAGAATACATTTCATTGCAACCAGATGTGTTGCAATAGCTAATGACAGTGATCTTCTCAATGCCCAGAAGAGAACCCCAAAACTCTGTTAGACAATTACATATTTTAAATGTATAGATTCTAACACTAATTTATAATTAAAATATTTGAATTGCAAACATTACAACTCTAATTCAAATGATAATTCTAAATAACATGAAAATGTTAGCTTTTCCAAAGGCCCCAAATCTTCACAATGCATTTTGGATATGATCTTTTTCCTAGTCAATTTTCAGTAAAGAATATCAATAAACCGAGCCACTGTTATGTTTTGACAGGAACTTTTGTCCATTTTGGTCAGACCAATGTTCTCATGGTTTATTTTCTTTTTTAAAGACAATCTTCTCAGTTATGACTCCAGCAGATGCCCTGCAAGTCTCTGGGAACCACCCACACCCACTGACAGTTTTCAAAGGAGCTTCTTACAAAAGTGAAAAAGCAACCAAATCTTCAACAAAGGCTAATGTGTTTTATGCTGGCCATGGTATAAATCAAACAAAAACTCAGAGGATAGTAATTCTCTTTCGCTCAAAAACTTCAGTGGCTTTATTATGTCTATTAGATTCTTTCTTAGATATGTTTTCCTCAATATTGTTGGTTGAAACCGAAAAGTATTTTGGAAGAATAGCAATTATGTTTATCTGTCTCTTTATTGTGTAACTCTTACATCAGTTCATCATCACTTTGTCTGGAGAGACTTTTTTTTCTTTTTTTTGTCCTGGTACTGAGGATTGAAACTCAGGGACATTCAACCACTGAACTAAACCCCCAAGCCCCTCCCCAATTTTTAAATTATTTTGAGACACAGTCTCACTAAACTTCATAGGCTGACCTTGAACTCGGAATCTCCCTGCCTCAGCCTACCAAAATGCTGGATTATATGCATGTGACACCATGCCCCCAGGCTTGTCTGGAGAACCTTGAAAAATGATTTTTCAGGTCAGTTTGCATCATGAATCTGCTTTTAATTGAGATCTGCCCTGCTGCACTCAGGTTCATGTATTACTATGGTGCCAAGTATTTTGTTATATCTTACCTGAATTTCACACTCTTTCTTGATTGCAATCTACTGAATATGTTCTTTTCTTTGTCCAGAAGAATCCAATTCCTCCCCACCCCTACACCCAAGACTCTTTGGTTTCTCATTCTGAGTTTGCCCATGCCCTAAAATCTGGTCAGGACTGGAGACTGATGTAAATATTGGCTCAATTTCAAGATGAAATTGCTGTTTCTGTGTTTTAATACTATCTACCCAACTAGATAGTGGATTGACACTCACAGAAAACAATGCTTGTGTTCCAGTACCTATTGATGTAACAGCCCAATGCTACATCACAGTGCCTGCATCAGCCTCCTCCCCTCCCCTCATCACTTAGTCTTCTCACATCCTAACAAGAAGGGTGAGAATGGCACAATAAAATATTTTTTTAAAGATATTTTTCTTTGTTTTATCATTAAAGTGATTAATTTTTTACTGTGCTTAATTTGTCAACTTAAATTGATCATTGATATGTATGTATAGGAACCAGCATAGTATATAGAGAGTTGGTTTAGTATATCAGTAGTTTCAGGCATCCGCTGAGGGTCTTGGACCAAATCCCCTGTGAATAAGGGAGGAATACTGTAAATAGTAGGCACAATGCTGAGAGGTTGTCAGATGCTTATGTGAAAAACACATTTTAAAGTAAAGAATAGAAAACTACTCAGGAAGCTGTGAACTTTAAAAAGTGACTTTATGCTTGCAAAATAGAGACCAGAAAGACAGATGTTTTCTGGGAAGGAATGGGTGTAAAGCAGGAGGGGCAGTAATGTGTTAATACGATTGAGCTTATTGTTTTAGGTTAAGTCTTAGCTCTGCTGTTTCCTGGAAGCATGGCCATCAGAGAAGCACTACCAGCTGCCACCGCAGACTCCTGAAGCAACTGTGGAATAGCAAATAGCTAGACTGTCCCTGAAAAAGTGCCAGTTTTCTTCTCTCTCCCAACCTCCCCTGCACATTATAACGAGCAGACTTACAGCACATTCTTTTTAGTTTGATGGGTATAATGTTCTCTTCTTCTTACTATATGAAATTTAAATATATATGTACATGAGAAAAATAATCCTCTCTTTAGACAGATAAACTGAACCCATCTCAGTATCTGAGAAAGGATTTAGATCTCAGAGCCCACTACAAAACAGCCCTCAGAAATCAAGGATAATTAAGCAATTTTTGAATCCAATGGGAAAGAGTAGGAGCAAATGTACCCCCAGCTGGCATGGGTAACTGGGAACTGGCATCTGTGGCTTATAATTCCAACCCTTATGGTGTAAAGGAAAATGCACATACTCTATTAGGGTCTATTTTCAATTGATCATTGTCTCTTTTCAGTTGTTTCATTTAGAAGCCTTGTAATTAACCTTCACCCAGAGGTTTCATTTGCTGAAATGGATGGGATATTTTTGGCTGTGTTGTTTGAAGAGTAGAATGAGATCAATATAGTCAATAAGATTAAAATAGAATGTGTTCAAATTGTTCAATACAATTGGACACATTTGACATATCTTAGCATATTAAAGATGAGATTGAGAAAATAAGTTAATTTCAATTTATAATAATAATGACAGAGCAAACTAAGTGAAAAACAAGCTACCCAAGGGGAAAAATCCTGCAGAGCTTTCCTTTTTCTCACTAAATTGAGGTGACAACTGTGCTAGGATTTCCATTTCACTTATTATCACTATCATCACTATCACTAGGTCACCTTGTCATACATCACATTAGTTACACACGTTTCTGTAGAAATTGCAATAATCAGCATACAGGCAGACAAGTTTCAATGTCATCTCTCCAAAATGTCTATTGATAAGATGGAAGCAATGCAATATATGAGCCAGGAACAGAATCTTCAGATTTCTATCAATAAGTTTTTTTTTAAAAGACATACTTGATATTTCTAATCAAATTTTATTTTTTCATTATTCAAGATTACTTTAGATCTAAGAAATAGCCATGAAAGTGACTACTAATAACTAATGATGCTGATAAACATTAAACACATCTTCTGTAAACTTGTCCATATAGGTAGTGGAAGTGAGGCTGTTTCATGATTTTACATGTGAATGAAAAACGATGCCCACTGATTCATAGCACCTTTGGACATTTTCCAACTGTGGATATATTTTGGTAAGGTCAAATTCACTAATCTATTTCTTCTGTTCTCTCTTTTATCTATCACTTGGGAAAAGGTGGTAAAAATCAGCATGTTAGGAGCTGGGGTTGTAGCTTAGTGGTTGAATGCTTGCCTTGCATGTGTGAGGCACTGGTTTGATCCTCAGTACCACATAAATAAATAAAACAATGATATCGTGTCCACCTACAACTGAAAAAAAAACATGTTAGTAAACAAATTTCATGAACTAACTTTATGCCCAATCATGAATTTTGCAAGATAGTTTTCTCTCTTTGTCACTTAAAAGGTAGTACCAAGAATGATGCATTGGAGGTACTGGGAAGATAGCTACTTACCTACCATGCATGAAAACCAGGGTTCAACCCCCAGCACTACAAAAAAATAAATAAATAAACAAACAACAATTTAAAAAAAAGGATAAAGAATGATGCAACAAAGAGAGGGAAAAAAGAGATAATATAAAGAAAAAAAAAACATTATTAATATATAAAATTGTTATGTGTATAATTTGGAAACAATCACCTTCAAAAGAAGGAGACATTTCCACATAAAGTATCATGTCCTTAAGCAATTATATTATTTTGCTAATTTATAAAATACGACACAAGCCAAGAAAGAAAGAACGAAAGAAAAACGGACTAATTCTAGAATTTACTCACTTTTCTGTTATTAAAATAAGCTAGTTTTGAGTTATTAATAGATTCAAACAGCTTTTACTAGTATCACTCCCATGTCACAATGTGTTGACACATTATGTATTTTCTAACACATTTGGAATGCTAGGCTTCCCTAGTGAATCTCAGTATCTCAGAGGATGAAAACAAAATCTGAACACTGTCAGAAACATCCAAATGTACTCTTAAATTTAGGGACTCAGTGGACCAACCCAATTGCCTTGAGATGTCCATTATATGAGAAGAGATAAAATTTTATTATTTTAGTTTATACTTCTCATTATTTATATTTTCTTTTTGGCATATTGTCATTCCTAGTAATAACTCTTGTTTCCTAGATCATATCTCCAAAACAAGTTAGAAAGAAAAAAATATTATATCATTATATATCATATACATGTATTAATATTAAAAAGTGCCAAATTTTTTGTGTGTGCTTATTTTCATCATTTTCTCCCTAAAAATGCACATATAGAGGAAATGTTTAAAATATGCATATCATTAAATAGCCTTTGAACATCTAATTTCAGTAGGTATATTCTATCCAATATTTGGAGTTGATAATTTTTTAAATATATATTTTTAGTTGGACACCATATCTTTATTTTATTTATTTACTTATTTATTTTCATGTAGTGCTGAGGATCAAACCCAGCACCTTACACATGCTAGGCGAGTGCTCTACTACTCACCTAGCCACAAACCCAGCCCTTTGGAGTTGATATTTCTATTGTTTAACTGTTTGAATTGTTTCTATCTTATTGCATTCATGGTGGCCAACTACAATCATGTGCAAAACGTGTTGTCTTTATTGATGCTTACTTCCTTAGTAGAATTTCCTTTAAATGAAATAACATAATCTAAATGGCTGATGTTTTTAAAAGCCATATATATATACTATTTTCCTTTTATCTGCAGAGGCTACATTCCATGATGTCAGTGGATGACATAAACCTGGCATAGTATCAAAGTAGATACACTATGTTGTTTCCTATATCTGTGTTCCGGTGATAATTTTAATTTATAAACTAGTCACAGGAAGACTGACAACATTAACCAATAGTAAGTAGGGTGACTATAATTGAATGAGACATCATCTTAACCTTGGACTTCCCAGCCTCCAGAACTATGAAAAGTACAAGTTGTTTGTGTCTGCTCAGTCTATGGCATTTTGTTTTTTCAGCCTGAGCTGGGTAAGGCTTAATAGAAAATTGTATGACAAACTGTCAGTTTAATAACTACTACTCATTTTAGAATGAGTCTTTATTTTATTTATTTGTGATTATTTCTAACTTATATCAGCTGTTGCATCTTTTTTGGTTGGGTACATTTTGTAATAGTGTAACAAAATGCCATGAAGTAGGTAATTTATACAGAACAGAAATTCATTTACTCACTGTTTTGAAGGCTGGAAAGTCAAATATCAATAAGCCATCAGGTGTTTGTTAAGGGTCAGATGTTGGCTTTCAATGATGTCTTGAGTACTGTTTCTCTCATGGCAGCAAAGAAGAAAGAGAACCAATTCCCACAAAGCCCTTCTTATAATAGCATCAAATATTTCATGGAGGTAGAGTCTTCATGACTGAAATACTTCCCAAAAGGCTTCACTTTCCAAAAGTGTTGAACTTGGAATTAACACATAAATATTGGGAGACACATGTAAACGTTAATCACTGATGACTCATTTTCACAGGGCCACACTATTTTAATTTGAATCACATCTATGTTTTTATGTGAGACAGGACAATGTATTACAATTTGCTCTTCCATTCTAAACTGTCTTTGCTGTTATTAACACTCATTTAATTTTTCCATAAGAATTTAGAAATATATATGTATAAATGAATAGTAAATGTTCTAATTGCAATGACAATGCATATTTTGTTGTTGATATTTGCTAATTTTTATGATCTTAGAGAAGAGAAAACTTAAACATTTTAATTGTAAAACAAACTCTATTAAATGCTTATAATTCTTCATACATAAATAATATTCTTAAAGTTACTGATTTCTTATTATCTGATTATTACATCACTTTCAATAAAAAGCTCATATTTATAATTTATTGTAGAAATTAGAGACAGAGAGTAAACCAGAGTAATTTGTCCCTTCCAGCCAGTATTGTAGAAGACTCTATTTAATAATATCTGTAGCAAAAAATGATTAAAGCCGATCATGCCTGCTACCCAACTAGGAACATTAGTAATTCATTTAATTAAATAGAAATGGTAAAAACAGGAAGAAAACTTCAAGATTAATTACTTAGAATAAAAAAAGTGTGTATGAGTGTTGGCAAAAATAATATGTACTGTATCTGATCTTTCCTAATATTACTGAGAGCAAGTTTTAAGAGGTCTCAATATGTCTAGTAGACATCACACATCCACTTCTCTTAGTAAGAAACATAGATAAGAGCACTACATTGGATAAATGGTTTTAAGGTTTTTTGTGTTATCTACAGTGTTTTAAAAAGCATAATCAACACATAAGACTCCTGCTTTAATTAGTGCTAATTTCTAGCTGAGAAAATATTAGAAATAATTATCTGCATAATGTCACTAGTTTTATATATAATAATTAATGAGAAGAGGGTGCTTCACCCAACACTTATGAAACACTAATTTAATATTAATGAATGCTCTTCAAATACACTGAGTCTTTGAAATATCCAGCTTCCATATTTGTGTTATTTCAAAATGCATTTACTATACAACTTAAATAAAAACAATGATCATGTCATTATTTGTGAATGCAATGTCTCAAGCTAGAGGTAAACTATGATTTCTTCCTGTAATATCACATACACATAGTGCTATTTACACAATAATATTTTAACATGGTTTCATGTTTGCGTAGTTCATTGAAAATACAGGTCTATTTAACTGGGTACATAAATTTTATTTCAATAAATAAAGGATCACTCAACTGGTTAAAAAAGTTAAAAATTAAATATGTCAAATGAACATTAATGAACATACTCCAAAGCTTTCTTTTCTTTTTCATTTTCTTGTTTGGATTATGAATCTGATTTTGTAGAAATAATTTTTAATCCCCTGCATGACAAAATGGCCATTCTCTGAGTCTTATTATTAAGAAACTTTATAAGAATAGCCAAACTTGAAGTTCACTGATTTTCTAAGATCATTGTTTATAGAATCAATTTGTGAATGATGTTATTATGTTGTCAACATAAGTTTCACAGAGGAAAATAAACACAGTTTTCTGTAAAAATATCATAGAATACAATGTTCTTGATATATAATTTAATTCTTATCCATTTCAAAAGTAGCATTATTCACATATACCATGGCAGAATTTTGAACTGTATGATGTTTCATTATAACAGTAATAATTGTAAATAACAGATAAATAATAGTAGTCCACATTACTGTTAATCAAGATGATGCTCTAAGAGTGTATTTAGGTACAATTACCAAACACACACACACACACACACACACACACACACACACACCACATCCTGATAGTTTCAATAAATACTTAATGATTTAGCAGATAACTTGCTGAATTCATCTATAAGGTAAATATTTTTATAATATATCACCAATACTTAAGCATAAATCAGAGCAAGGGGGTGAGGCTTCAAGACTTCTGACCCCCCAGCTGGCAGAAAATAGAGAACAGAGAAAAGATTCCATGTGAAATAATGGTAAATAATTCTATTTCAAGCACAAAGCAAAACAAGAATCCCTATTCTAAACCAGCATCAAGAGCAAGCATTATTATTGAGAAGAAATTTGAAACAGCAGCTATTTGCTCATGGCTTTCTGAGACTTTTAATTATTTGGGGTCTTGGGAAATGTGGAGCCTGAGACAAACCACCATGAGGGCTTGGTGATCAAAACTACAGATATACAAAGATCCAATGTTTTCTTCCATATATGGAAGCTAACTCAAAATAAGTGGAGAGAGGATAAGAAAAAAATTGAAGAAGAATCAATGGAGTAGACAAAGGGGAATGAAGGGAAGGCAGTAGCAGGATAGGGAAAGACAGTGGAATGAATCTGACATAACTTTCCTTTATACATATATGAATTTACCACAGTGAACCTCACCATCATGTACATCCACAAGGCACTAATTAAAAAAAAATAATTATAGGTAAACAGCAGAAAGATCAGTAGAGGGAAGGAAACAGGGAGATGGAGCAGGAACGGGAAGAGGAAGTACTAGAGATTAGATGAGAACAAATATTATTCCATACTTTTAAAATTGTGTAAAAATAAATTATATTGTCTTGTATAACTTAAAAGAATCAATAAACAAAAAAAACTATAGATATACAATATTTATAAGTGACAAAGTTCCCAAGACAATTTTGGAGCATTAGACACACGGGCTGCTTGAAGCCATTCCCAAGATTTCTAGACACAGATAGAAAAACACAAAGAAACATAGATGCAAAAGGGACAATTAATTTACCTCTACAATAAATCACAGCCACATTTTTTTTTTTTTTTGCACGGGAGTTGTATCAGAGATTGAACACAGAGATGCTTAACCACTGAGATACATCCTTGGCCCTTTCTATTTATTTATTTATTTATTTTTAATTTTGAGGCAGGTTCTCACTAAGCTACTTAGGCCCTTGCTGAACTGCTGATGTTGGCTTTGAACTCACAAACCTGCCTCAGATTCTCTGGCTGCTGGGATTACAGGAATGTTTCACCTTGCCCAGCTCACAGCTATGCATTCTGAAACACATGAATGATGGGCAATGAAAGAAATTCTAAATATAGAGTTTACTTCCAATGAAATTAAAATTAGAATGACACAAAATCTGTTTTCATTAATGTATAATTGTTAATCTTTAAAATGAGTGAACAAGCTCAAGAAAGTATGATATGAATAAAATAATATTATAAAATGAAAACACAAAAGAAATGAAAGATATAACATATATAACATATTTTAAATGAATTGAGACACCATAGTGAGGTTAGGGCTATACAATGTGTGTGTTTAAAAGAAAACTGGGAGCGCTAAGATAAATATGATAAGAATTTAGTAGACCGAATAGTGAGAGTAGAGATATTGTAGCAGAAATCACCACAAAATTTTAGAATTCAGAAAATGAGTCCTCAAATTGAAGAACCAATCTGATTCACTCATACTTTCTGAGTTCTAGATTGAGTCAATGGGGAAGTTTTAAAATTATTGTTTCAGAAGTATCAAAATATCTCAGACATGTATCAAAGTATTAAATCCTTTTCCTTAATGTGGAGGTAGATCAGATTTCATAAGATGTGCTGAGAGTATAATCACTGCTGTTGCAACCTATTCTGCTATCTGCTTCAAACAGCAAATTCCATCTTCTCACTTTCAGAACAAACAGATTCTAAATACGTTAGACATTATAATTCAATTTGTCAAAGACCATTGCATCTGAATACAGTTATCATTAGATAGTGAAAGTGAGACTATTAGTGGCCCTGCCAGTTGAAATTTATCCTGTTCAAGGAAGAGGAAAATGTAGTTTGGAGAAAAAAGAAAAAAGTTGACTCTACTAGGAAAAAAAAAAAAACTTGTTTATTGTAATTTGTCAAGCCACACTCTTCTCATATCTAAATAACCCTTTTTTATACTTGAATGATTTAAGCATACTGTAAAACTTTAATCACTATTTAGAGTCACTAGAAGGATGTTTATAAAGATAGCAGTAACCAAGAGTAAATAATGCTCATGTGGCCTAAGGAATTTAATAAAACTTCCCAAAGAAATCAGCTTCACAGAAGACAGTACTCAAGGCTGCAAGAGCCTTTGACTTTCTTTTCTATCCTTGTGATAGGAAAAAAAAATCCATTAGTGTTTCATTCCCTTCTAATATTATAGGCAGTTCAGATTGTGCAATGTTTGGCAAGGGGAGGAAGTAAGGAAAAAAAAGGCAGAAAACTAATCAAGTGACTATCTTAAAATACTTTGTATTAAATATGTATTGTAAATCAAAACTTTCATCTTTGTTTGCATTGATATATCCCCTTGGAAGATACATATTTTAGATGATGAAACTAAATTGAAGAAAAATGTTAAAATTACAAACAAAAGATTATACATCAGATTTGTAAACAATTATATTTAAGGATGGGGAGGAAACTCAACAGGAAAAGAGAATTTCTAAGGAACCCACAGCTATGTTTTTTCTGATCCCTAAAATGCTGACAGGACCAAAAATATACCTGGGAACATCACTTAGTACAGCTGGCAAAAGGCAAGGGAACAGATATTTAAGTGGCAAACAGTGGAAGGTCACACACTCATAATTGCACATGCATATGCTGGAAGTCACCAGGGTGTCTGGGGAAACAGAAAGTTCAGCTAAGCTAATACAAGAAAAAAAAATGTACAGAGACACATCCTTTGGCCTGGAATATCAAGACAATATATTCACCAGTTCCTGTTTTTAATTGGTTTGTTCTCACTAGCAGAGGATAGAATGCAAAAACTGATATTTTCCCTTATGTAGTATTATTTGCAATGCACAAGGGTCACATTATACTTAAACTGGGTACTATTAATTTAATCTTTGTCATAGAGGAATAGATTTCATGTGTTTAAGTTAGTTGCATAATAACTGTGCTGTTTTTAATGAATAAATTTTCAGCCTCTTTAACTGTGAAGGGTATGGGTTCCCTTTAACTGATCAGATTCACAAATGGAAGGAGACAGACCATAAGGAAAAGAGAGAGGCAGAATAAGAGCTAAGAAAACAGTAAAATGGTTGCTGTGATGATTCTCAGTGTGAAAATATAGTATAAACTCTGGAGGAAAAAGCACTCAGCAGTCCATTTTCCTTTGGCAAGTGATGTTTTGATAGCATGTCAAAAACAAGAGTTACATGGTTTTTGCATTGAGTCTCCTATGCTTAAATCTCTTTAGGTTTTGTATGTGATACTCAGCATCTGTTTATTTGTACTGTTTTGCACAGCCATAGAATGCAATATTTTTTTTTCAAATTAGTGGGCATATATACTCCAGCTTACCCTGAAGCAGGACAATTATCATCTCCTGGGAGTTATAATCTACATTTATGCCCTATTATTGAATACATCATTAGCTTGCTCATGTGAAGTAAATAGAAATATAACTTAGCCACTGGCAGCGGTTCCTATGGATGCCCAGCCCATTCTGAGCATGACACTAAGGCTTTAATCACAGGCCTGACTCCCAAGACAACCCATTCCTCCAATGCATGTGCTCATTGATGCTGTGGATCATCTAAAGGATCAACAGAGGAAGATCTAGGACAAATCTCTCCTGAGACTGTTGCTTCTGTTGCTGTTCTACTTGGAAACACACACACTTCTTGGGCAATCTAGGAATATCCCAACTGACATCTAAAAGTATATTTATTTTTGGATTAAATACATTGTTAACTTCAGCAGTTTTGATACACAGACATAATTTAGTGAGCAAATTATAGTTCCCTCCCTCCTGGGACTTACAACCTATTGAAGGTGAAATTAAGGGTAGAGAATAAAGGCAAACAACAATAGACACAATAAAGAATGATGATTCCAGTGTTTCTAACTCATTTTATATCTCATTATAAATATTGATATGAATAGTTCAATATTAGTTCCTATTTTGCCATGAACATGCACAGAAATTCTTCTGTGGAAAGCTATCCTATTAAACGGGTCAAAAAGCTTAGACTCACCATTTTTCTCTTGATGCCCAAGTATGATCAATAAATTACAGCCTAGAGCCAAGTCAGACTCCTAAGTATCTCTTCAATCTAGATTTATTTTTCTCCATTCCCTTCATATTAGCTCAAGTGCCATGAATTGGAACACTAGGTCACCACTAAAAAGTGAGATTCCACACTGATCACTATAAAGAATCCTGTAAATAAAGAAAGAAGTGACCGCAACTGTGTACTTCTGTTATCAACCAGGGCAGTGGCTGTTCTAGGAGGGAGGTCTCTAATGGTAGACTGGCTATTGGCTCCTCTGAGACAGATGGCTCAGCCAGACAGCTAATGCTTTTTTTTTTTTTTTTTAATCTGAACAGAATCAGAACAATACATTTAAATCTTATGATATTTTATAAGCTAAAAAAAATATTTTATAAGCTGTAGGAGTTCAATATTCTGAAAGTTAGAGCATGATGACTACTTCAGTGTTTATGTCTTGAAAAGGTAGTTTTATCAAAAGCCAGAGCACATTTATTTCGGCTTATTTCTCTCTAGGTCCTTGTGATGTAATTAGAATGGAATCATAAGATGAAGTTGAAAAACTATTAAGGTTTCCTACCCAACTGATGAAGAAAATACTGTGTAATCCTTGTCTTATTTTGCATTTTAAGTTAAAATGTTCTCAAAAATTGTTTTAGTTTGTAAATGGTAGTTTTGTGAGGACAAGCATTTATTGTTGTTGTTTTATTTGTCTTTTCACCCTCAGAAAAATACCAGTCACAGGACAGGTGAAGGATCAATGTACATTGAATGAATAAATATACACATAAATATATTTTCTGTTTTTCTTTCATTAGAGATAAATCATAACATTCTGAGGATATTTGTTTTTTCACATTGGTTTCCACTTTCTTTCATTTTTTTCCATTTACCTAAAAATGAGAAGATTAGGAAGAATGCTTGAGGAAATATAGGGTAAAACAACCAACTTTCTGAGTTTATAAAATCCAGATTGCTTAAGAATTATTTTAGACACTATTAACAAAAGTTCAACTGAGAAACTAAATAACAACAAAACTATTATTTTATAAAGCTGAAAATAAACAGTGATATATTCTTCAGTCATGGCTGACTAGGTGCTCTCTGCTCATGACCTTTGGGTATGGCTTTTTTTCTCTCAGGCAAACTTCTGCATATGGATTTAAGATGTCCACTGGCATCTCCAAACTTGGATGCCATTATAGGTTCAGTTCCACTGGAAGAACAAGCATGCTTCCTATACACCACTCTACTAAAAGTCCCCAGGAAATAATAGCAGGTCTCAATGCAGTTTCAGTATGTATCCCAGAGCCAAACACCAGACTGCTAACCAGGGTCTCTTTCTGATCTTTGGGCTGAAGGCCAACAGTTGAGGAAAGGTCAGCTCCACCCACAAGCTTAGATGACAATAAAATATTGCCAACGACTTAGTACCTGCAGCCCCACAAATTTTCATCTCTGTTTATTCTCATGTGACATCCCCTATCCTTTCCTCTCCAGTTCTTCATTCTCTTGTCTTAAAACTAAATTACCCTTATTTTTTCCCCTCAAATATATCAGAGCTTGTTCACTCCTGAAGGCATTACTGCATGCTTTTCTCTCTCTAGGCTACCCTTCCTTCTTTCCTCTTCATCCCGGTGAGTTCATATTCAGCAAGCAGCCTTCCGTTTAGCAATGACTTCCTAGGTTTGTGAAAACCCATTGATACATTGCTCCCTTAAGAAAATGTATGTGCTTCTTTTCAAATTTTTCATTATTTTAATTACTTGCTTTCTAAACATTTGTGGACTTTGGATCTCTTTAACCTTCAGGAGGACAGCATCCTAGATTGCGATCCTCCATACTGCTACTCCAGGATATGACTTGTTATCTGGCACAAGGTATGTGACATTAAAAGTATGCACTAAGGAGTCAAAGAAAGCAGGGAAAAGAAACCAATGGATTAACTAAATATCTAATAGCTGATTCACATAGACGGAGAAAAACTTCCTAAATAAAAGGCTAGATAGTAAATATGTTAGACTTTGCAGCCACACAGTTTCTGTGACATATTTTTTTTTGGATTTTGGTCTTTGTCTGTCTGTGTGTCTGCCTGTTGATCTTTTTATAGTCATTCAGATTATCAGCCAGATGTGTCCTGTGAGTCATGCTTTGCTGACCTCTGCAAGAGCATACTGGTAGTTTTCATGATTTGTGCTACTGCAGAGCGTGAGATGCTAACAACCAACTCTTCCACCTTTTGCTTTGCTTTTGTTTCTGAGTGCTTAACTTTCTACTCTACATGAACACAATTTTTTTTTCCAGCACTCAATCCAGAATCATATTGTTGTTTTCTCTTCTCAAATCTGTTTGGTACCAACTTTTTCTCCCTATAAACTGCCTGTACGTTTCTTCTAATCTCCTGCTGTCGGTGCCACACTGTGCCTTTTTCATTCGTTAGCCAAGTGCACCTGCTGCCCTGGCTTCTTATTACTGTTTCAAATTTTTATGCTGCATCATCATGCCTTCTGCTTTCTGAAATGCACAGTATAATATTTCAATAGAAGGAGAAATTTTATTTAAAATAAACTGAGTAAAGCAGACATTCCTAGATTCTGACACCAGGAAAATAGCACACCATCTGCCCTTCATAAGGAGCTTTTGCCTGAGGGACATAACTGTTTCACCCAGGTAAGCTCCTACGAATGTAAAAATTGTACAGCCACCTACAAATTCTGATTGCCATTCTAGACCCTCTGTCCTTTTGCTGCCCTCAATTCCATGCTTCATTTTTAATACACTTTTCTCCCATTTTATATATTTTAACATCACTTCCCCTGGAAAACAACCTCCACTAGTCTTCTGAATGGGAAACAGAACACCTTAACCATTAATTCCTCGTGCCTTCAGTTTCTCAGTGTAAATTATGAGATCTTTTTTTTTTTAAAGAAAAACTTGTGCATTCTATTTACTGATGTTATATTCTTAAAGAGTAATAAGGCAGCACCTATTATATATGTGCATATAGGTATTTTAAATTACATTCTCTTGCATGCAAAATTTACAAAACTAAGTGAGGATAAAAAAAAAGGAACTTCATGAAGGCACTCAAGAACCTCAAATAAAGTATAGCAAAAATAAGTTGTTTCCTAAAATTTACCACAGATGTTTATAAATAATGCATAATTTCAACATGACAAATGCTACATTAAAATAAACTTAACATACAATAAAAATGCAGAGATCTAAATTTGATAAGTGTCTATAAGTGCAAGCATTTTATAAGGAATACCACAATTAAAACAAAACATATCAACCCCTGAAAAACACTTTATCATATCTATATGTTATTAGTCCTTGATTGCTTTTAAGTAAGCACTATTTTCATTTCTAACTCCATTTATATTACTTTTCTTGCTCCTGAATTTCATACAAATGGAATCATTTACTATGATGTTCTCTTCACATACTCTAATGATCTTATTGCTATTATAGTATCTTTTAAATTAATGCCTTTTGTATATGCATAAAGAGTTCCATTCGTTTTCATTGCAAAGGATCATTTCATTGTATAAATAATGGTAATGAATATACCACAACTAGTTAATTCATTGTCCTATTAACTGAGATTGAGTTTTTAGGTTTTGTCTGTTATTGATAAAGCTCATATGTCTATTCATATACAAGCCTTTTGGTAGATACCGGCTTCGGCTTAGTTAAATTCCTAGATGTGTTTACTTCATTATAAGTTAGGTTAACATTTTATGTGATAAAGTATTGCCAAGCACTTCTCTAAAGTTGCCACAATGTTCCACATATGCTTCAGCAACCCATGTGAAATCCAGCAGCACCAGTCCTCAAAGTCTTTGGTGTTCAGAGTGTTTTTAAATTAACTTTGTTCACTGGCTATGAATTATCTTGATTTGCGTGTTTCTGACATATGATTATTTTGAGAACTCATTCAGCTGCTTATTGGCTTTCATATACTCTTCTTTGGAAAATTGTCAGTTTCCTCCTTTTGACCAATTTTATTGTGTTATCATTATTATTGTTATTATTGGTTTATAGAGAATCTTTACATAACTTAAACATAGGTAACTTTGTATATATCTTGGTTTATTTGTTCATTTACTTAAATGAGTCTTTTAAATAGCAGTGAATAATTTTCTCAAATAAGATTTTACTGTTCAACAATTTGGGATATATAGAATGGAAACAATAGTACAAATAGTCCCATGAAATTGACACTCAGTTTTCCTACTATCAACACATTACAGCAGTATTGTTATTTGTTGTAACTAATGAACCAATATCAGTAAACTAGTCTTAATTAAGAGTCACTTTTTTTCAGGTTTCCTTTCTTCTCACCTAACATAATTTTCTGTTTTAGGATCCCATCAGTGATTCTGTATTGTCTTTAGTTGCTGTGTATCTTTAGGCTCCCCTTGGTTGTGATAGATTCATAGGTATATTTAATGACTATGACTGTTTTTTAAAAAATGCTCCTTCAGGATTTTGTAGAATCTCCTTCAAATGGTATTTAAGATTTTTGTGGTTATTAGACTGATTTGTGAAAAAAAAAAAAAAAA
>NW_025999961.1:12472958-12480628 GCF_001458135.2 Marmota marmota marmota
TATATATATTTTTTTTTTTTTTTTTAAAGTATAGAGCCAATGTGCCACTTTCGCCAAATCATTGAGTACATACTTCAACAGGACTTATTACTTGATATTGACCTTGAGGGCCTGTCTGATGTAATCAGTTACATAGTTCCTCCACTATAAATTTACTCACCTCAAGCTCCCCTGATCCACACAGTTTATAACATATTTTTTTGGAAGAGAAACACTATGCATAGTCCAAACTTAAGGAGTGGAGAAATGGCACATCACCAGGAAGGCAGAGAATCTATGCAAATTATTTGAAATTCCTTGACATTATTTATTTGTTCAACAGCTTATCATGATGGACTAAATAGACATGTTGTTAATACTTTGGATTATAAGACAGTAATGTTTTTTTTTGTTTTGTTTTGTTTTTGTAATTTGTTGATCGAGATATACCTCTGGCTACTGGGAATTCTTTCAGTTGGTTCCATGTGTTCCTTTAACATAACCCAGTATTTAGTTGGTATGTGTGACTTATTTATTAATATAGTACAAATAGGCTTTACTTTTGGAGCAGTTTTGCAACTCATATGAAGACTTCCCATATTTCTTCTTTAGCTTTTTATATAGAATGTACTAACATTTTGCGTTAGTTTTGTGTATCTATTACATTTGATTAGTAGGTACTGATGCATTATTACTGAGCCCATAGCATATATTAGAATTCATTCATTGTGTTATGCAGATATCTGGCTGCTGAAAAGTACATAATGTAATGTGTCTGCGATTGTAGTCTGATCCAGAATAATTTCACTGCCCCAAACATCTTTTGTGCTCCATCTATTTGCATTTCACTCTGTTTGCATCAAATTTTTGGAAACCATTAACTATTCTCCTGTCTATATAGTTTTGTCTTTTCCTGAATATATTTTAAATGATGCTTTCAGACTGTTTGTTTCACCTAACAATATGTATTTACATTTCATCCATAACTTGACAACTCAGAGCATTCAACTGTATAGGCATACCATAATTATCTTATTCTTACACCTATTGAAAAACATTTCCATTGCTTCAAATTTTGGCAGTTATGGTTACAAATAAGTTTTGTATGATTTCCATGTAAGTTTTTTGTGTAGACATAAATATTCAAATCATGTGGGTAAATACCTAGAAGAACAATTGCTAGATCATGTGTTAAGACTGTGTTGTGTTTAGGTCTGTGAGAAACTGTAAGCTGCCTTCCAAAGTGACTGGAATTTTACTTTCCAATCAGCAATGAAGGAGAACTCCTATAGTTGCATATCTTTACAAACATTTAATGTGTGGTTTGGATTTCAGCTATTGTATCAGATTTGCACTAGCATTTCAACGATCCTTTAGTTTTCAATTTCGTAATAGCATGATATTTAGCAAATTTTAATATGCACACACACACACACACATACACACATATGCATACTAGATTTATGTGTCTGTCTTGTCTATCTCTAAGTACTTCTTTACTTTCTCGCTATATAGGATACTTTATTTTCTTTGTATATATTACCTGTCCCAATATTAGAATCATATTAGAATCATATTGCCAATGAATTCTTCACTTAAAGATGGTTTTGGAAGCCAAGATCTCTGTGTTGGGCATTATTGTTTACAATAAAGATTCACTAATTTCTAAGCCATTTTCACAGACAGAGCAAGGAAAGTTGATGTATATGCCAAATCATGTATTTCCATGCTTTAGTCCATTTTCTCCCACCATAACAGAGTATTAGAAACTGGGTATTTATTTGCAATAGAGATTTATTTGATTCAAAGCTCTGGACATTCTAAAATCCAAGAATACCACAAGGTATTTGTCAAGAGCCCTCAGGCTACATAATAGCATAGTGGAAGGGCAGGAGGTCACTCATGAGACAGAGAACAGGGAAAGTGTATTCTTTTATTTGAAGCCCTTTCCCATGATGACATTAATTTATTGAGTACAGAGTCCTTATGACATAATCACCTCTTAAACGTTCCACCTCTCAACACTATTGCAATGGCAATTAAATTTCAACATAATATTTGGAGTGAACATTCAAACTATACCAACACACATCACACACACACACACACACACACACACACACACACAGAGATTCCAAAATACAGTTTTCTATACATAAATTAAGCTAAACATGAGTGAATATTGATGCTTTCTACTCTCATCCACTACCACATGAGTCATATTGACATTCTCAAGTTGAACTTCCTACCTGATCATTAAGAAACTGAGATCCCACAATCCATTGACAACATATCTATTTATTCAATTGCAGTATACAGGTAGAGGAATAACAAGTTTATTATTATTTATTCCCATAGAAAATAAATGTATCAACTAGAATACAATGCTTATGCACAACTTATTTTGTCCTTAGTCATATAGACTCCACTGATTTCCAAATTGTTTAAATCAGAACTTCTATCCTTATTTCCTTCAGTGAGGTTGTTTCATATATTGGTTATACAATTAGATTGTTCAGTCATTCTATAGAATGGATCCTATTCTCAGATGCTTCGACCTGCTAAAGAAATTTATAAGTTCCTGTATATAAACATTTTACTTTTAATCTTGTATTCTTTATGGGTTTTAACAAATGCAAAGTGTCTTATCACCACTGTCATCTTATATAGTAGCATCACTCTCTATGCTTCAACAATTCCTCTCACCAATCATACCACCTACTCTCCTCCTAACAACTGCTATTTTACTTTCTCTGTAATTTACCATATTTCAGAATATCGTAGAGTTGTCATGCCGATTACAACATATATCCATATTCTAGATATTAATCCCCTATCATAAATGACTTCTTTCATTTATCCATAGCTAGTTAATCATCCAAGTCTTCTATGGCTTGATAGTTCAATTCTTATTACCAAATGCTATGCAACTGTAGTAATACACCATAATTTGCAAGTAGAGCATGTGCCTGCTGTTTTGGGATAAAGTATTATACAATTGTCAATTAAGTCAATTGAATGATAGTGCTGTTGAGGTCAACTGTATCTTTACTGATGTTGTCTCTACGTTCTCACCTCTGACAGAAGTCTGTTTAGGCTCCTTATTACAGTAGTGACTGTCTTTATTTCTATACCAGTTCTATTAGTTTAAATGTATTTTGATGTTCTGTTTTTTGTTTCATAAGTGATTAGGATTGCTAATTCATCTTAAAGAAATGGGTTTCTTATATAAATATCTAATATTATTGTTATTATTTTTTACTTTTGAATTCAACTTTGTCAAGTAATCAATTTAAAATTTAATCTCATCCAAAAATATTCTCCAACAAGACACAGAAATTAACCACCATAACATGAACTTCAATTGTATTTGCTAAATCTCTTAAGCAATGTTACATAACAAACTTTAGTGTGATACATCTTTACATCACAAACCTAGGACTTAAAAAAAGAACAGAATATCTTGATAGACATTTTTAGATTTGTGTATACCACATGTTTTAAAGCTGTTTTCTGTTAACTCTAATATCATGTCATCTCTATTTCATTTTTTTCTAGCATCTATGTTGTCTCTATTTTAATATATTTTACCTGCTTTTTCTTTTTATTGATGATATTTCCTTTTGCTTCAGTCTAGTTACTTTTCACTATAAACTGTGAATGATATGTTATAGAGACTTGGATTGATTGTTCGCATCATTGATTACTTCAAACATTATTTGAAATGTTTATTTTTGCTCTAGTATATAATGGATCACTGGAAGTCATTTTGAATACATGGAAGTTTGGTATTATCCTTTGTTCCCTGTTTGGGGAAAGTCCTTTTGTCCAGCAGTGTAGTCATAATTTGAAGGCATGGCTACACTAGGTCTTAAATGATAAAATTTGACTTCTTACCAAGTGACTTTTATTTTTAAAATTTATTCCTACTATAACATCTACAATGTTTTATTTATTTATTTATTTACTTACTTACTTTTATTGGTTCTTTTTAGTTACATATTACAGCAAAATCTATTTTGATACAATTATACAAGCTTGGAATATATCTTATTCTTGTTAGAGTCCAATCTTATGGATGTACATGGTGGTGAGATTCACTGTATTGTTTTCATATATGTAGATGGGAAAAACTATGTGAGATTCTTACCACGTAACTTCTAATGGTTAGGGACTGAAACTTCATACTCAGTCTCGCCTTGACTCTCCTACAGCTCAGCTCCTTTTGCCTTCCAGTTGTTGCTTTCTATTGGGATAAGTATCTTTTCATAGGAGTAGGTCAGAATTTATTTAAAATTATGAAATTCATTATTAAATACCACAGAGTGAGAGAGCTGGGTTATATGATGATCATTTCTATTTTTTCATACTGCTTTCTAGAGTGGTGATGCTAAGTTATAGTCCAACCAAAGATGTAAGAGTGTATGTACCTTTATCACCACATTCTTGAAAACATATGTTATAGTGCCTGTTCTTATTAATTGCTAATCTGTTTGGAGTGAGATGAAATCTTAGTGTATTTTGATTTGCATTTCCTTAATTATGAGAGAGGTTTTTTTTTTCATATATTTCTTGGTCATTTATGTTCCTTCTTATGAGAAGTTTCTGTTTTGTCCTTTTGCCTTTTCGTTGATTGCCCTATTTGGTTTGTGGGCATTGAGTATTTTGAGTTCTTTATATATTCTAGATATTAATCCCCTATCAGAGGAGTAGCTAGCAATGATTTTCTCTCATTCCATAAGATCTCTATTCACTCTCTTAATTATTTTCTTTGCTGTGCAGAAGCTTTTTAATTTGATGGCATCCCACTTATTGATTCTTAGTTTTATTGCTAGAGCTTTGGGGTCTTGTTGAGGAAGTAAGTGCCAGTACATATGTGATGGAGTGAAGTATGGAACTTGCCCCCGAGGGAAGCTTTCTTCTCCATAGGATTTCCTTCTTCAATTTTCAACCCCTTTGGCAAACCAGAACCCTATCTTCCAACAACATACATTAATAAAACAGTATCTTTCTTATTGAGTTCTAGCAACCTATGACCCATCTACTGGAGTTTTCAATCAGATTAAAAATTATTGGAAGAAAATTCATCTAGTGCTATTCTCTTTATTTCAAGGACGACATTCACCATATTTTTCTGATTCTTTTTTCTTTCAGCTGCATTGTTTCCAGTAACTTTCCATGTCCTTCACATGTTTCACTTTTTTTTTTCATTTCTTTGATTTTACATTTTGTCTGAAGTTATAATGTCTCTGTAAGATGTGTCTCAAACTAGCGGATCATAAGCCATGTTGCTATAATCAAATGAGACCTCCCAATGATATTTGATTGAATTTACTAACAAAATATTTAGATGAAGCAGATAATATTAATTATAATTTTATCATAATTTGTCCCCAAAATTGAAATTTACACAATTTTCATATTATACTCACAATTTTCATGTTTATATACATGTGTATATATATATATATATATATATATATATATATATATATATAGACACAGACACATGTAAACATAAACATTTTTAATAAAAATGAAATTTGTTTAAACTGCACTGTAAAGAAGGTATCATAGGGTCCTTTAATTTCCATTATTCAAAATAAGTACAAATGGTCTTTGCTAATCATGCTTCCTAAACTATCCAAATTATTTATTCTTGTTAGACCTAATTAAATTTCTATTCTATGACTGTGAACACTCACTGATATTTAAAACAGGATTTAACACTGCATTTCATACTTACTTTGCTTTCTCGCTTTTTGAGTCACATATATTACTCATACCACCTCAAGTTAAAAGAAAAATTCTTTAAGATAACTACAAAATGTAATGCATTTTTAAAACTGTTCATAGTGGAAGGGAAAGAGCTAAAGATCTTGAACACTCAAATAGATATGTTATACTTGTGGCCTAATGTATGACTCTGATACATTTTCTAATTTGATCTAAATTTGTCCTTTGAAAAACTGTATTTGAGCAAATTCTATAGGTTATAAGCTAGTCTATTTTGTGTTGTTATTTTTTCTTGAATCATATAAATGTTCTAAATGTTCTGTTTTCAATAATCATTACCTAATTGAGTGATAACTCTATTATCTTCTTTTCCCAGTGTCCTCTGTGTACTAAAATTGAATTTGATCTGTGTTCTTCTGTTTATTTCAGTACATTTGCCAACCAATTTTAGTGCTCTTTAATAGTAATCCTAAATGATACATCCAAAATATAAATAATGGTGAATGAATTGATATTTTAGGACACAGGATAGCAGATTGGCTATAACACTGTTGCTGAAATTTTTAATGTAAAATGAGTAGACTGATGAGAAAGTATTTCTAAAACTTTAAGTTTTATTTGAGAAGCTCTCTGTTATAAATAAGTACTTTATAAGTTTTGTGATTGCCTCAACTATGTAGATGAAATGCCCATCTTTTAATAAATAGACACATTAGAGGGAAATTTTTTTTAATTATTGGAAAGAAAAGAAAATCAGCTTTCCCCCCCCAAAAAAAAAGTCTTATACAAACCTTTCAAAAAATGAACTTTTGCATTTCAATAATTAGATTATGATCAGAGAGAAATGGGATAGTGCTTTATTTAGTCTTGCATAACAAATAAGCTTATATATCATATATTTTATTTTTATACACAGCTTTTCTCAGCATTCATAAAAGTGTGAAATAATTTGTACTAACACCATATTAAGTTAGACCTGTGTTTTAGATAAGTTGAAATCATTCATTTGATTTAGTTAAGTTGTTGTCCTAAATGCCTATGCTTTATCATATAGCTTTCTGCTCGTGGCAGCCATTTTTCAATCTTTATTAGGTAAAAACAAATCTGGAAAAGTGTGTAGGCCCTGTCTTGAGGATTATAGAAATAAAAATCATTTGGGGTAGATATGTTTGTGCTTTTTATAATGGAATACTAAAATTGCATTTTTTTTTGATTAGCACATTTTTAATTCTGAAATTTTAAATCAAACACATGGATTTTCAGAGATCCAGATTATAACTATTTGAAATCGTCAGGGAGATACACCAGGTTCTGATCATCAATGTGTTTTTAGTTGGTGAAAAAATATGTTGGGGATAAGTGAGAAAGCAAAGGCCAGTTTTAATTTGAAGTTGTTAAAAATAGAAATTTTATCTTGATTTTCTTTTTAATTCCAAGGAGAAAAAAAGTATATTTTGCTAATGAACATTAAATGTTGACTGGACTTTTTCTTATCTCCTTATATTTTATTCTCATTTTTCTCTCTTCTAAACTCATATTACTCTAAGGATGCTGATGACAAATGTGATTATTATCAGCGAGGTTATTTGAGAAATGTTACATGATCTTATGTTCTATCTCTGAAAATCTTCAAGTAAATAAAAGATCATTTTCCCTATAGCTGTATTGTTTTGTGGACAACAAGCAGCCTGAATATCTGCATCTGAAAAAAGAAGAAGAGAAAAAAGTCACTGGCATTATTTAAAAAAATAAGAAATTATAACATTTAAATTTGATTACAGGGCTGGGGAGGTGGCTCAATCGGTAACGCGCTCGCCTGGCATGTGCGGCACGCTGGGTTCAATCCTCAGCACCACATATAAATAAAATAAAGATGCTGTGTCCACCGAAACTAAAAAATAAATATTAAAAAATTCTCTCTCTCTCTCTCTCTCTCTCTCTCTCTCTCTCTCTCT
>NW_025999961.1:12480653-12481596 GCF_001458135.2 Marmota marmota marmota
TTCTCTCTCTCTCTCTCTCTCTCTCTCTCTCTCTCTCTCTCTCTCTCTCTTTAAATAAATAAATAAATAAATTTGATTGCACATATGCTGGGTTTAATTCTGTAATACAAGTAAATTTCACATTTTGTGTGTGGTGAAAATGGAATAGCATACACCCCTTTTATTTCAATTAAATAGCTCAATCCTGATTATAAATTAAGTTACTTAACTCTCATAGCTGTGAAGTGGGGAAGAGTATTTTCCCCATTTTACAGGTGAGACAAATTAGTTGCATGAAGAATAAATGACTTTCCCAGCATCTCATACCTACTTGGTGACCGAAACTATATTTGGAGCCTGAAAATTTGGCTGCATTATCTGTTTTCATTCACTTCACTAAGCTTCCTAACAGTTTGTGGGACTTTCATAGAAAAGTAGCTTCAAAAATGCACAGGTTGCTAAGCATGGATAAACAAGAAGATGAACACTGAGGTGGCCATGATGTGGGTGTTGCAGAATATCCTCTTTTCCTGCTCCAACTGGACCCTGAGGGACTTCTTAGATGCTGATTTGATCAAAGGAAAATAAAGACTGAAAATCTGTTATTTCTCAGGGTATAAGTTTCTTCCCAATTTTAACATGTATGATTTTAATATGTAATAACTGAGGTTAAGATGAAAAAACTTGCACAGTTTACATCCTAAAGAAGGTGAAAGAAGGAATATATTATAAATACCCCTAGATACAAAGATTTGGGATTGTATTATTGGGTAGAGGTGCACCAAGGGGCTAATTATGACATATGAGGTACCTATAGATTTTGAGGGCAGCTAAATGAAATGGAGGGAAAAGATTCATTGTCCATCAAAATTCCTATCAGTCGTTTATATCATTCAGTCTAGAGAATTCCCATCAAAGAGTTAATGGTCCTACTTCTTCATATATATGTATATATATATATATA
>NW_025999961.1:12484004-12488577 GCF_001458135.2 Marmota marmota marmota
TTTTTTTTTTTTTGTTTTTAGGTAGAGCAAGTTAGCTCCTGTTCAACTTATTCCCTTCTCTGCACCATTCAAATCACTAGATTAGAGGCTTCTCTGAGTTCTTTTATAATGATAACCATCTAATGAAATTACCTGCTTCTTTGGAAGAAGGAACTATAAACTACTATGAACTATTTTTTATTTTATTTTACCTTAATTATTTTTGTAGTCCTGGGGATAGCAAGCTAGTTAAGTATTCTACAACTGGGCTATCTCCAGCTCTTAAGGTAACTTTTGGACTTATAATAGTCATGTATACATAATGAATATATATCTATGTATTGATTTTCAAGAAAAGATATCTATATTTTACTAGTTCAAATAATTTTATTCTACTTAAATGTTTTTTTCCTCTGATAACTTTAAGAAACAAAGTTTTATGTTTACATATCTCTTATAAATCTTTGATTATTTTGAAGTGAAATGCTTACCTTTCCGAATTGTGTACATATTATTTATAAAACAAAGCAAATAAAAACTGATTTTCTCCACATCTTCTCCAGCATTTATTATTGTTTTTATTCTTGATAAATGTAATTCCTTTATTTTTTTAACTTTTTTTTAGTTACACTTTTATTCTTTTGTTGGTTTTATATACTAGTACAACCACTACAGAAATCAATATGAAGATCCTCAAAAGACTAGAAATGGGATGGTATGACAGAGCTTACCATTCTTCAGCATTTATCCTAAAGAACTAAAGTCCCTATACTATAACAATACATGCATAAACATATTTATAACAGCTAAATTCACGATTACCAAACTATTTAACCAACCTAGGTGTTCATTAATGGATAAATGGAGTAAGAAACATTAACACAATGCAATTTGATTCAGCCATGAAGAAGAATGAAAGGATGTTATTTGCAGGCAAGAGGATGGAACTAAAGAACATTATGTTAAGCAAAATAAGCTAAACTCAGAAAATCATGTCATGTATTTTCTTCTATATGTAGGAGCTAGAGGGGAAAAAGCAAAACAAAGATGGGGGCATCTCATAAAATTCAAACAGACATCAGTAGTGTAAAAGAAAGGGACCAGGGAGAAGGAGGAGGGGAGGCAAAGGTGAACTACTAGACAATGACATTGGGCAAATTATGTTATTATATTTTATGTGTGTATCAATATGAAACAATGAATCTCACTACTGTGTATAATTGTAATGAACAAAAAATATAAGGAAAATAATTGAAAGTTAGGAAAATAAAAATTGTACATAGAAAAATATTTAAATTAAAATAAATAAATAAAATGTTTTTCAAAAACTAACAATATCTCATTTTTAATAAAGCTGTTTTACTGACAATAAATATTCATATATTCATTTTTTAAATCAAAAATGAAAAAGAGACATGTGTTTTCAAGGACATTAATATGCTGACTTTGATTTTCAAATTATTTTGAAATGAAAATAACAGTTTTTAAAGTAAGCCTTAACAATAGAAAGGTTTTTGTACTATTTCTTTGAACCAGATGGTTTTCAAGAAAGTTAAAGATTGGCAAACACATTATTAAAGGAACATTGTTTTTCATTAATAAAGAAGATAAACTGGGGTCATCCCCACAAAACTTAAAAATTTCAAATACATTTTCAGGTTGTTTTAATTTTAAAGTATTGAAAGAAATGGAAAGTAATATGGAAAGTAATAGGGTAGTTTTTTTTCTGCATTTTGTAGATGAGAAAACAGAGAAAGGCAGAATTTTTGTCACTTGTACAATGTCACTTTGCCACTAAATGACAGAGTGATCTGGCTAACACAAGAACAACTGCACACTTTCTCTAATGCAAAGTATGATAAATTATTTACCTATTTTTCACCTCAGTGAAACAAATTCTAATTACCAGCATTATATCACTGCTATTGACCTCAAGAGAGAAAAAAAAAAAGAGATAAGAAAAATATAACATATAGGGCTGTACTGATTTAGCTCTGAGTATGAGACTGTATAGTATCTTATAAACAAATATATCTCAATTTATACAGTATCAACTAAGCACCAAAGACACATACATGTTTCATTTAGAATATACCTTTCTAAAGGAAATCATGCTAATTTCTCTGGATAAACCCAGTAAGTGTCTTCATTAATCCATATTTGCTTAAATCAGGACTGAAAATCAGTGGAACTTTTCCAAAAGCTGTCAAAAGATATTTTTTAGCACTTTGAAAACAAGTTGAAAGCATTTTTTAAAAATTCAAGTAGTTGTTTTGTTGCTATAACTAGAAAGCACAAAAGAAGACACATATTCAAGTAGCAAAGCGTTGCTTCATGTTGCATAGTACTTTATACACACTGAGTTATTGTATATATTTTCTTTCAGTTCCTACAAGTGTCATTGAGTGTGTGAATGATTGTTTGGAAGATTTACACTTATAATTGGCCAGTAATGAAAATGAAAATGATGGGGAAAATGCCAGATATTGTCAGATGATTATCAATTTATACTAGAATTGTGCCATATAATGTTGTATAATTGAAATAATATTTAAAAGAAATTGTCTCAGGAGAAAGTCTTCCTGAAGGCATGTATATGGAGATTAACACAAACTCCCTGTATTAGAACTTTGTTGAAAACAAGTAATTTTTAAAATTTTACTAACATCAACTCTTTAAAAGATTGAGATACACTTTTATTATGATAATAACATTGAGGAGGCAAACTGTCTTGAAGTAATTCTGTGCTTAAATATGGTTCTGCTATGAGAGTAAGAAACTGAATAGGTTGTTCCCTGACATAAGTTTAATTCTTAACTGTGGATTTTTAAAACAGAAACATAGGCAACATAAATAAACAAAAACAAACATATCTGAATCTTTAAAGCTTGGGTTAATAATTTCCCATGGGGTTTCATTATATTTCCTAACTTTATTCAATATCACATGTTAGAAATTTCCAGAACTCAGAATTGAAGGAGCTGGTGCATTTTTTCTTGGGAATCCATGAAAGTAAAGGAAGTAGAATGAATTCCCTCTGCTGCTTTCCAGATTGTAGACGAAAAATAAAGGCCACTGCCCTATAAAGTCTTAATTCACTTTTGTTGTTTTATGTGAATTAGTTTTTTGGAAAAAAAATAGTATATACATTAGCTTAAGCTAAAACTCTGTATTATTTTAGCTTCTTTATGGACTTATTATTCTGTGCTGTACAGTGCTTTTTGTAGATAAGAGATAAAAATTTCTTTGGGGAACTGAAACATGCTGGATCAAAAATGATAATATTTCAGAACTCTATTTCAGGGAAAAATTATCATGATAAAAGCTTCTTTCTGGTCTACATTGACCCATGTGCCTTAACCTTTGTCAAATAAGTTATAGTCTACAGAGGCACAACAATTCTGCATTGTACATAAAAACTAGTTTCTCAATCAAGAAGGTCATAGTAAATCAAAACAAAATGGCTAAGGTCATTGGTTTATTTTCCACTGTACCCTTAGTCCCTTCCATCAGCCATAGATTGGTACCCTAACCTTAGAAAATGATTTTGAAAATGTAATTTTTTTTTCTTAAATTTAGAACATGTAGTAAGAGTGTAAATAGAAATATGGAAATAAAAACACCAATATTTCTGTTATGGTTTAGATATATATGTCCCCCAAAAGTTCATGCATGACACAATGCAAGAATATTCAGTGATAAAACAATTGAATTTCAAGAGTTTTAACCTACTCACTGGATTAATCCACTGAGGGCTAATTGTAAACGGGTAGGATGTAACTGGAGGAGGTAGGTCACTGAGGACATGTCTTTGGGTTTTATATTTTGTCCCTGTTGAGTAGAGCACTATCTATGCTTCCTGATGGGTCCTGAGCTGCTTTCCTCTTTCACACCTACCACCATGATGTTCTGTCTCACCTTGGGCCCAGAGAAATGGAGTCAGCTATTCGTAAACTGAGATCTCTGAGACCGTGCGCTCCAAAACACTTTTCCCTCTTTTATATGGTTTTTGTTAGATCCTTTGGTAACAGTAGTAAAAAACTGACTAAAAGACTTTCATTTATGGGCTGGGGTTGTTGCTCAGTGGTAGAGTGCTCGCCTCGCACGTGAGACCCTGGGTTCGATCCTCAGCATCACATAAAAATAAATAAACAAAATAAAGATATTGTGTCCATGTATAACTAAAAAAAATATTTTTTAAAAAGGATATATATAGGGGGACTGGAAGATGGCGGCGAGGGGAGTGCATTGCCCCCGTGTGCTGCTTCACTGTGTGGGAGTATGCCAAGTCAGGACGGCTAAAGGATATCTTGTTAGGAATTTCCAGCAATAGTGGGGTGCTCCGGAACCTGGAGGAAGGAATTCCATCGCACGAGGATCTGCTACGGGGACTCAAACGCGAGAGGTTTGTCGCACGGAGGGTAACACTGCTTATTCAGCAAATCGCCCCGCGGCTAGAGTCTGCAGCGCGCGCTGGGATAGAGACACAGGGTTACAGCGCTGCAGTTTCTGCCAGCCGCGCAAGCACCGTACTCAGGGCTGAATTCTGGGTTAGAGACGGGGGAAGGAAGCGGTCCATCTCGGTTCTCCACAC
>NW_025999961.1:12489488-12524902 GCF_001458135.2 Marmota marmota marmota
ATATATATAAAACTGCGACAAGGAGTATCAACCAAGGATTCTATAAACTGTGTGTTTTATGTATACACAGGTATTTTCAACTATTTCATCCAGCTCCTATAAGGAAGTACCTTAAACACCAAAGTAAACAGGATTCTGTGTACTTCTAAATCTGTTAAGGCATGCACAAAAACTAATGAGTCCTTGATTATTCAGCTATTACACATGGCCCAATTTTGTTGAAAATCTGCATTTGGATATTGAGTAAGGAATAATATTTTACTGACTCAGTTTACTAATTTTTCAACAACGATTTTGTAGTTTACTCCCAAGTTCCCAATGAGACCTGATAAGTTATGATTCAATGAGTTAATTAACAATCAATATGTTACAAATGTCACCTTATGTAGTCACAGATTAAAAATTGAAAGAAAATATTACCAAGCAGAATCAGAGAACAGCATTGAACACCACAATTAAGCATTTGACAAATGATTGCTGTACATCAGAAAAATTTTGAACTAAAGTAAGAGACAAATACCCAGATTTAAAACCTGGTGAGTTAACCTATAGCTGAAACATCTTGTAACAAATGTGTGACATTAATTAAAATTAATAATATCCCGATTCAATTTGGTGAGAAAAATGAACCTACCTTTTAGAATTAAATTATTATATCAACTAAATATTTGGGAAGCAAAATAGAACATTTTTATTTTAACATCTTTAAATGTCATGTACTAGATAAAGAATGACAACAACTGTTGGTTAATACTTATAATTTTTAAAATTTTTTAAGTATTTGTTTAATTATTATCTTAATATAATAACCTTGTGCTCTCTCCAGAATGGCTGTTGATGTCATCACATATTTTTTTCTTTTAAAAGCAGTGGTATTTATAGAACTTATTCTGCATCAATAAATGTTAGATGATTTCCACAAATTTACAGACTATTTAATACTGTTATTCAATTTCAAAATTTTATGTCATCTCCACTTTTTATTGTAAAACAGAACATAGCAAATTTTTGGTATAAGTGAATTTTATGCTTAAACAATTAATAAGTATATTTAATAACTATATTATTAAGTGTATAAGTGGGTTGTGTCTACATTGGTACTAATATTCATTAACTATTTGACAGGACTTTATAGTTTTCTACCAATGATGATCTTCACTCTATGTCCTTAGAAGAATTCACCTAGATATGTATACCTACATGACAGTAAAAATGATCATTAGTAGCATGATGAGTCTTGTAGGAACACTGATTTGTTTGTAGAGAACTCACGTGCCCAGACAGGGAAGAAGACTTTTACAAAGATTTTCTAAGTTCTTGGTAACACTTCAGATATTTGGCAATAGTCCACAGAATATATAATCAAAATAATTTTATTAAAACCATTGAAATTATTTTTTCAGAAGATGACTTAATGGGATTTACATATTATTTAAAATATTACTCTGCTTTGGTAAAATATGAGATATACACATTTAAGTGACATTAACCTAATTATTTTAAATATAATTTTAAAATGTATGTCTATGTTTAGATAATTCCTGTGGGTTTAAAGATAGTTTATTACTGAAATTTACTTTGTTAACTAAATGGCAATTCCTATAAATATTTTAATTAAATAAAACAACATTTACTTTTATTCAAATTTACTTTTTAATCTTAATAAGTAAGCATGCAATGCAGGCCTTCTCAAACTATTATTTTTGTTTTTCAAATATATAATACTGATATTTTTTATTTAATGAAAAAAATATAACTTGTATTTGATGTTTGAAACTTATCACCTAAATGGAAAAAAAAAATTGCTCATTTCCACGTAGTGTGTCATAAGAATCGACTGCTCTTGGTAAGGAAATTCAAAAGCAGAAATTCTCATCTCAATGAATTTGCATATACTTTCAAATATCATTCTTATTTAGATTTTCAAATTAGGTTTTAGCTCAAAGAAGCATTGGCTAGAAACTACTCGAGTGAAAAATGTGTAGTTTGCAAGGTAGTTAAGTAGCAAACAGTGAAATAGGAACTTCTGAGTGAGCAGCATAGCAGTGATTCAGGCATGAAAATCCTGATGGTCTCTTCTAAAGTATTCATTTGAAATTTTTTAATTAATGCTAATAATAATATCCATATGTGATGTTGAAGGGAAAGTACAAGAAAGATAAATGCAGCATATGTGAGGTGTGGAAAAATGAGAAATATTTAAAATCATAAAACAAATTTGCAAGTAGTTTAGCTATCCCTAACCCATTGTTCCTTAGTTCTCATCTCAGTAACACAACTACATTTTGCAGCTGGAGTCATTTCTCATCTCATTTTTCTCCTAATACTAATAATTAATTCATTATCAAATCCTATCATATTTAACTTCCAAGTGCATCCCCCAAATCTAAGTATTTCTCTTCAACTTACTCAAGAGCCCATTATATTCTAGTTGGACAAAGCTCTTGGTTGCTACCAGAATTTGACCTCCCTTACTCCTGTTCTTTCTATGATGTGGTTGCCACTAGGTAACAGAAATATTACTTTCCAAATTAAAATGAAATGATGTTTTTCCTCTTCCCCAAATCGCCAGGCACTCCCTATCTCGGTCAGAATAAAACGACATGACATAACAGGTCCTATCATGTCTGGCACTTTGACCACAACACTCACCTCACAACCTTATCATCTGACTCAGATTTACTGATTTTGAGTCACTGTGGTCTCCTTGCTATGCCTCAAAGTATTAAGGATTAAGAATTTTTCTGCCTCAAGATGCTTGTACTTACTCTTCCCTCTGCCCACAGCACTTTCCCTGTGTGTATAGACAGCAGGCTTTGTAACTTCATTTTATTTTATTTATTTTATTTTATTTTATTTTATTATTTTATTTTACTTTACTTTATTTTATTTTATTTTATTTTATTTTATTTTATTTTATTTTACTTGTACCGAGAATTGAACCCAGAGGTACTTGACCACAGAGCCACATCCCCAGACTTTTTTTTTTTTAAATGTTTTCTTTAGAAACAGAGTCTCACTGAGTTGCTTAGGGCTTCACCAAATTGGCTAACTTTATGATACCCACGCCTCAGCCTCTCTGGCTGCTGGGATTACAAGTGTGGGCAACCACTCCAGGCCTGACCAAATTTATAAAAAGGAACATAATATCCAGTCTCTATGATCTCTGGTATTTGTTTTTTATTCTGCTTTCACAAACATTTTAAATTTGGTGGCATAAGCAATACAAATTATGATCAACAGTTCTATGGGCCATAAGTCCTACCCAGATAATAACAGTGTCAGTAGCACTGCTTTCCTTTTGAGGGGGGCTCTAGGAAGAATCTATCTCCATGTTTACCCAGTTCTTAAAGAATGACCACATTCTTTTAATCCTCCATCTTTGAAGCTGGCATCAGTGGGTCAAACTCTTTTCTTGCTCTCATACAACTAGTTCTTTTCTGTTTTCACTTCTATTTCTGAGCTAAGCAATGTTCTTTGCTTTTAAGGACTCAAGTGATTATATTGTGATTGACAAGATCATGTGGGATAAACTCCCCAACCCAAGATCCTCAACTTAATCACATCTGCAAAGCCACTTTTGTTATGTATGTGATTATATTCACAGGTTTTAAGGAGAAGGGTTTGGACATATTTAGAAGCTAATATTTTGCTTACCTTATCCTTCTTCGTTTTTATTTATAGGACTTATCACCATCTGCTTAGTTTTTTTGTCTCTCTTTTAATTGAAGGCATGTTTTGTAATAATAGTCTTTGCATATTTTGTTTACTGCTCTATCCCCACAGCTTAGAATAATACCTGAAATCTAGGAAACACTAAATAAATATTTGTCCGGGGCAGGAAGAATGTGTGTAGGAACCCAAATCAAGATCAGGAGAATGGAGGTAGAGCAGAATGGCAACTGACTAAGACCCTGCAATAATCATTGCTGTCCCTACACACCAAATGAACAGCTACTCATGTATGGAACTACCTTCACAAAGCTAAGCAAGCCAGGTGACAGGCCACACTCATTAATTATCATATAGTAAGAATCATGTTGAAAAGTGTGTTGAGAAGGAAACATTGTCCCCCTTCATCCTTCCCCCAACTCCAAGCAGTGTGGACATATAATCCTCCTGCTTGGGGAAAGGAGAGTGTACCCAGGTCAGGCTTCAAGCTTGAAACTCAGTATTGGGTCTATCATGATGAACCCAGTGCTAACTAGAGTCCCATGACTTTTGCCCTAGTCCTGTACCTACAGAATGAGCTTCTGTTACTGTGTTAGCCAAGTGGCTAAGGGAATCCTTCTTACACCCCCCTGAAACCTCAGGGAGCAGAAAGGAGAGCAATATTCCCAGCACACTGTGGAGTAGGGCACAGCACTTTGCCTTGGAGCTCAGAGATGGACCGCCTCCCCTTCCAGGTGAGACACAGAACCAGACAGAAAGCAAAGGAAGTTATACTCAGGCCAGACCTTACATGAGGAGACTGTAAAACTGCTCTAACACTCAGTAGTGACCTGTATAATGATGGAACCAAATAGAGTTTGGGCCTGCACCATTGATAGTTTTGGAATGGAATTGGGGCACATCTGCCCATGGATGGCACGAATACTAGGGACTGTGAAACTCAGGCACATTGCAACTTAGCATCAGCTTTTGTAGCCAAGGGACTATCTATACTACCCTTATCCCAATATGTGTTATGTTATGCATCACCATTGGATGCAACCCTGAGACTAGGTGGCTTATTGTGACTGTAAAATTCAGGCATCACAAGGCTTTAGCTTCAGTCTTGAGCCAAGGGACTATCCTCACCAAAACCCTTCTAATCTCAGGCAAATAAGTCTGGACCAAAACTCCATTCAGTGAGTGTAAGGCAGAGTCATAAGCCCAAGATTCTGTCTTGAAACTCAGTACTGGACTTGTGAAATTTGGCACAGTTCAAATTCTATTTGCCCCCATATTATGGTTGGTGCTTATGCATGGAGCCTCTGGATCAGCATCAGTATCGACAGAGGCATGTAGACCCGTCTAAAAGACTTCTATCCAAGCCAGCAGCATGTGTGGCTGGTTGTTGAAATCTTGGACCTCTTCAGTAGTAGGCAGCCAATAGCCAATAGCATTATGGTCTTTGGTACTACCCAATGGTTATCTCAGGGACTATGGACTCAAGTTTTGACAATGTTGTGGTGTTTATGGCTACATGTGTGGCACAGGAGCTGGTCCCTCCACCATGATTCTGTTGAGAACTAGAGAGGATCCTGCAGGGCCAAATGAAAGGATGGTGACCATGGGTAAGGCATTTGGGACTACCCTGAACACAAAGACAGACTTTGGGAAACTTTTCATATGCTCTTTTCAGATGCTTTCCAAGTTCATGCTAAACAAAACAAGGTAGATTTGACACAAACCTGGGTTTGGATTATCCTTTAGTGCTGAAACAATGACAACACATTGATTCACATCAAATCTGGACTTTCGGTGCCATCTGGTGCTGACACAGTAAAGCAACTAAGAACTCCGAAAATAAGAAGTGTGCTTAAAAGATAGGCACAAAAAGAGTCAGTTAAAAAGACTGGAATAAGTAGCTAATCATTCAATAACCAGAGTATTCATACACCAAATATGAAGAACTTTCAAGGAATCCTGACCACTCATGACTGTTAAAATAAGGTGCTAGAAACTAACCAGATGATAACCAATATGGAAACATTGTCAGATAGAAAATTTAAAAATTTTTAAGGAAACTTAATGAGTTTGATGAGAAAACAGTGAAAAAATTCAACACTTAAACAGAGGAAATTATCAGAGAGATGGAAGAAATATAAAACAGACTAGCATAAATTATTGAGGTGAACAAATATCTGAAGCAAAACTAAAAACACAACAGAAAAATTAATAAAGAATACATCAAACAGAAGAGAGAATTTGTGTGCTCAAAGAGGCCATTTGAAAATGCACAAAAGGAAAAAAACTTGTAAAGAGAATGGAAAGGAATAAGAAAAGCTTACAGGAACTTTGACAGTATTAAAACAGTAAATATGCAGGTTATTGGGATTGAAGAGGTAGTTGAGAATGCCAAAAGGCTATAAAGCTTATTTAAAGAAATAATAGCAGTGACATTCCAAAACCTGGAAAGGATACAAATATCCAGCTACAGGAAGATCAAAGGTTACCAGTGAGATTTAATCCAATCAGGTCTATACTAACATGTTTTATAATCAAGCCCTTAAAGGTAAGAGATAAAGAAAAGATTCTCAAGGCAATAAGTGAAAAGAAATAACACACAGGAGTGTCACGATTCATCTCTCAGAAGATTTTTCAGCATGAGATTTTCATAGCACTAAAGGTAAAAAAAAAAAAAAAAAGTTTTAAGCTGTCAACCAAAAATATTGTATTCATCAAACTTATATTTAGAAATGAAGAGGGATAAATACATTTCCAGGCAAACAATATCTGAGAGAATATATTTCAACAAGGGGCACTTGTACAATTGTAATGATTACTACAAATTGTCAAAGGAGATGCCAAAAATTAAGAGGCTTCTGGGTGTGTCAATGAGAGTGAGTTTAGGAATGACTGGCATGTGGGATAGCCAACTGAAATGGAGACTCTCCCTAAGCATGGGTTGCTCCATCCAATAGGGTGATAGTGTGGACAAAATAAAAATTGGAAGAACAAGGAAGCAGCAGAAGATGCAAGCTCCATTGTTCTTGAATGGGTTCTTGATTACTGCTGCTATCATCTGAGAATATTGGACTCTCATTTTTTTTTGCCCTCTGCCCTGATTCTCTAGAGAGTTTCCAGAAGCTTTCCTGTATTGGACAAGGCTATCACCTTTCATTCCTCTTGTTCTGAGGCAGCTGCTGCTCTCCAGTCTGCAGATGGCCATTGTGAACTATCCAGCTTCTGGTCGTGTAAGCCAACTTAATAAATTCCTTTTTATAATTATACTTCCTGTTGATTCTGTTCCTCTAGGGAACCCTAACTGATACATACACTTTTGGTAAATTAGTGTAGCTAATTTTGGTAAATTAGCTATGTAAATTAGTGTAGCCATTATGGAAAACAATATGAAGGTCTCCAAAAATTAAGAATAGAACTATTATATGATCTAGCAATCCCGTCCTGTTTGCCCATCCAAAGGAAGTGAAATCAGTATGTAGACGAGACATCTGAATGCTTATACTGAATGCAGCACTATTCACAATAGTCAAGAAATGGAAACAATTTGTCAATTGAGTCAATAAAAAACACATGTAGTACATATAATACCATGTTGTATACTATTCAACCCTTTAAAGATGTGAAATCCTGTCATTTGTGATAACTCAAACAGAACCTGTGATCATTATGCTAAGCCAGGCACAGAAATTCAAGTACAGGATCTGAGTAATGTATACTCTGGAAATGATGATCTCACGGAAGTTGAGTGTAGACTGTTCGTTACCTACCAGAGGCTCAGGAAAGGTTGGTCAGTGGTTAGTATTTATAGTTAGGAGTAGGAGGTTCTGTTTCTGATGTGCGGTTGCACAGTATGATGACTATTGATGATGATAATGTAGTAGGTATTCTAAAAGTCTTGGATTTTGAATGCATTTATCAAAAATAAATTATACATGATTGAGAAGTTTGATATGATTAAACTGGCTGGAACATTACAGAACATAAACATATTGGAATGTCACAAGTTACCTCAAATATGTTCACTTTTAATGTTTTATGTATGAATTATATATAAATTTAAATTTAAAAAGAAGAATTTGTTAAGTAAATATATAAGTCAAGTATATTTAATAAGTAAAATGAATATTTATGACCAGGGATATTATACTCAATATTGAAATCAGTAAATATTACTCAAGACATGTAAGATTTCATTTGAATAAGACTAAAATTAAAGTAAGTGTAGTAAAATAACATATGTTATATATTTTTCTTTATAACAATCTATTTGCAAGTTACCCTATCTCCTGTAACCACTCAAGTAATGATATGTTAAGAAAATAAAAATAAAAATCAACAATTTTTTAAATTTATTTTTTGTAGTTGTAGATGGACAGCATGCCTTTACTTTCTTTGTTTCATTTTTATATGGTGCTAAGGATTAAACCTAGTGCTTTACACATGCTAGGCAAGTGCTTTGCCACTGAGCTGCAGCCCCAGCCCCCAAATGAACACTTTTTTTACTGGGAGTTTTCAACCAGATGAAATTTATATTTGTAAAAACCACTTCACTACCACAGCAGTATATTAGCTCTAAAATGGATTGCTCTCAAGAGTCTAGTGCATAAGAAAGAGGAAAGAAAGTGTTAACACTCATTAAATAATTAAATTATCATCTGAATGCATTACTTTTTATATTCATAAATCTATCCTCACTTTTATCATTTAACTTGACTCTATTATTTTTCAGAAATTGCATGCAAACAACAATTAATTCTTTCTTTCTATTGGCTCTTAAACCTTGCCTATACCAAACAGCATAAAGCATTAAGGTGAACACAAAAGATAAAATGCTAAAAATCCTGACAAATATTTCCAAAGCCCTGATGACTAATACTTGCAATCATTTCCATTCATGATACCACATGGTCATTTACATGTGAATATGTATTTTGTCAAACTAAATAAGTTCATATATTACATAGCTGTATTGATTCTTTTAAAAAATATTTAAATAATCTGATCTGAGTGTAGTTGCATTATTAATTTTTAAAATTTCATCAGTGGTTTATATTTTTGTACAATTGTCTTTAACACAGATTAGAAGAAATTTTTTAATTAATATACTTATAGATTATACTGATTATAGAGATAATGGTAGATGCACTTAGAAATATATGCAGGATTTTAGGATCAATTGATGAGATAGTGGATCATAAACTTTTATTTTAGTATAGTTCACCTTATTCTCTATCCATGTTCTACAAAAGGAAAGAGCCCACTGTTGATGGTGACTATGACCCCTCCCAACTCAGGACTACAGTCCTGCAGGGATAAGTCCAAATGTGCAAAGTTCCCTATACTGGGCTTCCAATTTGAATTTGTTCTCTTCTACTATGTTCTAGGCCCTCTGCACCTCCTTCCTGACTCTCCTTGCTATGCTCACCTCGACACTAGATCCCAGTGCACAAATCAGTATCCCCAAATCTAAATTAATTAATGTTAGAATGAGCATGGACTCCTCAAAAAAGAGATAAAATCTGAAGTGTTTATCAAAGGAAGTATGAACAAAAGAGAAAGGCAGCTCAGGATGAAGTTGGAGAAACAGATTCTTTTATATTAAAAAAATTCACATTAGCACTTTTCAAATACACTTTGATAACTGCAATACTGTGACTATGTTTATCCAAATATATTTAGCAGTTTTACAACTATTTTGCTACTTGAGATGAATTAACATCAAAAGACCATAAGTCATTCCCACCATTTGTAATTCTGTTTATCACTACTCATTTTGATAAATAGTGTTGTGCTCTCTCTCTCTTTTAACACTTATCATTTTCTTTCTATTTTGGATAAAGAAAATTTAACTCTAATATTGTGATTGCAAGTTACAAAATAACATTGATAAACAGGTGCACCTAAAAATTTTTCAAATCATGGAGTAGAATTTATAGAAACCATTTCAAATGATAAGTCCTTACATCTTGATTTATTGTTTTTAAATTTGAATTTAATATTTTAATTAGGGAATGATTAAACCTTTAGTGATTTTAACAAATAAATTCTCTTTGACTGTATATTTTCCAGATATGTTTTATCCATTCTCTTTAATTGATTTAATAAGAAACACAAAGTGTTAAGCAAATATACTTAATTTAAGAAACTGTATTCAGTGGACTATTGACTATTAATACTTATTATCAAAATATTTGTTCAATCTTGGTGCTTTTACAGTCAAAGGGTACTTTGTTGCAGGGATAATGGTATAAAATAATAATAAAAACAGATCTTCACAAAAAAATCACCAAATCTCACTGTATAAACAAATTGTTTCAACACAGATCTTTTTTCCTCTGTTTTTCTTGAAATATGATCTGATACCATACAATTAACAAATGATTCAACAGTTTTTTTTTTCCTCTTGTTATTATTTCATTTTTATAGTGCTGAAAAGCTGGCAAAGATTAAGTACTTCCCCAGGGGCTTGATAGATGTGACATTTGACACATGGTAGTAATAGTTGAAGTCTGTTTTTCTTTACTCCACTTATACACATCATGTAAGTAAGAGGTATATAGGACAACCAAAACAGTATTTATATACATAATATATCTGATAAATTAGTTATCTATCCATTATGATAATGGTTCCAGATTTTGGCAGTAATGAATCTTCTTGGCCAATTATATATTAAAAGGGTAGTATGTAAGTGCTACCAGGCAAAACACAAATTTATAAATACCTAGGAGAAAAGGCATTCCATCACACTTATAATTCACTCAAAACCCCACTACATCAGGCTGGGGTTGTAGCTCAGTAGTAGAGCACTTGCCTAGCACATGTGAGGCACTGGGTTCCATCCTCAGCATCACTTACAAATAAGTAAATAAATAATGAAGGTATTGTGTCCATCTATAACTAAAAAAAGAAAAAGAAAAAAAAAAAAAAAAGAACTCACTACATCAAGAACATCAAGGAGATGTCTCTAATCCCCTTTTCAGATACTCAATTCTATCATCACTCCCAAGTTAAATCAAGACACTTATGAGCAGCAGTAGAATCAAGAACTGTAGTGGAACCCCCTTTCTCCACAGAAAAGTCTTACGTGGGCTTCTCCAGAAATCTTCACCATGGCTTATTTTGGGACTATCAGCAAAAGAGTCTCTGCAAAAGAATTCAATGTAGATAAACTTCCTATTTTTGTGTCGCCCTGTTTTACTTGGCCACTGGCTGGGAAAATATCATCACTCCAGGTGCTGGACACCCACTTACTAGTTTTTCACAAACATATCCAATATAGTAATTTGTAGAAATGTGCAAACCCGGCCTCTGGCCTTGAGCTGGGCTTCACAGAGATGTCTCATTTTTAAGATAAGTTACCAATTGGGCTCTATGGTAATAGCTGGCAGGGAGAGGAAAGAAAGGAGAGAAGAAGCTCTCCACTTCTCAGGTGTTGTCTTTAAAGGGTTAATTTGCCAAGAACAATTAAAAAAAAATTGCTTTTATGTGAACTTCTGCAGACTGTGAACTTCTGAGCTCCTCCCCTTACATGCTGGGTATAAAATTCTGAAATTACTTGAACTCTGTGTTCAGAGGATTGATTGATTACAGCAAAAGTTGTGCCTTCTGAACCTGGCTGCAGCCAAATAAAGCTGTTTCCTGCTATCTTTGGTGCCTTGCCTGTCTGTCCCTACAACAGAACCATCTTTTGGAGCACTTACCACCATAAATATTGGTAAAATTACTTACATAATCAAATTATTATTTTCCTTGCCAGAGCATGAGTTCCATGAAATTGAGGACTCGGTGAGTCAATTGAATATCATCAGATACCCAGTATTAAGTGAAACATTAGGCACATTTCAACTGCTCCATACATAATTGGAGAATGAGTAACTAAACATAAGGAATTACGAAATTTTGCATTCTGATTTAATGGAAACTTCCAGTGACTTGACTTTAGAAATTGAATGTTACAGAGAACGGGGGCTCCTCAGTAGAAGTCAAATGCAATTTATCATCCTTGTTTACTAATGACTACCAGATTTATCAATGTGTTTGTCTGTTAAATGTCAATATTGATTACTGTTCAAACATTGACCTGTGATGAGACCTCTCTAATCCACAGGTGCTATCACACTACTTCAACATTATTATGAGAAAATAAGTAGTTCAGCTACAAAATTGTGTGTTGCAATGCTGAATGGCAATGTGAAGCCCTTTGTTCAGAAAAATCATTATGAAATTTAAGTATGCAACAGAAGTAAACCAAAAAGTGTCCCTGTTTATCTATGTGGAATACTTACCCATAAAGCACTCCCTATGGATAAGGAATAAGACTCTTGGTTTATTTTATTTTTACAATAGAATTTTATAAAAATTATCCTTTTTCTTTGTGTCCTCTCACCCTCTCCTCTTTCTCTTCCATAATGTCACACTCTGAAGATTATATAGGGCAAGTATTATTGGCAGAGGAACTGGGGAAAGGACCGATATTTGTATGGAAAACAAGCAATCATCATCATTGGAAATCAAAAAAGAAAGGAGTTCAGAGCGTTTGTATTGTCAACAGGCTGTTTGAGTGGAACATCACAACTCTGGAATTTTCACTGCCATTCTTCCCCTAGAATGTTGACGCTGAAATGAAAACCAAAGCTGACATTCATCAGAGTTGTAACACTCTATTTTGGAACCTCGAGAGTCACTACTTCCACATTCATCACCCACTTGGCGAAATTCCTTCTTTTTTCCTCTTCATTTGTCTTAATTTCTGTTTCTTTCATTAGATAATTAAATTCTTATTTAGACAGAATTATGATTATAGCGCTCCTTCACAATCTCATAAATAGCATAATGTTTTAAGATGATTCTGCATACGATATATAATTGTTAAAATAATAAGTGATGAATAAACAAATTTCTCATTTACAAATTATGAGTCTTAATTCATTTTTTTCTCTTTTTTTTTCATTGCCTTAAAGCAATGTGGGAAAAACTTTTTCTGATCTTAATTCTCAGAATCACCTTGATACTTCTGAAAACAAAACAACGACAGCACTCCCGTTGTTTGTGATTTAGTAAGTTTGAGATGAGACCTTAGAATTTTTAAGCTAATGCTATTTGTGGCTAGACTCTATTTTGAGAGCCATTTTTATGAGTCATAAAACTGCTTATGGAGAGATAAAGTCTACTCCTCTGCAAAGTTTTCCTAAGAGACAGGGTAGACATGTGGTTGGTGCAGGTGAGTTCCCCGGTGGACACATTCAGAAAGTCTCAGAGCTGGAAAACTTGAGTGGCGTTCCACTGAGCTATCATGTACTTCCTGGGATATTTCTGCCAGAGCTCAAACTGAGTGTAAGGGCTGTGACATGCTTTTAGAATGGGGGAAAAGAGTGAAAAGGTTAGGAAGGATCAAAAAGAGATCAGAGTTTATAACTTTGTAAAACAAAATTCATCTTTCCCTTTTTCTCAACAATTAAATTAGAAGAGTGGAAGTAGCTTCAAGAGTAAGAAGCACTGTCTAAGAAACAACACCTTTACATATTTAATGTCTTGTGCACACATAAAATTATACAAAGAATGACCCTGTTTGGTACCTTTCTGCTGGGTTAAAGTGAATTCAGAAAATAAAATCATGAAAATAAGTACATTAGAATAGCTTTATTAAATTTTCTATATAGACTATTATGATAGGCTAACTTCACAGCCTTTCTGAAAAACATGCTCATTAGGCATTATTTTCACCTTTGGCCTCCAAGCTGTGTTGATCTGTAGCCTCTCTAGCCACATGTTGTTGGGGTGATGGATGTGAATATAATGACTTAAGAAAAGCAGTGGCTTTTCTTTTTTTTTTTTATTGACAGAAATTCTGTGTATTCGTGCAGCATGGTATGATGTCCTCATCTATGTACACATTGTTGAAAGATTACATCAAGCTACTTAACATATCTGTCACTTCAATTTATCCTTTGTTGTGATAAGAATATTTTAAAAATGTAACATTGTACAAATTTTTTAAAACTAAAATACATTATTATGAACTATAGCTACTGTCCAATGCAGTAGGTCACCAAAACTTACTCCTCCTATCTTACTGAGTCCATTTCCTCTGATCACATCAACATATTCCCTTTCCCATCCCCCCAATCCTGGATCTGCCTCTAATAACTACTTCTGTATTTTTTTTTTCATAAAATTGACTTTTTGGGTTCCAAATATATATGAAAACACATACTATTGGTACAAAGATTTTTAAAATAATATGGAATCCCTCCCCCCCCCGAAAAAAAACAAAGAATAGAATTATAATATAATCTACCAATCTAATTGCTAGGCGTATATCTCAAAGAGTTAAAATCAATGTGTTGAAGGAATATCTATACATCCATATTTATTTTAGCTTTATTCACACAATAGCTAAGATTTGAAAGCAATATATGTATCCATCAAGAGATTAATGCATTTAAAAATGTGGATAGAATATGCAGTGGAATATTATGCAGTCTTTAAAACCAAGGAAATAGAAATATTTGTGATGACATGATGATAACTGTACTAAGTGAAATAAGTCAGGCACTACTGTAGATTTTGCTATGTTTAGTTCATGTCATGGTCAATATCTCCTTGGAAGAAGGATGAAATATAAAGGTCCCATGATATGAGTGTGTGAGAAACAGTCACAAGAAAAGAGAAATACACTTGCTAATGAGGCAGCTGGATCCTACATCACCTAAAACGTGGTGGGGAGGTTGATAGTTTCCACTGAGTAACTAAAGTTCATGGTCTACTTAAATTACATAAGTCACAGCTCTGCTAACATTCTAAAACAAACATCATATGTACTTACACAGTATTATGGCAAATGATATGGATCATCACTGCACTTGCTACTCCCTTTCATTTGATTAAAGTTAATTTACATAGAAATCATTGTATTTGTAAATAATAGTCTTGAGAGACAACTTCCTAGTTCTCTCATATTTCTCTACAGATTTCCTTTCACTCTGACCTATCTCTTAAGGACATTTGTATTTGGAAAAACTTGGGTGAGAGAGATAGTGTCCTACCAAAGTAAAGATTAACACATTATACAATAAAACAAAATGCTTCCCTTTGGAGCAAAATTGAGGACATTTTTCTCATAGCCCAATCAAAGAAAAAAACAGTAATTTTCCTTAAGTTGGGGTTCTTTAGCTAAGATGAAAATTCACGGCATATACAGTGTTCACTTGTGCTCATCTCAGCTATTACTCTGAGAAGGTAAGGGGGGAAAAGAAGGTGATCCAAACATGTGGTCATTGTTATGCTTTCACTATTAGGTGTTCCCCAAAAGTTTGTGCAAACAGGTTTATATGTGAACTCACTGGGTTATGAAAGCCTCAACCTAATGAGTTATTAATCCCCTGGTGTTAACTGTCAGCAGGTAGTGTGTGGCTGGAGCAAGTAGGTTATTGGGAGGGGCGTGTCTTTGGAGCATATATTCTGTGCTTGCTAAACAGAGCTCTCTCTCTGCTTCATGGTGCCGTGTCCTGAGCTGCTTTCCTCCACCACACACTTCTGCCATGATTTTATGCATTGCTTAGGGCCCCAAAGAATGGAGTCAAATGTCTATAGACTGAGACTGCTGAAACCATAAAGCTCCAAATAAAAGTTTTCTCCTCTAATTGTTCTTGTCAGGTCTTTTAGGTCTCAGTGGTGAAAAAGCTGACTAAAACAGTCATATCGCTTCCTGTCCCCTTTGTCTCTGAATCAGGAATCTTGTGTTTTCTGAAAGCGTCCATGAAGCTGACAAGGCTAATTTGTTGGGTAGGGTAGATATCATACAATTACTAACTGCTCTTAGTAATAATAAAGGAAGGAAAGTAGGAAGAATGAAATAATATTTTTAAAGTGACTAAATAAAAATACTATTTGTGGTTTGTCTATTTTTTAACAGAATAAACAGGAAATGCATTTTAAAATACTGCCTTTTTCTCAAAACGCTTCTAAGAATTCTTAGAATGCCTTTTCAAAATGACAATATTGATTTAAAAGCTGCTTTTAGCTATCAGACCTAGTCTCTGCACTAAAAATGCAACCTAAAATACAAGATAAACATAAAATATTATATTCATGCTCATTAAATGCAATTGCAAGCACATTAGATTTGTGATTTGTTTTTTTTTCTACCATTCTATTTAATTCCAAAGATATTTATTTCATTCACTTCCTCAAGCATAGAGATAATTTTTAACTAGAAAATATAAAATTTAATTTTTATTATTTTCACTTCATCAGTGTTTCAAAATTTAAATATGCCACTAACCTTATTATTCAGGTATAGATGGAAGCAGTCTTTTTGAGTAAGAATTTAGTTTTCAATCAACATGAGAATTATTCAATCTATTTTTTTTTATATTTTCATATGAAGATAGGAATCAATTTACTTGTAAATCTTTTTATATGTAACAAAAATTTTTACATTATAAATTATAGAAATAAGATCAAGCAATGTAATTCAGGTTTAATCTAGAAAAGTCAAGAAAACACACAGCAACCTTTATACCTTAAGTACATGATGGTTTACAACTGGAAGGGAGCAAGAAAAATAAATAAATAAATTTAAGACCACATTTTTTCTCTCTTGATTGTTTTGCAAAATAAATGCATTTTTTGAAACATCACTGATTAGTTGAATTTTTCAACCTTATTTTTCTCTGATTCCATCTTTTCTCTTTCCACTTCCAATTTTCTGGATCGAAGAAATGTTGAGATATTTTTAATTAGCAGAAATGTCACTAACAGTTCAGTCTTATATAACAGAAAGCACTCTAGCTACTTTAGGAAATAATAATAATAATATAATTTTGGGAGGTGATGTTTAACATAAATCATAAGAACTAGGCCTCTATGAAGAGCACTTCCAGTTCCCAGAATAACATCTCCAATGCTGTTGTCTCAAATGCTTCCACCATTGCCTCAAGTAATGTAGACTGCAAAATCATGTTTGCTCAGCTCGTCTACAGAACAAATTAAATGTTTTGCATTATGTCTTTCTCCTTGCTTAGTTCAGTTTATAATTAAGAATGATGAGGGCAACTGAGAAAGAAAAGATTATGGATCACCCTCTACTCTCAACCTGATCACAAGTTGACAATGAAAATGTAATTTTTAATTTTCCAAAACTCTACCATTAGGTAGATGAAGAGGAGATTGGGGCGGGGGCAGGGAGATGGCTGGATCAAACAAACTATGATAAACTGTGCTTTCTATCATCATATTTTGCAGTTGCTATCATTATATTTTTGGAGAATGAAGCATTGTGGACATTTTCTACTCTTACACTCTTATCTCATACCCATAGAAAGTGAACTCTTCCCATTCCACTAATCTCTCTTCCATTTTTCACAGTTTCCCTATTGTCCCACCCTCTTTTTTCTCCTTTATTTTGTTTTAGCTTCTAATAAACCATTAGACCATTGACTTTGGACCTGGCTTATTTCACTTGGCATGATGTTCTCCAGTTCAATCTATTTACCAGCAAGTGCCATAATTTCGCTCTTTATAACTGAGTCATTCTGTGTGTATGTGTGTGTGTGTGTATGTTTACTTCATCCATTCATCTGTCCACAGGCATCTGATCATCTGGGCTGCTTCAATAACTTGGCTATTGTGAATTGTGCTGCTATAAACATTGGTATGCCTATATCACTGTAGTATGCTGATTTTAGTTCTTTTGGATAAAAACTGAAAAGCGGTATAGCTGGGTCATATGGTGATTCCACTCCTAGTCTTTTGAAAAATTGCACATTGCTTTCCATAGTGTTTGTACTAATATGCAGTCCTACCAAAAATACATGTGTAATTTTTCCCCACATCTTCACCAGCTTTTATTATTTGTATTCTTGATGATTGTCATTCTGATTAAAGTTAGATGAAATCTCAACCTACTTTTGATATGCTTTTCCCTGATTGCTAGAGATGTTGAACATTTTTTCACATATTTGTTGGCTATTTGTATTTCTTTGAGCAGTTATTTTTTAAAAATAAACTTTTTAGCAAGTTATTCCTTACAGAGTTATATTTATTATTTGGCTACTGCTTGACAACATTTAGACATATAATAATTCTACATGGAATGAAAGATTTTTTTATTTAATTGATTTTATTAAAGTTTGCTTTTTTGTAGAAAGGTCCACCTTCATAGGTACAATTATTATAGAATGAAAGTATGCTCTTTAATTTTTAGTGCTTTATGATAACTAGAAGGTAATTTTTGTGTACCTTTAGATGTAGTTTTAAAAATCACATGCTGAACTATCATTTCAATGTTTTTACCAGGAATTAATTGCTTTTAGTAGAATGTAGTTTTTCTTCACATCAAAGGACATTGTTTTTTTGAGGTACAGATTTTTTTTTTTTTTTGAAGTTAGAAATAGTCTTATTTATTTTTTTCTTTTTTTTTTTTTTAATTTTTTATTGTGGGTTGAGGTACAGATTTTATTTATTCCATTCATATAGAGTTTCCTATAGTTTTTGCACTTTAATTCATCCATTTCAATTTCCATGCCTTACCATTTCCTAGTGATGGGGGTGACTATGGGGAACTTTTATCTAATTTACAAGATTGGTTTACATAGGATTTACAGGCAAAACTCAAAAGAAATATGAAAACTTGCAGAATCTTAAGTTAACTCATTGGTAAAGTAAAATATAGAAAGAATTGAAAAATAATATTGTATAATAAAACAAAATTCATTCTCAAATGTTTAATTCCTAACCAATGTTCTGTTTATTCTTTATTTTAGCCTTGATGTCTAAGCCACACTGTCAACAGGATGACATATGTTCTCAGATATAGAGTGTGGAGAACTTTTATGAGGAGGTCATTAAGAAACTTGTGATGACTATTAATACACTCATTTTTCAAATGCTGTTCCTATCTCTTTCTCTCATATTTCTATATATTTTTTAAAGTTAGAATATATTGGTTTTGCTTAGCATTTGTTAAATATGTCATCTAATTGTAAAAGATAATACAAAAATTGGTAAATTACTTTTTGCACTTCAAATTTTTAAAATTTAATTATAATTATTTTTACATGCATATTAATCACTAACATTGACAAAATTTTAATTTGAAACAAGAACAAAAGTTTACACTTTTCTAAAAAAGTGTAGTATATATAATATACTACCATATCATACACAGATGTAACAGGAACTCTTATTTGTATCCATTTCTGCCACTGCCTTTTCTAGGAGCACTAGTGAAGTTATGGGGGCAAATATTTTTCCAGAGTAAATACTACTTCTCCAAGTCTTCCTATTAACAATTTGCTACCAAGTGTCTCATTTCCAGCAATGCAATCATAAAAAAATGATGTGTATACCTGGGTCTCATCTTTAAATGGAAGGAAGCATTCCTCTCCATTTTATTCCTCTTTCAGAATATAGATTTGGAGTGATTTCTCTCATAGCATATAAATGAATTCAACTCTTTAAAAACACTGAGAATCCAGACAAACAAGTTTCTGATGACTATTAAAGCAGAACTATCATAGAAACAGAAATTTATTTTTAAAAAGCTTGCTTTGATAATACATCATTGCTGTATATATTCCAATTAAGAAAATTGAATTTTACTTCAGATCTCAGCCTTTGATTATTTTCTTAATTAGTCACTTAAGTATAATCCAATTTTTTTTCATATTATACCTCCATTTATTCTGATATTAGCAACAAACATGCAAAAATAATTAATAAGAAAACAATCAACTTTTATGTGTGTACCTCATCAAATAACTACATTTAATTAAATGCTATATAATTTACTAATAGTGTCTGAGCGTTTGAAATTTCTCTTGGAAGACAACCTTAATGTATAACTACTACTATTATATACAAGACACAAACACAACCTATTGACATATATGTGGGCTCTGAAATAAAAGGACATTGTTGAAAATGTATGGTTACATGATTCACAGAATTCTGGAGCTATTATTATGAAACAATTTTATATATTCTAATTTCCTCATGTTTAAAATTTCAAATAATTTTAAAATTCTAACTCTAATAAATATTATCCAGCTGAGGGAAAATGTTTAGTATGCTCGGATATAATACTAGTTACCAACACTGGTCATATAATAACCTGTGACACATTGAAGGTTCTTTGAAACTGAATTTAGAATGTCATTCTCCCTCACTGAACCCGGGTTTGAGTTTCCTTTCTTTTGCAGTTTGTGATTTTATCAGGGGCCTCCTAATGGTTAGAATGATCAAATAAACACTGAAGAGGCAGTACGTCATCCCCAAAACAGTGCTAGACTGAATATTAAATGAATATTTAATTTTGATTTAATTTTGATTCTGTTCCTAGTTAGCAAAACATTTAACAGTCTAAATATTATTATTATTAGTAGTAGTATAAGTACTAGTAGTAGTAATAATAGTAGTAGTTATAGAAGTAGTAATAGAACTGGGGATTGAACCCAGGGGCTCTCTACCACTGAGCCCCACCTCCACCCCCAACCCCTTTTAAAATTTTTAAATTTTTGAGAAAGGGTCTTGACTTCATTAAATTGTTAAAGGTGGCCTTGAAATTGTCATCATCCTGAGTCAGCCTCCGAAGCCCCAGGATTATAGGTGTGCTCTAGGGCATCTGGCTGAGCATTGTTATCTCTTTAAAAGGTCTTAGAGAAGATGATGTTCATAATTTCTCTTTCTCTATATAATTACATATTGTAAGTATATTGTATATTAATGTGTGTGTGTGTGTATATATATATATATATATATATATATATATATATATATATAATTTTTTTTATGGTTGGCACTTTAAAAAGAAATCTATGTGTAGCCAGAAAAATATGTAGGTGGTAATTATTTTATGGAGCTATACTGACATCCTTTGGTAAGGTTTTGGTTGATTATAATTTAATATAGTGAAAGATAAATAGGGAGTCAATTACATGGCTGATAAGTAGATAAAAACCTTCAAATCCATTTAAATCTGTCCATAGACTAATTTGGGTATGGAATTCATATTTATGATAAATAAAAGTTAAGACAAAAAGAAACTAGATCAAGTCCAAAATCTAAATATTTTGATAATACTAACTACATATTAATTATTAATAAAACATTTTATCTCCAAAATATTGAAGTACAAAGCTGGTAAGATTAAGCAGATAAAACTTCCAAATTATGAGCACGGTATTTTCTCCTTATGACAATAAACAACAACAATAACAACAACAACAGAAACATAAATGGAGAATCAAGGAGAGAAAGTTCACTAAAAAACAAACATTTGAAACTGTAACACCTATTACTTTGGTAACAACACATCAGGTCTGATGGCAATTTGACTTGGCGCTCCCATTAATACTTGGGAGTGTGGTGACAGCATGGTAAAGAAAAATATATGCTAGAAGAAAAAAAAAAAAAGAAGTATCTATTTAGAAAAAAAAAAAAATAGGAAGAAGAAGAATTGCAAGAAACAATTGCAGAATCCTGTTCCTGGGATTGTATTACGGACGCAGGCGGATTAGATTGGGCTGATTACCTTAGCTTGAAACAGAGAGTCTTTCTGCCCTGCGGGGGAGGGGACTCCTTTCAAGCAGAGCCCTCCTCTCGAATGCGCCCTCCCCTTGCATTCACTTGCAAATCGCTGTGTGCTCGCAGAAGCAAGCACTTCCCCAGTCTCTAACCTTCCCATGGCGAGTGCTGCAGCTCCATCAGCAGAACCTTTCTCTCCGTGCGAGCTAGGGCTTTCCCCCCCCTTTCCTTTCTTTCTTTCTTTCTTCTTCTTCTTCTTTTTTTTTTCCCCCTTAATCAGAAGCACTGAATGAAAGCCAATCAGAGAGAGAGCTCGCCCCCGTTTTCTTCGGTTCCCTGACGTCCAGAGTTAAAAGTGATGCTGAGAGAAAGCTTGAGTTAGATTGAAGTAGAATCAGTGATAGAAAATAATAGCAGAAAACAAACAAAAAGGGGACATAGTGACAGTTTCTCCAGGGTTATTTTGGCTGGAACCAACTTCCGCTATCCAGAAGCTGATAAAAAAAAAAGGTAGGAAGACTTCACCTTTTTTCTTTAACTCCCTTAAGGTCTTTTTCTTTTCTTCCCTTGGGGGAGATATGCTTGTTTTTTAAGTTGTATTTAACAATTATTTCAAAATAATTATGTTTAATAAACAAATAAGGATACAACTCTTTATAGCAGATTCCAGAAAAAAACTGGGAATATCTATATAGGTAATGCAAAGCTGGATAAATTACATATTATGCTCAATAGTAGATCATGTTATTAGAGTTTGCAAATTCATTCACTCTGAACAAACGCTAAAATTTTAGTGTGGAGTGTAATTTATCATGCTCATATTTGTTTATTTTAAAAATCAGTTTAAGAAGGAACATTGTTGCTGTGAACTCTAACATAACCTAACATTAGTTTGCATTCCATATGAATGGATTCACTCTGTACTTCTTCATAGTCATAGTTCATTGTATCTTCAATATAAAGAGAGATGACAGGCAGAAGAGAGAAGCTGTCAATGGTCACTAAGCATCTATATATACAGTAGATTGACATTCATCAGAAATAAAATAGGCATAATGCCTATATTCACATTTTAAATCTGAGTCAGAAGTATGAGGGGTGATAGATTAAGAAGGGGGAATTAAATGCATGTAGTCAGCAGTTGCAGCATTTATTGTCTGTGCTGCAATAAAATCCATATTTTATGTGGTGTTAAATTAATGCAGCATATTGCAAGTCTAAATGCCTGTCCCCAACAAGTAACTATTGATAGCATTATAAGTATGGATAAAAACAGGAGTCTGCAAGTGTTTTTATGCCTCCAAATAAAAACCTATCTCTTTATCATTAAAAAAGGGGAGACTATAGGTACACTCAAAGACAAACATCATTTTAGTACCAACCTATCATCTTTTGCTTTCAAAAAAGCAGATCTGTTTCCTTAATTGTGGTCCTTTATTCCAGTAAAAGCTTTTATTATCCAAATCTGCACATCCATTTCTTCTCAGGTTTTTAGAGGTGCATTATTTTTTCTTATTTTTTCTCTTGAAGGATCTATATTAAAAATAATCTGTCCCTCTGATGCTGACAGCTGTTATACTTCAATGCATATGTTAGTAGACTTTCTCTCTGCACACCATCCCCCTCTCTATATTTCTTTAAAACATAGCTACAAGAGCTTCTCTGTGGTGAATAACACTTGGCAAGAGTGTGCTCATTTTTTAGGTCTGGTATGGTGAGGATTTTTAATTAGTAGAACTTTCATGAAAACATTATGTCATTGACAGAGCTGCATGTTCATTTTTAGTTAAGGTGATGAAAAAAGGAAGAGGTTAGTTACAGCCTAGAAAAATGGGTAAATAAGTTGCCTGGATAATCTCTGCCCCTTTGCACCCAGTGTAGTAAATGTGGCACATATGTATTCAATGTGCAGTGCATAAGGAAATAGGGGCTTCTGTGGGAAGGGAGGAGTGCAGGGATGGGTAAGTGAACAAATATAAACAGCCTGTGTCTGGTTGAGGGACACATCAAATGAAAAGCCTCTCTGATGATAAAAATATAAAGAAATGCTCCTTTGATATGCTCTTTTTTTTTTTTTTCTTTTTTTCTTGGCTGTGTTTATAAAGTATGAGTCAATGTCTGCTTTCATTAAATCAGATACTTCTTTGGTTTCAAATACTTGCTGCTAACAAATTGACTTCCCTGGTGAATGCCTTTGCCTTCTCTGACTCCAGTCAAATAATAGAATTCCATTCACTTGATGTTGGGGGGTGGAGAGAACCAAGGAAATGGGAAAACAGAATGTAAACTGTATGAGAACCCATGCATGTGGGCATATATGTGAGGGTAATGGTTAAATTACCTGTTACCTGATTAAGGTTCCAGGTGATATTCCTTGATACTTATTTTTTTTTTAAAAAAAAACTGTTTATTATGAAAAATAGTACTATACAGGATTCAGTTTAACAGTTTACTGTTAGGTTTTACCTATGCTGAGGTTTTCTTTAAAAAAAAATAAATGAATGATTTTCTGCCTAGGCAGATACACATTTTTGGCAAATTATTAAGAAAGTTCATGTAAAAAACAACAAATGATTTTTTTCACATTAAAAGTAAAATGTTTGGAACTGAAAATGTAATTTGCAAATGTATGAACTCTGATGAAAATAAAGGGTGAAAGTCTTGACCTCTACTTAATTCCACATTGAAACAAATAACTAAAGCAAAGTATATGTTATCTGGGGGATTTCTTGCCATATGACTTATTTCCTATGTTTTTTAACCTACTTTGCAGCAAGCGATAGCACCATGTCCTCCTGGTATATTTCCTTTTTATACCGAATCATTCCACTAGGCTGCAGCACAGGAACAGCAGTGACTATGATGATGCTGATTCAGCAGCAAAGTGAACTATATTTTTGTTAAGTGTTATTATCAGTAACAATGTTGCACAGTAAGCAATTAATACAAATCATGGATTTAATTCAACTATATTCTAGTTCTGGGGCTTCAAAAATATTAGTAACAGTTTATTCTTATTTTTGCTATGTAATTTGCATTCTAATACTATTGCCACATTAGAATTGCTTAGAAATTACTGAAACAAAATATGTAGAGAGAAATGTAAAAAGTAATTATGCCAATCATAACTAATTTCATTCAGATATTTCATCTGAATTTCAGGTGTAGGTTTTGAATACTATTGTTGATTTACCCAAAATATTATTTTGGAACAGGACTTTAGAAATGCCAATTTACTAACTACATTAGATTTAATAGTTCTGTCTGAAAGAGACTGAAATAAAAAATCAAGTAGCAAGAAAGACTCCCTTATTCTTGTTAGATTTATATTGAACAAATGTAAAATTGACTGAGCATTACTATAATTATAATTTATGATACTTATTATGAATGTTTGGGGGAAGAAACCAAATTCCAAAGAATAACATTTTAAACATATAGATGAAAAATGAAATATAATATACAAAAATTTGATTTTCTTTTGATAATTCTTATTTAGACCAATGGGTTCATCCAGAAAATTTTGTTTTGTCATAGAAACCTGAAACACATATAGAGAAAATATCCTAAATTTAAATGTTTTGAAATATGCCTTTTTTATTGTTGTTGTTCTTACTTAAAATATTTGGATCATGTTCAGAGAGCATTAATATGACACATTTTGCTTTTAATCCAATGAATTCAACACTCAAAATTAGAGATTTCTCTTATGTATATAATGAGAAAATTTTCAAACAAGAAGCAATGCTATCAATTCAGGGTCACCTCTGTCCTCTTCTTACTTTCTGACTCTACTGTAGCCTTACCTCACTTGACATTTTAGTATGAGCCCTTGAGCCCTTGACAGTCTAGTTGTGTTTTCTTGTTTAACTGGATGGTGCCTGAAACATGTAAGGCCATTTTGTTTTTTCCATACCTTCCCGATAACCTCCAATCCAACTAAAATAAGACATGAGCATTGTAAGATGATCAGATCAATCACATTAAAGTTGTAGATTTCTGGGAATGTATGATCTTTAATGAAATATTAATATTGATCAGTTAAAATAATCTGACAGGTCAGGTTTTTAAACATTGTTTTAGAGTCAACTTTTGCTTAACACTTTAGTATCAATGTGACTTCTTGCAAAAAGTAACATAAATTAAAATTTAAGAATAAAATGCTTTTTAAAAAAACAATTTATTTTTTTGTTTTGTTTTGTTTCTTTGCTGCAGTGTGTTGTCTTATTCTCTATACCTCTATATGACTAAGAAACACTTGTCAAACATATTAACCATATTGGAAGTAGGATTAAAAAAAAAGAGAGAAAAAAAACTGCTAATTGAATGCGAATGGGTAAAATAAAATCACTTTTTACATCATTTTAGCTTGTAAGGTTCCTTGAAAATGCTTGCTTGTGGGAGGTTGAAATACCTTCATGTGACAATACCTCTCAGCAAAGAGATCCATATCCTTCAAGAGTTTATCAGTACGTTTTAAAGCACTTTACCAAATCATGTGATCTCAATTTCAATACCTTTTTATTTTTATTTTATTTTTTTTTTAGAAAGCAGGCTTGATTCTACAAACTCTGTATGATACAGTGATATAAATTAAAGTTAAATGACATTTTAAGCTTCAGGACAAGATTAAGCAATAGGCCATAAGATAGAATACAATACTTTCTCACAACAGGAAATTCAGCATTAAATGACATGTCTAAACACTTCAGAATCCTATTTGTCTTCATAAATGGAGCAGTAAGATTTTTTCTCTCTCCCTTCTCCCTTTTCTTCCTCCTCCCTCTCTCCCTCTTTCCTTTACTTCCTCATTTGTGACAATTACAAAAGTACTTAAATAAATATTTCATGTGCTTTTTTATATTGCCCTATATCAATAATATTTCTGTAAATCTTGTGTTTTTATGACCAGTATTCTAACGTCTGCCACATTATACACTGTATTTATTGCATTATTCTTTGCATCATAGCATGAAGTATTTGACAGTTCAGTTGGCTAAAGTGTGTCTTTAAAAATGAAAGCGATTCTTATTTATAACATTGAGGCTTCTGAGAAGTTGTAATTGGCACCAATATAGTTGATTGCACTAGCAAGGAAATATGGAATTCAGATTTATTAATGGAATTTCTTCTGCAAATAATCAGACTGTAGACTGCATAGGCATGAATTATTATACTCAGTGCATCAGTTATTGATTGTGGATCTGTGTTGATTTGCTGTATGAGAAAGTATTTAAGTAGTTTGATAGAGCCTTGATTTTAAATATAAATCAAATATAAATTTCGTATTTTCAGAAAGCAGTGGTTCATTAGACATGTGGATTTTTCTTTATTGTGAAAAAGAAATACAACAGTTTTTAATGTTAAGAAAAAAAAACTGATATGTAGGGAAAGATGTCTACTCTTAATATTGTGGAGTAAAGAACTGGCTCCTGATTTCCAATTAAAAACTTGGGAAATGAGTTGGAACAATAATCAGGTTAAGTAGAACATGTTGCAAATTAAAATAATCAACAGGCTGAATAAAGTAAATATTTTAACTTGAATTATTCAGGTAATTCTCTTCAGTCTTACCACAAGATGTGTAAATACAAGAATTAAAGTTCAGATTCAGATAGTTATCTGAATAGATCAAAACCAATCAACATATTTGCCTGGGTAATCAGAAAATTTTGAATACATTTCTAGGCGTAATACTAATACAGCTTTTAAAAGTAAACAATTTCCTTTTTTCATATAGATCCATTCCAAATAAAACCAGTTAAACTTCCTTTGAAGTCATTGTAACTTCTGGGATTTTAAAAAAATAAATAAATATTTCCATAGTTCTTGAATCAAATTTTAAGTTTAAATAAGGAGTCATAATGTTTCCATGGTGATTTAATTTCTAATGATAAACTTCAAGTTAATATGCTTATATTTAGGTAGATTGAAATATTTGAATTATCTGAAAATTTTAAGTGTTTTTTTTAACATGTAACTCTTCAACCCATAAATTATATTCATAAAATATTTTAATAAAACATTTTCTTTTTTGATAATTTTATTTATTTATTTATATTTATGTGGTGCTGAGGATTATAGTGCTAGCATTCTACCACTGAACCACAACCCCAGCCCCTAAATCATTTTCTTTGCACAAACAAAAACTTATAGTTTGCAACCACTAACTTGGTTGATTTAAACCAATTGTCAATAAAAGTAAAGATATAAATTGAATGTTTTTAAAGTCAGCATTGTTTCATTCATTGACTTTAGTTATGATAAAAAAAGGAAAGAAACTATTGGGGTAAAATTAAATGTATGTCAACTTATTCATCAAATAAGAGAACTGAGTAAACATTGATTAACTATTACCTTAGTCGAGTATAAAGTTTATATATATATATATATATATATATATATATATATATATATATTATTTTTTCAGTAGTTAATAACTAGATAGTTTCACATATGTTTTATTAAATCTTCACTCACTTCTTTCAATACACATTTAGTATTGAAAACAAATTCAGGTCTATATGTGTAATTTTTAAATACATAAATGAAATATCTTTAAAATCTAAGAAATACTTTCATTAATATGCTTTTTTTTCTTGTTATACTTAGATCACTTACTGTCATAGAATTGAAATCCAAATTTAAGCCCAATGGCGATGTGTATAGAGCAAAGACATTAATTCACTTTACTTTGTAGGTAGAGGCTAGATTGATCTATCATCAGCTAGGTAGATACCTATATCTAGGTAGGTTCAGGAAGAAAAAAAAAGAATGAATGAGAGAAGATTTCTACTTCATTGAAGTAAATCAAACAAAAAACACTGTTCCTAAAGTCTCTTTATGGAAATGTAATGTTTTTAGTAGTACAAAGAGCTTCAGTAGTATAAGGTAAAAATCTACACTCATTAAGTTAATTGTCTTTTAATTTTGGTCTATCATATATTTCAGTTTATTCTTATGACATATTGGAATTTTTCTCTTGCATTTTCTATTACAAACATAAATAGCATACTGATGGCTTGTTCAATTTTTCCTTAGTTCCTATTAATTTCTTTCATTTTGAGGAAAGTAACCTCGACCATTTCTTCCTGTCACACCAGGAAATATAAGGAAGAATTCAATACAAATTTTGTTCTTGAAGGGAGGAAGAGTCTAATGTGAGATATTCACAATTAGTACCTTATTATTTATAATAGAAAATATTAGTTATGTTCTGTTTCCATTTTCTCAAGATAGTAAAGTCAGACAAGAGAACATCATTGGGCAATCACTTATTCCTCCACCCAACAGTCTTCAGTTTTGGCCATGTATTATATATACAATTAGAGAATGCTCTTAGAATATTGTTTCACTCATTCCTTCTTTCTTTCTTTTGCCAATAAATAATATCATATGCCAGGCACTGTCAGATAGCTAGAAATACACACACACACACACACACACACACACACACACATATATATATATATATATGAGAGAAAATGAACAATTAAAAAAACTGAAATGTACTTTCCATGAGGCACTAAATGAATAATCACGTGACTTATCATGATATTTCAGTTTTGATACATTTAATGATTTTACTATGTTTTTTAAAGTGCATAATACAGGTATCTAACTTCATGTTTACTATTGAAGTTACACTAACATATTCAAAGCCAACTGACATCTTTCAAGAAGCCAACTGACATCTTTCAAAAAATATCAAAGTGAAATAGCTGTTTGATTCAAGATATTTTTTTTCGTGTGTGTGTGTGTGTGTGTGTGTGTGTGTGTGTAGCTTCAGATTCATTCAATGTAGCCCCAAGAGTGGACTGTGAATTGCTGCTTCAGTAAGAGCAGCCTTTTGGTGGGTGATCTTTGGTGCACTTCAATTATTGCAATAGCCAATTTTCATCTTGCAGATGCAGGGAACTATATAGACTGAAACAAGTATCAAAATTTAAGACTACTATGCCCATCCAAGACAAGAAGTGTACAGAAAAAAATACATATTTGAAGGCTAAGTATTTTCCAAAGTTCTATCACTAAAAATTGTTATAAATAGGAGCTTCCTCATGTCAAGTAATGAAAATCTGCACTCCGTAAAAGCCCCTGAATTTCAAACTTAGTCACTCAGTAAAAGAAGACTCTCTTACATAAAATTTCAGGTTGCTTTTTTATTTTTAAGGAGACTGTACAGTATTAAAGCTGCATGCCAGAAACACTGAAATTATTTTTTTAGAAAATGTAATGACCCTAACCTAAATGCTGTCATAAGGATGTTTAATGGATAAAAGCATGAACCGTGGCACCAGTCTGACTGATTAAACCCCTAGCTGTGCCACTTACCATTTTATTAATATTCAATACCACTGCTGGTTTTCTGATCTGTTAAATGGGATTAATGATGGTATGTACATAATAGGGCAATTGTCATGATTAAAAGAAGCATGATTAGAAGAAATCTAACACGAGTACCTAACAATTTCTAACACACAATTGGTGTCCTAGTATTGCATATTGATGTTATTTTCATTGACATAATTATTACTTTATGTAAATTGATGTGATTTGTGGTATTTTAAAAAAATATTGTTTTCTTTTAACCATATCATATGATATTTGTTGGACTACAACTTTACACTTGTTGACTATTTTAACTTGTCCCATTTTGTAAGTTCTTGGTGTTTTAAGTCTGATGCTCTCATCAGTTCTATTAGGGAAGATCATAAATTCTTCATTGTATTTTTTGGAGGGGAGGATGGAGTTTGAATAAAATGATTCTAAGAACATGGTCCATTTATCTATTAATGCAATTGGAAAATTCTGATATAACCTATTATTGTATTTGGTAAGTTCTTTGTATATAAAAGTTATAAATATATTCATTTCCTAAAGATTGTGAATCTGTCAATTATATAGAGTTGAATGAGTTGACTGCAAACAGAAAACTTAAAATGCATTCTCAGATAGCCTTTGCATGAACTACGAACTTTATGGGTAAGAATTTTGAAATGATATAAAGGACACAAATCAGGCAAAGAGGAGGAAAGGGCATTAGAAAGATGGAGACTAAGTGTTGTGAGTTCCATAAGCCACATGAACTCACTCAGGTGAAACCTGAGCCATTTCTGATTATATTCTAATAATGGTTCATTCACAAATTTTCCTTCTTGAGGTCAGAGTAATGAGTATAGAAAAAGAATGATGAACAGAGGTAGAACATTCCAGAAATAATCCCATTAACATTTGATACCTATAAATCTCACGAATAATTCTACAGTCTATATTATAAGCTGAAAGGTCAGGGGGCTACCAATTTCTTAGACGAGTTGCCTGAAACTGATGAAGATATACAACCACCTGCAAAATGTGGAAAGTTTAACAGGTTTTAGTTTGATAATTCATTCTTTTCACAGTTCACATTCAAGGTGATGGGAAGATCATTTTAAAATCACTGTTTCTGTATTTGTTTTCTTCCCTTTTTGGCTCTATATTGTGATTAAGAACACTTCTGGAATAATTTCTATAGATTACATAAACAGACCAAAACATAGTTTCGTTTACGACATACACATTTATGATTCCATAGGTATCTGTCTTTATGAAACTTAATTATAAAGATTAAGAATTATAACAGCTATTTTATCTTTCATTGTTTATTTATAACTCTGGACAAATTAATGTATTTATTTTAGAAGTTCACATATAAAAGGACACACTTGGTACTTTATCCTATGCACCAACTTGTAAAGGTGAGGTCACCATAGTATAGAACATTAAAACTAGCCAACAAATAAAATTTTCTAAATATAGGATAGAGATTTTTATTTGGTCATACTCTATTTTATATTTATTACCTATTTAATCATTCATTTATCTGTTACTCAAAATTATAGTCCTTTTTGTCATTTTTATTAATGCAGCGGCAGTGGCTGTTTAGTAGCATGTTGTTTTTCACAGCCTCACTGTAATATTTGGCTAAATGATTTAACCCTATAGCTGATTGATAGGGAAGGCTAATTTACTATGTTCTATTAACATGGTCTACATTTTAAAATGCCAACAAAGTATATGTATAAAGGCATTAAAAAATAAAATAAAATGCAGTATATTTTATTATCTATGTCTACCTTACTTTTAAGGATTTTAACGGCTAAATATCAGACATTTTTTGTTTGGTTTTAAAATTCTTTTATCATACGAAAGGCAAAGATCACTTACTTGCATTTATTTTTCTTTCATTTATTTGGAAATAAGGTAAGAATAAAATTGTGTAGTATTAGTTGGAAATTAATTTAAAAATCTGAGAAAATACATGTTATTGAATTATTAATTGTGCAGACTTCTAAAAGAATCATGTCCTTTATAAATCCTTCAAATTTTTAAAAGCTTTCAACTTTATGTGTTGTTTTAAATGTTTTCAGTTTAAAAATGACATAAGTTATACTTTGGAGTTCATCAGAGGATTGAAATGAATTTTTTTTTTTTTTGAAGTGTTGACCCATTTATAGGGAAAATCACTGTTAATATTTCTGGCAACATTCTATTCACTTGCCCAGAGGGAAGGTAACATAATTGGGTGTTTGGAGCCATCTTGTGGCCATGCCATTGTAATTAGAGAATGTTCTCTGGATTCAGGTTCTTCTCCAAGAGAACATTGTATTTGAAAACTTTGAATCACATTAAAAATCACATTAAAGATGTATCATAGATGAATTCCATTTAATTGTTACTTATATGAATTAAAACAAACATTGCATTAGAAAAATCTAAAATAGTTTAAGCAACTTTTTGAAACAAGATACGATTTTGCCATTCAGGTGCAAACAAAATCAAGGAACTCCTTAAATATTTAAGTTTTCCAAGGAAAACTCCCTTCCAGCATTCTCTGGTATGGTTATTCTGCATTTTATATAACTTTAAAGAAAAGATCTGATGCCACTAAATTCTGGTCATTGAATATTTTACAGTAGACTCATTGAAAATTCAGAGAGAAATATCTTTGTTTTACTTTTCAATAAATAGTAAAGTAAATGATATTTACTTAGGTTATAGTGTACAAATTCACTAAATATAAAGCATCTTTTACTTATTTTTCATAATAGGGAAATTTGTAGTGTTCTCTTATAATTTTATAAATAAGTGCTGTATTTTTGTAAAAAAGGAATAACTAACTTTCTAGAAACTGGAAATAAATACCTAGATATTTAAATCTAGAAAAAAATCATTGATTGCTCATATGGACTTATACCTCATTATTTACTTTATTTTCTAAATGTAACAAGGTAGAAATTTCATGAAAAACAATTTTCATTTTACCTCATCTGTAGCAATAGATGAGCATAACAATGTTCCTTATTTTATTTCTATAATGTCTATTCATAGCTATTTTTAAACATGCTTATGCTATATCCTAAAGTATTTTTTGTCATCATTGTCATTCCCATCAACATCATCAACATCAAAGCCTGAACAGAATTTCAGTTCCAAGATGGGACATGGAATAGCTTAGTCTCTTAGTCTCTCTTAGGCTGCAATGAAACAGTTTGTAATGCCTGTTTTGGAGGGCAAAGAAATGATTTGGTTTAATTAACAGAATAGAGCTCAATAAGCACTCATGGTTTTTAAAATTATAATGAACTCGTAAGATTATACACATGCTATGTATTAAAGCCACGATTTTTTCATTGATGTCAGAAAGTTGTTTTCTCTCACTGCTTTGAGTAGGCTAGACTGCCTTTTAATATAAAACAAGTGGTCAGAGCATGTTGTTTCTCATGCATAGCCCAATAGCCTGATGGAAAGCACAGATTACTTTGCTTCCTGTTAAACCACGCTCTTTCTGTCAACAAAAGTGCTTCTATTCTAAGAGATATTACTATTGATTTGCTTTATTCTCAAAAGACAGCTAGATTTTTTTTTTTGCAATGCTGCACACCAGGTATGATTTAAAATGAACATATAAAGTATTTATATCAGCTACAAAAACAAGACAGGAATAGAAATGATGTATTTAAGAGTTTAAAAGTGTCCAAAATCCAGATGCAAACTTTTGATGATGTCATATTCACATTTAGTGAAATTGGTGGAAACAAAGAATTTTTAAAAATGAATAATAAGTGAATAATGATAAACAAAAGAAATAAACATAAAAACATCTCTACAAGTGAGCAAAAATCAAGAAACCACTCAAAACTTTAGCTATGCCACTTTCTTCTTAATTTTTGTCTAAAATATAGCATGCTCATTTGTCCACTTATTCTTTGATCTACTTATTCTTAAGTGATAAAGAAATTTTCATGGTCACCTATATCAGATAGTTGGTTTTTTTGCCCACCTTTTATTGCTTTTTTCAGCAACTTACAGCTAAAAATGCTTTGACTTTAGCTTTTAACTCTTTCCTCTTAAAATATGATTATTTGATCAATCATTTTAGTTCTATCTTTTATTAAAAATGATAGTTTTTTTTTTTAATTTCAATTCCACACTACAGAAAAGATTTAGAGAACAAAGAATTTCCTTTGCAATTCAGCCACACTTTAGAATTCTCAGTATATATTATCGAATTTGCAAGGAACTTGGGAAAGGTGTGTGGGTGAGATATTAAATCTTCCTCACTGAGATGAAAACATAAAGACCAATACACTGCAAGTCATTTAGTGATTTGCTTGTGATTTGAATGAAGTCTCAGAGGAATGTGGAGTAGGGAATATGGTCATGTAAGCCTAGAGAAGCAGACAAGGGACGGGGAGGTGCAAACTCTTTCTTTGGTCATTAAAAAGTAAAATTATGACATAATAGCAGATAGAGATACCTCCCGGCTGACCTTCATGTTTGCATCTCTTCCACCCTAAGCCTTCCTAAATATGTTTTTCTTAATCTATTTCTACTACAATTAACCATTTAGTAAAATACATTGATTTTCCATTATGCAGAAAGCAGCATGTTAGGCAGATGATGTGATGAAAATTAACCATATTTAAACTTCTAATCTCAAATGACTTTTGCTCTTGTCCAGAAGACAATAAAAGTAGACATGACAGGACAGGCTGATACTTTCATAGAATAACATAAGCACAGGATATCAGAAGAGTTAAAGATGAAGTATTTGACAATGTTAGGATTTAGGAAAGTCTTATTTGAGTGATGAGCTTAAGCTAAGCCTATAAAGATGTGATGGTTTTACCCATCACTAACTCAACATTTCTCCCATACAACCCTATTTTGAGAGTCACTAGTGCAGACCAGTAAGCTACTCCCACCCCAGAGGTGGTCACATGTACAGAGTCCTACATCTGCTACTAATGCATCAAAATGAAGGTCTTGGCTAAGGATTCTATTCAACAAATCCTATTTTCTTGTCTAGATCAGATAATACCATGGCTGTCTCCTAACCATTCTGCCGTAAGACTTACATGAAGGTATATTTGTGAAGAGCTCAGTCTTTTTTGTTGTTGTTTTCTATTTTTGTTTTCTGCAATTATAAAACTCTGATGTATCTTACCAGCATCAGTACAACTTACTAGGTTAACGTCACATGTCTTCACTAATCTGATCTACAAGTAGGTCCTCTGGCTCTCCTATAATTCACTTCATATTGCAGAAAAATAGTCTAGTTCTCAGTTCTTCCTAGATTCTCCTTATTTTAGTATCTTATTTTTATTATTTTAATCTCTTCAGTTGTGTTTATTTTGGTCACTCTGACCCCAGGTATGCCTGCTAAAACTCATACTTAATTCAGATAGGCCTCAAATGCTATTTTCACAAGACATTCTGTGAGCTCACCAGATAAAATGTCTTTCTAGCTTTGGAAAACTCCTAACTATGTATTTATAACCTCCTTTACATAAGTCAGCATCCACCTAGAGTTACTTTTGTATCTGTCTTATTTATTTTGCATATTATTGTGCTCTTAAAAACAGGAGCATTCTGGTTCTTACCTATAACTCAAGCACTTGGCTCATCATCTCCCATGTATCAGCAAATGTGTGATAAGAAAATTCATTTATCATATAAGTAGAAAATGCATGATGATTTGTTTTTTATGAAAAGAGACAATATCATTGAATAATTTAGAGATTACATGACCCATGAAACACACGCAAAAAAACTGTTTTTCTTTTGTTGTTGTTCCACTGGGAAATATACACTTTCTCCTTCTTTAAGCAATTTTTGTTTTTAAAAGAAGAAACTCAAAGCAGTTTCCCCCCCCCCCCCCCCTGAAC
>NW_025999961.1:12527520-12602769 GCF_001458135.2 Marmota marmota marmota
CCCCCCCCCACTTGAACATACCTGGAGACTTAATGCTTCCAACCATTCTCCACCTGACTATAGTTACCACTCAGTAGTCCATTTGGATTATTAATCCATCAAGTGGATTAATCCACTGATGAAGTTATAGTCCTAATCAAGGCCTAAAAGTTTAATCTTTGAACCTTGCTCCCTGGGAATCATGCTTTTAAAACAAGAGCTTTTTGGAGAGCCAAACCTTAATAAATTGTAATACTGAATTGTTTTAGTGTAAGCTCATGAACTGACTACAAATTATTTTTAAAAAGAAAGAATCTTCTAAATACATCTAAAATGACAAGCATTTATTCATTGAAGTAGATTTATTAAAGGGGACATTGAGATAAATTACTTGTTTTGTTGTATGTTGATTTATAGCCATTTATTGTTTTAGGTACATACTCTGAGAAGAGTTTTGCATTATACACAAAGATGAATATAATTTAAATAGTAAGAGACACTTTGTCTTTGAGAATCAAAGTAGTACATAGAAGTATTTATTGGAATATTATTAGGTACCAAAATGACTATAATAAACCAGTTAAGTATGAGGGATCATTAGTATAAGTCAGAAAGCTGAAGTAGTAGAAGAGATGGCATTCTTAATGAACCCTGGCTTGGATTATGGATAGAAGGCTGCAGGGAATTTGCATTCTCAAATATGTATCCCTGTGAGCAAAGGCAGGAAGGAATGTGAAAGTTGGTTGGTTCTTCAGGATCCCAGCTTGGTTGGTGTGGAAAAGATTACATTTATTAAGAGACTTATATATTAGGTTAAGGGCTTTTGACATGATTAAAAGTTTATACAATAGGTACTATTTTGAAAGTACTTATTAAAGAAACAAAGTGTTGAATAAGGTAATAAAATAATCAAATATAGTATGTGGTATTTTTATGCTATATTTGCATTTTATAGGCATGAACTGGTAGTAATAATATACACTCAAATGCTTTCCAATTCAAAACTGTACTAATATTTCTTTATATAAGCTTACCTGGAGGTGACAATGGAGTTATACCATTAATCATAAATGTCTACTTGTCTGCCCATTCTATACCCCTAGCAATTTTCCCATACATTCTGAGTTATTATATTGGTGTTTGTGGTGTTCCCTGACTCTGTTTCCTGCTCCTGACATCTTGATAGCTATGTAGCTTCCTCTCTTATTGATGGAGAGGAATCTTATTGATGCATAATTTCTTTAGTTAGTGTTTGGCGACAGTGTTCTGGCATTTCAAACCCTGTAAAACTGCTGATGCTCATATGAGGTGGCATTTTGATATGTCAGATTGTTTTATTCAAACCCTTCTTCACTTTAGGTTTAGTTACTGTGACCAGGGCAGGGGTGATTTATTTAAATCTCCATTTTATTAAAAAAAATTGCTTCTAAATTCATAGTTAGCCATTGGCAAAATATAATGTAGACATGGAACTACCATCCCTATTTTATTACGTCCATGTTACAAAAGGAGGCAAATTTGTCTTCAGTATAAAGTAAAAACTTAGACAATATCAACATCATGAGTTTATTTTTATAATTGATTGTGATAATTCCTAACGTGATATACAGTATATAATACTTGTGTAAAATTTTTCATTGTGTTTTGTACACTAAATAACATTATGTAATTAAAGCTACCATTTTGTTTGCAACAATACTGATTATAGATAGGACATTCTAGATTTATTATGGAACAGACTTGAAACAACTAATTAATATTGATAATACACATAATAATTATTGTGATCACTTACTGACCAGCTTCTATATGGTAGACACTATATTGAATGATTTGAATTTGGTATTCTTTTTATCATCTCCTTAAAGAAGGCAGGCAATACTATTTATTCCCATCTTCAAAGGAGAACACTGAGAAAGACAGGTTAGATAACTTTCACAAATCAAAATGCTGTTATGTGACATGGTTGGAATTATACTCTTGATAATATGACCCCTGCTCCTCTATTCTTTTGTTGTTGTTTTTTTTTAATTTTTAAAATTAGTTTTAGTTATATATAATATTAGGTTTCATTTTGACATAATTATACAATCATGAAATATAATTTGCTCCAGTTCAGTCCCCATTATCTCTTCTTTCCTACCCCTTCTTTTTCGTGATTTACTTCCCTCTGCTTTAATGACCTTTCTTCTATTTATTTATAGTTTTTAAAATTAGTATCTTATATATAAATACACTATGATATATTCATATATGTACCTAGAAAAGCTTGATCAGATTCATTCTATTGTTCCTTCCTCTTCCTATTCCTTCTCCTTCCCACTCAATTCCCTTCCTCTATTCCACTGAGCTTTGTTCAATTTTAATGGAATTTACTTCCCCCATTTTTATTTTTATTTTTTCCTTCCTTTGGTCTGTCTTTGACATATTAGCCTGTTCCTATATTCTTAACCTTTACTCTGTTTCTGACTATGCTTGTATTCCTAAGAGAAGTAGTCAATTTGTTCCAGTCTTATATTCTTTTCTTACAAATTTCTATTTACTAGGGATTTATAATTGTTATTCTTTTCCAATGAGAGAAAAATCATTCTAAAAGCAAGTAGAAATTAAGCTTTAAAAGCATACCAAATGTACTATACTTTAAACATTCTTTGTTTTATTAATATGTAAAATAGAGTTATCAAAATTATTGAACAGTAAGGAGTGAGAAGATAAGAATTTAGATGATAAATGTGTCACTAAAACAATTTACAAAAAGATAGCCATAAATTCATTAGTAAACTTCATGTTGTTCTTAGCATTATAGTTTATTGAAATGTTCTCACTTGGGTAAATAAGACATATACCAATATTTTTAATTAACACAGAATATTTTCAAAGTATATAGGAAAAGAATCGCAGTGGTAAGTTATGAATATGGATTAACTTTTGTATGGAATTAGTTAATTTTCAAAAGCTTATACATTGTCATGGAACTACTACTGTACATGAAAAAAAAAAAAAAACCGAAAGATTCCACACTCTACATCCATATTACTAAACTGACCCACTCACTGTCTCTAAGCCTTCTCAGTTACACTCACATACACACACACCTCTTTAAATTTTAGCAAACTGGTTATTTCCAGGAAAACTTGAATAACTTTTCTTTCTCTTGTGGCTCTAAGCTTTAAAAGATTTTATATTTTTATAAAAATATTTTTATATTTTTATAAAAATCTATATTTAGAAAACTGCATTGAAATTGTAATGTAGGCTAGTGTTTGAAAAATTCAGGTGGTATGGATTTTGAAACTGTGGGCTTTTTTTGTGATAATAGGAATATATTTAATATAACCATATATTTAAAGACGATGACTGTCTTATAATAAATTACTTATGGTATTTCAGGACTCACTTTTTCTACTGTGATAATTGTTTTTCATGCCTGCTTGTAAGTTTCTGAAATAGGAACCAAGGTGGATTTATTTTATGGATTTTTGTCAAATAAACTTCAAATTATATCGTGGTAAATTATATGAATTATGGAAATGTTTTTCTATATAGAGAAAAGTGGATCATTGAATTTACTTTGGCCATACTTTTAAATCATATATATATATATGACAGTGGAATGTATTACATACTTTTAAATCTTTGAAAAATCTCCATATTATCTCTCAGTGCCATATACCAAAAGAATCTGCTCCATGAAATTAATTTTAATTTGAATGCCTATTGGTTCTATGATTTTTATTTGCAATTATTTTTACCTCTGTCCACTGACATTTAAAATTTTATAAACATAGGGTTTTTTTTTTTATCATTTAGCTAAAAATGCCCGTAAGCTTTCACGTTTAGTGTACAAGTTCTAGTAACATTATTCTGCAAATAATTCACATCACTGTAGCAGCAAGTGTTATAAGCAAACAACAATTTGCCATAAAAACCCAAGATAAATCTAAAGTTATCTCTCTCAATGTTAAATAAAAATGTTACAAATCATAATTACCAAGAGAGAGTGTATTATAGAAAGAACATGTTTTATTCTGCAGCAAAGATTAACATTTCAAAATGTGACAAACCCCATGATATAAGCAACCTTTATAGGTCCTCAACACCAGGAGCCCAAGATACTTCAAATAATTCTTTCTGTGCACCAAAATCTGAAGTTCATATCTAGTAGGGAAATGGCCATTGGTTCATTTTTATCTTTGTCAATTTATGAATTTATGTGTATTTTTGGATATATTCCAGTCAGATATTACCTCTAAATGTAAAGATTTAATTCATAGTCTTGAGGAGAATGCATCCTAAGAGATGGTTCAATATGTGAAATCATATTTTAATAATTGTCATTTGGGAATTTCACCTTGGCTGCTGAAAATCAACTCATTCAACAGCTAGCTATTGAATTATACACCATACCAACTCCTGCCATTTGGCCTGTGTTTCTGAGACTTTTTTTTTTTTTAATCAGTGTAAAATTGTTCAAGCTTGGTCTCTTAAGATATAACTAAGGAGCAAGGAAAGCTCTGCACTTTGACAAAGATAAAAGCAGTATTAATGGTATATTAGACCAATTCCCTTTAATAGTCTAGAATTGATTTATTGTATGTTTTTTATCTAAACCTTTTATGAACCTATTATATTTTCAGCCTTTGTAACTTCCACGAGCACTCTACCTAATAAATAAAATAGTATGGCACTTCCCATTATTTGTCCTAAATTTATCTCTTTTAAACTTCACAGGGTACCCTTAGACCTTGTATAATTGAGGTTTGTGGAGAGCTTGGCTTTCATGCTGTCTACCTTCTTCATGATTTAATAGACGTCAGAGTTTCTAGATTGAAGATCCTAATCTCTAAGGTCTTCCCATACCAACTGACTCCATTTCTTTAATGATAGTTTGGTTGTCTTTCTGTGAGCATTTTCTGGCTCTATTATATTTCTTTCAAGTAACACTTAGCTTGTGTTAGAGCATTTTATCATGAGCATGGTTCATAGAATTCAATAATAGGAAAAGCATTTCAACATATTTCTATCCTGTCTTTTACACCTGTTAAGGGACTTAATCCTGCACCTTAATATCTCTTGATTTTTTAGTTCATGCTCATCAAAATCAGGCATTTTGAATAAGTTCTTAAGTTCCATGCTGAATCTAGATGTCAAAAACGAAAGTACAATTATTATTTTTAAAAACAGTAGAATAAACCTGACCTAACTTTCATTTGTACATATATGGATATATCGAAGTGAATCACACCATCAGGTACATCTACAAGATAGTAATTAAAAAAAAAAAAAAACTGAGAGTAAATAGCAGAAAGATCTGTAGAATAGAGGGAAGGGAACAGGGCAGGGAAGAGGAAAGAGAAAGGGAAAGTCCTGGGGACTAAATTAGAGCAAATTAAATACCATGCATTTATAATTATGTCAAAATGAATCCAAATATTAGGTATAACTAACAGAACTTATAGAAAAAAATAAATAATTTTGAAAAAAACATGAACAGAAAAAGTACTTTAGCAGGAGTTAATGAGAAAAAGAATGAAATGAAGTGTCTTAGACTTCACCTGTGTAATGAGAAATATGGAAATAGTCTTGCAATTTTACATACTGACATGGAAGCTTTGATATGTGGTGATCACCATGTCCAACCTGTGTCGGTCACTTCATCATGGCTTTCTCTAAGTGCCTCAGTAGCAATTATGTTTTCCTCTCTGTGTGTATTGCTTACCCACAGTTTGATTGTATAATTTGTAGCAATATTTGCAGCGTTATTAAAATGCATTTAAATATTAATTAAAAATTGGGGAAAATATCTATGATCTCAAGAAGTTTGTATTCTTGGATGGGAAACAAGGTAGACTAATCCCTATGACCTCAATGAGTTTGTATTCTTGGAGGGGAAACAGAAAATAAAATTTAACAAAACTATTTTTTATGCCTAATTGTAAAAAGCGCTATGAAGGAAGCAAAGCAAAGAATCCAGAGAGTACTGATTTGTAAAGTGGTTTCTTCCTCATAATAGGACACTGTTTCTTGATAGGGCTTTTTTTTTTCCCCTACTGTACCCCAGAGCATGTGCCAAAGCTTAAAATAAAAAAAAAAATGTTGTGTGTGTATCTGCTTATATCCTGTTTTTTCCCTTCAACCTGGTGTTATGCTTTGATAGTGTGGAAATGTAACAGAAATGTATTTCTTAGGGGAAAAGAGAAAGAGAACTTTCATTTCTTATTAGGTAAGGTACAGTTCAGAAAATGCAAAAAACCCCAACAGTTTTGAGTGATACATTTTTATTTTCATCACTGATATAGTTGACAGTTCTGGAGAGAAAAAAACAAAAGACATGCTGTGAGACAAATCCCTAAAAAACACATATGTAGTTATTTAAAAGCACAGCTCACCCTGCAGTTGCATTTGGAATTCAGAATTGCTTTCTACTTGCTTTGATTCTGATAGCTTTCCTTTTCTGCAAGGTAAGAGATACTCTGACCACAGGGTTATTTCAATTCATAAATATTTTTATTCACATGATGCTTAACTGCAATTGAATTTCCCCTGCCAAACCCGACAATCTCTCTGTTTGGTGTTTTCTTATTTTTCTCTTGTTAGCTGCATTTTTTTTTTCTATTCACATAGGCCAAGGTAATTGAAAATAGAGAATTTATCTGATTATTTAAATTATTTTTGATTTACTCAATAAATACTCCCCTGTGAGGACACACATTACAATGTCAGTTCTCTTTTAAAAAATCTGTTGTGCAGTTTACACATTGTGAACTGTTGGTCCACATTTGTATATTGTTGTTACCTTTTCTTCTCATTACATGTCATATTTTATTTGCAATTATCAGGCATTTTCATGCCTAAGTGGTCATTAACTTTATGCTTTTCAGCTGTTTGGGACTGTTAAATTAAACTTGTACCCCTGCTAATAATGTGCCTGACTAGTTTCCCTGGCTCCCCAGGACTGCTGGCTTAGAACTGGCTGCAGAAAGAACAATACCAGGCTGCTTGATACAGTAACTCCACTTTCCAATCCTCTGCCTTCAGAGGGGCAGAGTGGAAAGGTGAACTAATATTAATTTCTGGCAGAAGCATACCATTTTTTTTCAATTCCAGTATATGTAACATTTTAAGCACAGCCCTTTTTGAAGCAACCTCATATTTTGGTGTCCTAGAATGTGCCAGAACTATGGGTAAATATGCAATTCACATATATATTTGGTGTCACAATCACCTTTTGGAAATGAAAGAATAAAATTATATGATTTCTAAAATCTTGATCTCTTTTATTATGTTGAATGGTTTTAAATAAATATTTTATTAGAAATATGTAGGTGGAAATATGTGACATTAGAGGTTGATTTCCCCCCTTAATTACCTATGGTTTTATTTGTTTGTAATTAAAATGCATGAATCAATGTTTGTTATCTAATGAATACTGAAAGCCACTTTACTACTACAACCAATAAATGGCTCCTCTGTCCTCAAATTTTATTAAGTCCTGGGGACCTAATGAAGAGTTACACATAGTCTATATTCAAAAGTTTCTATTAGCACATTTAAAGTGCATCATTATTAACACTGTCAAAACCAACAGGATTTTAGAATGATGATAGATTCTCTAATCAGAAGTTGTAGTAGTTCACCTAAAGCACATATCTGCTCCTGCAAATTGTCATATATCCTACTGTATTCCAAATTCTGTAGCCTGTAATCACAGATCCTTTCATATCCACAGAATGAGTTTAGTATGCCTGGTTAGAAAAATTTTCTTCTTCTCTCAGGACCCTCCATCTTCTTTGCAAATTCTCACAACCCAGTTGTAATTGTGTGTGTGTGTGTGTTTGTGTGTGTGTGTGTAGCTGGAATCAAATCCAGGGCTCTGCACATGGCAGGCAAGCACTCTACCACTGACTGCCACCTTGAGTCAATTAAATCAATTTTTGATGCATACTGTGTACTTTCCCACACTTTTATAAGATGAACAATATGATCAACAATTATTCACCTTATAAAATTAGTATGATTTTTCAAAATAGAATTCTAGTGAATTTGAATTCTTGTTGATATTTTCTGGAAAATTCATCCTAAATGAATTGAGTGGGCTTCAAATGGGGCTCTTTATTTCTGTAGTGGCCTTATCTCCATCTCTCTCAACCCAAGCTAGCAAGATTATGCCACTGTTTTGTGGGAAAAAAAGAATCTTACTTGAGGTAATCGCCAAAGGAATAGCAGGAACTGTCAAGATGGTTTAGAATTTGGCTATCACTTATACATGGAAACATTTCTTTTTCATTCGTGTGTGTGTGTGTGTGTGTGTGTGTGTATACACTACATGTATTACATAAGAATCTACATATTCGTGTGTTCACATACACATATACACATCCCAAGTTACATTCTTTTTTTCAGGTCTTTAGACAGAATGATCTATGCAGGAAGGCTTCCTTTGACTTCACTATTTAAAATTGAAATATACTAACACTCCAAATGCCATTTTCCTATTTGGGTGTTTTGCAAACTTTTATCTCATGTAGCATATTGTAGATTTTTACTTATTGCATTTGTTTATTATTAATATCCTTCCAATGAAATAAAACTTCTTATTGATAGAGGTCTTGATTTTTTTTTTCTGTTGTGTGTCTGACTTATTGTAATTTTTGGCTAAATCTTTCCACTGGAATTTAATATTGATGGTGGCTGAGAAGACTCCTTGATTTGTTTAGATCTCTGTCCTCTCAATTGATGAACTGTTTAAATTCATGAGTAAACCAATGGGTATGGGTATTCCATTGGTTTTCTGGATAGTATCCAGACCCAGAGATTACAGAGAGGCTGGATTTCTTCTTTGATTCTTCTTTCCCCTACTACTGTAGAGACACACTCATCAGTATTGTGTATTCAGGGAAAGAGCATGTGTGGACACTAGTCTAAGGGCTCTCATGACCTGGCACTTACACCACTTTTGAGGAGAGAGTTGGTGGAGGCTCCCACCTGAATTAAACTGCATCAGACTTAGCAATATTTGCTGTGTGCTGGCAGATATATCCCAGTTTCAATATCAAAATATTAAGTCAAATGCTGTTGTGCCAAGGGTCTTGTATATTATACTGGCAGTTAGACCTTGATGATAATATTAAACTGAAAAAGAGTTTTCCATAAACCTTCAAAAGTTGAAACAAACTGTCCAGAGCAAGACAGTAGCTAAATTGATTGCTGCTTTATGGAATTTGTATATTTTGTCTGTCCCTCCTCTGTCAACATTTTTTATGTCTAATATGAACACTGATGGATACAGGCATCACTTATAAAATAGTGACAATGAAAAAAAAGAAGAAAAAAATTATCCTGTCCCATAACAGTGGTAATATATAACTGGCATACAGAGTTGATTGCCTAGCATGATTCGGAACAATATGTAAAGGTCAGAAAGTACAACTTTAATAAGTATATGTCCTGTCCTTAGTACATTCCTGGGAAAATAGTTGGACTTGTATGATTTTATTTTATTTACTTTTTTTAAAGAGAGAGAGAGAGAGAGAGAAAGAGAGAGAGAGAGAGAGAGAGAGAGAGAGAGAGAGGGAGAAAGAGAGAACATTTTTTAATATTTATTTTTCAGTTTTCAGTGGACACAACATCTTTATTTTTTATTTTATGTGGTGCTGAGGATTGAACTCAGCGCCCCACACATGCCAGGTGAGCATGTTACCGCTTGAGCCACATCCCCAGCCCCTGGACTTGTATGATTTTAAATAACGCAATATTAATGTGTATTTTTATAATTTTTTTTATTCATTGGACACATTTTGAAAAAGGAAAAAGGAAGCAATCACATGTATATATCTTAACATACTAATAAGACTGTTTTTTTTTTCAACAAAATAAGAACTTTGCTTTTTTTTTTTTTAATTTATTTTTTTAATTAGTTGTTCAAAACATTACAAAGCTCATGACATATCATCTTCCATACATTTGATTCAAGTGGGTTATGAACTCCCATTTTTTACCCCAAATACAAGTTGCAGAATCACATCGGTTACACATCCACATTTTTACATAATACCATATTAGTGACTGTTGTATTCTGCTACCTTTCCTATCCCCTACTATCCCCCCTCCCCTTCCCTCTCATCTTCCCTCTCTACCCCATCTGCTGTTGTTTAATTCTCTCCCTTGTTTTTTTTTTTCCCCTTTCCCCTCACAAACTCTTATATGTAATTTTGTGTAACAATGAGGGTCTCCTTCCATTTCCATAGTTTCCCTTCTCTCTCCCTTTCTCTCCCCCCACTCGTCTCTGTTTAATGTTAATCATTTCCTCATGCTCTTCTTCCCTGTTCTGATCTTAGTTGCTCTCTTTATATCAAAGAAGACATTTGGCATTTGTTTTTTAAGGATTGGCTAGCTTCACTTAGCATAATCTGCTCTAGTGCCATCCATTTCCCTGCAAAATCCATGATTTTGTCATTTTTTAGTGCTGCGTAATACTCCATTGTGTATAAATGCCACAGTTTTTTAATCCATTCATCTATTGAAGGGCATCTGGGTTGATTCCAAAGTCTAGCTATTGTGAATTGTGCTGCCATGATCATTGATGTGGCAGTATCCCTATANAATAAAATACTTGGGAATCAACCTAACAAAAGAGGTGAAAGATTTATACAAGAACTTTGCTTTTTTATAACATTCTTTCAGTAGCTATTTAGACTCTTGGCTACTGAAGAAGACTATGTGCATCTTATAAAGAATATGGATTGTTTGAAAATATAATGGATAAAAAATAAGTGACTATCGTTTTTCCATCAGTCTGACAAAAGCACATTAGGGAGTAATCTAAGTCAGTTGCATCAGAAAAGCTATTTCTATGTGTACTGTAGGTATAAACATTACAACACTGCCAAAAAAAAAAAAAAAAAATAGGAGTTTGGTGATCTGAAGTCTCTAACATAAGATTTCCAAGGAAGGCAGTTAGGGCAGATGATTTGAGAGATACAGATGCTGATACATTAAATTTATAAACTACATTTTACTTAAAAAGTGTTCCTTATTATGAGCACACTTCAATGGTCTTAGTCTGTGCTGGCAGCTAGTACCAAATGGCATATGTTAGGTAGCTTATAAACATTAGAACTTTATCTCTCACAGTTCTGAAGGTTGGGGGATTAAAAAACAAGGTGCCAACAGATTCATTATCTGATGGGGACCACATTCTGGTTCAAAGGTTTTGCCTTCTCACTGTGTCCTCCCATGGTGGAGGGTCTCTGGGGTCTCTTACAAAGGTACTAATCTCATTCATAAGGTTTCACATTATCCCAGTAGTGATGTAATCACCTTATCAAGCCTTGACTTCCTCAAGCCTTCACCTCATAATTCTGTCATCTTGGAGGTTAGGATTCCAGTATTTGAATTTTATAGAGAAATAAATATTCAAATGACAACATTCTATCCTTGGTACTCCCAAATCAAGTCTTTGTTGCATGCAAAACATTTTTTTCTATTTAAATATTCTTCAAAATCTTAACTTGTTCCATCATTAACTTTAAAATATAAGTTCAAGATGTCATCTCAATAACACCTAAATTTGATATAGGTGAAACTCAGTGATTCATCTTGAAGTAAATTACCATTCAGCTGTGAAATCAAATGTGTTCTGAGCTCCCAAAGTACAATCTTGTAACAGGCATGATATAAGTATTCAATTCCCAAAGGGAGAAAGAAGAAAGAAGAAGAGAATAGTAGGTCGTTCAGGGGCTAGAATGGACTTATTGGCTCCACGTTCTGTCCTCTAGTCCTGCCAGGACAGAAGATCCTCCTTCCTTCCAGAGACACTGGGATGGTAGACTAGCCCCCATGGCTTTGGGAGCCCTGCCCTGGGGTACTTCCTTGTGTTGGCCTTCCCTCCAGGGTGACTGTGCCTGAATCACTCACCTTTGGCTCCTTCGAACTGCAGTAGAACTCCAGTGGCTATTCTAGTCTGGGGTCAGGGTTAAGTACATACAGTAGTTCAGGGTTTTGAAATTCATGTTAGTACTGTGTAATTGATCTAATTCACAAGCTTATGTTTTGAGGTTTTGTAAGTTTAACTCTTTTATATATTACTATTACTCAATAATCTTATAGAACACACTAAAATACTAAAAATGACAATTACAAAAATAAAGTGGTACAGAGAACATTCAAGTTTGTTAAATCTCAAAATTAAACAATCAAGTAAATGTCATATAAAATGTTTATTAAGGATGATTAACAAAATGCCAAATTTATCCCTGACACTCCACACTGTCTCTCAATGCTTCCGACTATTTACTTAATCCAGAATAAAATAATCTCCTCAAGGAAAAGATAACTCAAATTATTAAGTAAATGTTCCTGTAAATATGGAATTTCATGGTCATGAATGAACATTTGATCAGTGAACTCAAGCATTGTTTAGGTAATTATGCAATAAAATAGTTTTTCTTTTCCATGATTCCAAAAAGTGGCCAGTAGTAGTTAATGAACCACTTATTTAATCAGTTACATAATTATGAGTTAACTGTAACCAGTAATTGCTTGAAATCACTATTTAAAATGAAATAAAGGAGCTACAACTTAAATGAAATAATTGATAAAAAATTAGAACTATAACAAAAATATAAAATATAGCAAAATAAAAGGTTTAATGTTTGTCCACATAATTAATATGAAAATTAGTACAATATGAGATTCCATAGATATTTAAATTATTAAGTACATATGCTGTTAAGTAAAATCATTTTAAAAATGAATGTTAATGAAGCACTTAGCAGCCACCTTTACACGGTTTGATTTTTAGGATCCTTTGCCTGCTAACCTGGTATTGACTTCTGCTTTGTAAACCTATCAGCCTTCAGTCACATCCATGAGTGTAGTTTCCAGACACCTAGAAATTATCACTATCATATCCGTGTTGAATTATTTTTATCCATAATTATGCTTACAATTATAGTGCATTTCTCTGAGATGACTTCTTGTACAAATAGATGATGAGCTACCTTATGTTTTATTTATAATGGGGGAAAATTCCAAATCCAAAAAGAAACCTCTAAACAAACATTGAGATTATACAGTAGTGAATCAGGGTATAATCTGCCCTTTAAACTATTATATGTAATAGAGATGAAATCACAAAATATTTTTGACGCCATTATGTAAAATGGAGTAAGCAGACTACTTAGACTCAAAGTAATTTTTAAACTGTGTAGTTCTACAATCAGCAACCCCTGTAAAAGATGTCCAACTGGGTTTACATGCACATTGATGATGATAAAATAATGCAGTGAGGGCTGGGGATGTGGCTCAAGTGGTAGCGCACTCGCCTGGCATGTGTGTGGCCCGGTTTCAATCCTCAGCACCACATACAAACAAATATATTGTGACCACCGAAAACTAAAAAATAAATATTAAAAAAAATTCTTTCTCTCTCTCTCTTTAAAAAAAAATAATGCAGTGACTTAAATTCTTAAAAAGTTCTAAACCTTCCTGTGAATTTAGGCATACATTTGGTACCCCACTGTATAATTTTTTATATAATCATATATGATAACCTTTTTTTGTCTTTTATTTATTTTCAGTACTGAGGATTGAACCCTTGCTGTCCAGCATGAGATGAAAGGGCTCTATGATTGACTACATCCCCATATCCTGAATATGGTTTTTAAAATTCCTATTTATATTATAAATTTGTTATTTCTTATTTTTAATCCACTTCTTCACCTACCACCCACATAAGACAGAAATGATTATGGATTGATTGTCTCATCTCACTGAACATTAGAATTGACTCCTTAAAAGAAAGAAGAAAATAATGTATTGCATAAGAGCTTTGAAGTATAGTTTAGAACAATTTTCATATATATTCAACACACCTTTGACATTTTTACTTCCTTCTACATATCAACACTGAATATATCTGATTGCAAATAAATTTCACCAAATGGAAAGTATATAATTTTCTTTTGCTATTGATTTTAACCCCAGGCCCCTAAGAAAATTTTCTAAAATAATATTTTGAAGCATCAAGAATTTTTCATAAGCAAAAATCTTCTACAGATTTGAGAATCATATCATGCTACATGCCTATAAAAGAGAATAAAATTAAGTTGGTATTACCATGTATATCAGAACATATAAATTCTGCATTGGTAAAATAACATTAGAATATGGAAGTATATTGATATACAGAATGATCCAGACTCCTTTTGTTTTCTTTCTTGCCAATCCATGGTTTTGACTTCTATTGATGAGACTAATCATGGTTGTAAAGTAGAGATCTAAGTTTCTTGCTTTCTTGTGAACTACTAGCCACGGCACTGGAAAGAGAGAGAGAGAGAGAGAGAGAGAGAGAGAGAGAGAGAGAGAGAGAGGTATCATGGGTAAGGACTTAGGAAATCCTATCTTGAGTCAACCAGGGAAAAAGGGATGAAGTTCCTAGAGTTTGCATGCCATGTTGGTGTATGCCTGTTGTCTTAGCAACTCAGGAAGCTGAGGCAGGAGGATGGTAAGTTTGTTTCCAGCCTGGGCAACTTGGCAAGACCCTGTCTCAAAATAAAAAATGAAAAGGGCTAGGGATAGAGAACATCAGTCAAGCCCTCTTGGGGGTGAACTGATTGAGAAAATGTAAAATTCTGAAAACTGGAGTAAGATCCACATGGCTACTACTAGAATTTGCAAAAATACTATTAGAATTTGCAAAACTAGATATAGTGAATATTCCCTTGAGGCATATAAACTGACAAGATGAGTGTGTCATTTGAGATCTTAGATAACTTAGGAAGGAAAACAAAGGAAGCAATGCTAGTTAGCTAATACATTCCGAATCTAGGTATTTCACTGATACATTTATAAGCCCTAAAGTTTATTATTGAACAGGTTTGTGCCTCCACTGACTTCATCAGGAGATGAAATTACATCAAAAAATCCATTTTAATGCACATCTGCACCCCATTCTGGGAAGTAGGTCATAAAATCAATTCAACTTCTAAATATTTTCAGTAGATTTTTTTTTCAGCAATTCTCAGTATCTCTGGATATATCACTCCCTACAGTTTAGTTAGCCTAGAAAATATGCAGGTTTTCTTTGTGAAAATGTATTTAAATGGTTTTTAGAGTCATTCCTCAAGTGTACCTAAATACTTAATCATTTTAGGGATTCTTAATCTTGAAGTGACTCACTTCTGGAATTTTGCTCAAGAGTCGTACATCTCTGATTGACCAACAGACAGGTTTTTCCAATTTTCAGTTGATATAGTCCAGAGATCATTGCATTTCTGTTTCAGTCCCAGAGACTTTGTGATCAATTTGTCACTGGAAAATACTTCCCTGAAGCATCACTATTAATTGCATAAACTACACTTCATATCTTATAACTCATTGATATTGTTTGGTTTTAGTACCTATGGATGCCATCATTCCTAGGGAAATGACCTATTTCAACTACAACATCTCTGACTAGCACTACTGACTAAAAAAGAGCAAACTATATGATATTCTTCAAAGATGCTGATGTTTTATCACCCATGTATTTCTTGAAAGGTGAAGGCATCTTTTACCCTGAAATTGATCAAATTGATTTTAATATATTCATGAATAGGTCACAATGAAACCCACCATTCTATATAACTAATATGCACCAATAAAAAGAAATGCATGGAGTAGGTTGAATAAATCACATATGACAAACCATTATATTATTCTCATTTATTTAATTAATGAATTTTTATAGGTAATGAATCAGTCATCTCAGATCTTCATTAAGAACTTTATTTGGGTTAGATGACCACCAGTAAAGCAAACTACTCTCTAATGTGCTTAGGTTTGAATACTAATGCTAAACTTTGGGAACAATACTGTAATTATAGATAGATACATTATAAAATTATGTTCTGTAACCCTTTGTTGAGTACTTTCAGAATTCATTCCTACAAATGTTTTCTAGATTGTTACTGATACAAATCCTAAAATTTTAGCAATGTTTGCATGTTTAATATCTTTTACGGTTTGAGTTTGTAATGATTTCCTCACCACATGTTGAAGTCTGTTTCTAATTTAGAACTGGAGATAATTAGAAATAACATGGGATGGTTTTCCCTGATAAGGTCAATCAGATGAAGTTGTTAATGGTTTTAAGCAAGAGAAAAAAAAGTGTGTCATTGAAGGGCCCATTCTTTCTGCTAATGATATACCCTGAGACATTTGAATGGTTGAAATATGTTGAGCCATGTGGATCTTGCTCCAGTTTTCACAATTTTACATTTTCTCAATCAGTTCACTGGCTTTCATACTGAGTTTGTGATAAGGCTGTACACATACATAACCTTGAAATGTTGAGTTATAAAATTCCCATTGTTATTCTCTGTGCCTTGAGCCAAGATTTTAGGCATTTGTGCTTATTGTTTTCTTTTTCCTTCAAGACATCTGTTCAGTTTGCAACAGCCCACTCACCTTCACAGTACATTCTTCTGCATACTCTTTTATTTTCTTGTTGTGGAACAACTGCCAGATCCTTCAAAACCTTAGTGCTAAGAGGACATTGTACTGTAGGACGTCGTTAGATGAACTGTTTTGCCATACTGCAAATGAATGAGTGGTATCTTCCTTTTAATTTCATATGAATTTTATTGTGGGAGAAGGGAGACTTAGCTCTACAAAGACTGATGATAAACATCATTTCTTGTACTGCTCTGAGGTTTTATTGCCTCTAAACTCTTCTACCCAATTCTGTATGATTCAGAATTGTGATGAAGTTTGTGGTGCCAGATTCATATTTGGTGTTCCTAACTGCAAAGGAACTAAAGAATTCTTTTTGGAATTCTTCCTTAGTAATTATGAATTATGAAGCACGGCATTCACTAGGCATTAAAAAGTTATTTCAAATATACTTGACAGAAGAATAATGATAATATATAGCAATTCTTAACTTTCCTTTGGGTATAGTCTATTTATTTCATATTTTTCCATTGTGAGTCTCATTTTTTTCTTATTAAATTGTCAAAGCACTTTATCCCTTAGAAGTATTAAGTCCTTTATCAAATATGTCACATGTATTTATTTCCATATATATCTTCAAAATCTGTAGGCTTCTTATTGTATTATAACTTTTATATGTATTATCTTTTTTATTTTTTAGAAGCTTATTAGCTCATTTTGGATATATATGATATTAGGGTTCATTTTGACATAATTATACAAGTGTGGAAAATAATTTGCTCCAATTCAGTTCCTAGTACTTCCCTCCTCCCTTCCTTTCCCCTTCACCTTTTTCTTTATATTCATATATGGTCATAGGGAAGTTTGAGCAGATTCATTTCTCCATTCTTCCCATTTCCCATCCTTCCTCCCTTCCCCTCAGTTCATTTCCTCTACTTCTCTGATCTCTGCCATCTTTTTATTAAAGTACATTAAAATTTTAAAGACTTTTAATATTGTCATAACTGTAATTGTGGTTTTATATATTTTTCTAATTATAGCATGGTCCTTTTAATTATATTCCGTTAGATCCCAAATTTTGCTTTGTTTTGATTTGCCTAAAATGTCTTTCTGAGATTACTGAAATTGTCTTTTTCCCATTGATATGAAGTTTATGTCTCTTTGGATTTAATGTCATCAAAATTTATATTGGTCTTCTAGTGCATTAATATTGTTGTATTAAACTAAAACAAAACAAAATTTTAGTACTTTTCTTGTTCCTCAGCCGGCCAATCTGCTGTCCTGGACAGGTCACATGGCGAGGACTAAATGCTTTGCAGTGAGAATGTGGACTTTGCCCATTTTACAAGGAGATTTTGGAGGGTACATGGCAAAGACTGTGATATGTAATCCCAACAAAAGGAGCAAGTGAAGTGTTAAAATAGGCTTTAAAAAATCATTCCTTTGATATATCAGTCATTAATTAGTTTTTACATAACTTTCTATTTTTTTCTATTGTCATTGTAAGACCAAATAAATAAATAAATAAATAAACAGCATTTTCTTAAAATTTTTTAAAAATAAGTTCAGTGTTGTACTTACTCATTAAACTTTTTAAAATTTCTGTTCGCATGCGTTGGCTGTGAGGATTAAATTCTATTTTCAACATCAGTTAATTTATTATCAAATCATATCAGAAAAATTTAATTTTGAAATTAAATGTTCATCTTATAAATTAGTGGCTACAATTTCTTTGTTAATAAGGGAAATTATTGTGAATGTTGGAAAATATCATGTAAGCAAAGATTACTAAGTTGTCAAAAATACCACAGATGTCATTTTATTGTAATTATTTGCCAAACAAAAATGGAAGCATTCTTTCAGACCTTTTAGTTAACTCACTTTATTGAAAACTAATGTGAAAATATTGAGATAGATGAACATTTTGGATAATATAACTTTGGAGTACTACAGTGTATATGTTGTGCACTGTTGCTTTTTCAGAGTAGCTGAGCTTCTTTAAACCTAAGCAGTTCTGCTGGACCTTCTCCCCCTTTCCTCAAGGACCCTCTTGGCCAGTTATTAAAATGGGACATACTAAGCTTTATCAATCAAGTACATGTGCTAGTGTAAATAAACATTTTGATCGTTTCCTGAATTTTAGTATAGTAAAATGCAGTGAAAGACAGCCTAAATGTATGCTTGAAAGTGTACAAAATGTTTTAGGGAATTTGTTGTGAGACAGAGTTCTGAAACTTGGGGTTTTATATCAGCTATATTAGTTAAAAAAAAAGAAAAACCTTTGAAAAAGTAATTTACTACTATGAAAACTGATTTTTTGCTTTTATACAATTACTCATTTGAGTGATATTGAATCTGAGGTCACTTTAAACTATAAGTTGTAGCAAGAATAGCTTGGAAGTGGGAAAATAATAGAATATTACTCAGCAATAAAAGAGAATAAAATCACGGCACTGGAGAACATAATGCTAAATGAAGTTAGCCAATCTCAACAAAAACTAATGCTGAATCTTTTCCTCTGATATAAGGAGTCTGATTCTTAGTGGGGTGGGGTGGGGTCATGGGAGGAATAGATGAACTCTAGATAGGGCAGTTGGGGGAGGGAAACGGAGTGTGCAGGGTTTAGAAATGATGGTGGAATGTGATGAACATCATTATCCAAAATACATGTATGAAGACACGAATTGTATGAAGTAAAAATATACTTTATATATAACCAGAGATATGAAAAAATGCACTCTATATGTGTAATATGAATTGTAATGAATTCCGCTGTCATATATATAAAAAAATAAAAAAAATAAAATAAAAATTTAAAAAGAAATAGTATCTTCTAAAAACTTGGCCTACATTGTATGTTTGCATAGAGATTAATTGGCTAATAGATTTCTCACTTCTTCTCAAGATTTTGGCCAAGTAGTTTCAGTCTTTTTTTTTTCTTAAAATGTTCACATTTTGTTTAGAGTTTTCTTGGAGAACTTAATTAAGTAATTCATCTACATATGAATATTCTAGGTGATGTTCTAATTCTGTGGTTCTCAATTAAGGGAAATTTCATTCCTCTTCTCCTAGGTAACATTTGGCAATATTTTGAGATGTTTTTTTAATGGTCTGGAGTTAGGGGCAGGGAGAACATTGCTACTGTCATGGGATGAATAATGTATAGGATTATACACCTCATCAAGCAACAAACAATTAAGTCCTACAAAGTAATGGAAGAGCTACTATTTAAAATCTTATATAAATTCATTCTAAATAGAATGTTATGAATTTTCAAGTGATTGGATTAACATTTCTTTTCCAGCAATAACTGATGTAAAGACTTTCTTATTTAAAAATGGATATGTATTTTAAAGAGATGAGATGTTAAAGTCAATGGAATCATAATAATGAGAGATTTGTGCTTTTCCAAAATCACTATCATACCTAGATGTCCTTGAATATAATGAGATGTAAGATGGCTGTTAGAGGAAAAAATTATATACGCACTTTGAGAACCAATGTAGTTTATGACCATACCACAAAGTGAGCTTAGCATTCATGCAAATTGATAAGCACAACACTTGGCCCCAGTCCAGGGGTCTAATATGATTTGACATTCCTGTCCATCTGGAAACAGTGAAAGCATTTGAAGACTTACCAAAATATGCTGGAAAACAATCATAAATTTTGTTCCACATCTAACTGCTTACAAAATAGAAACAATTAACTACGGAATATTTTTTTAGAACATGGAAAAAAAATAGGTATGCCAGATTTTGCAAATGAATTCTAACCTAGTAATAACACCTACTTTGTGAACTTTGTTCACGTTTATCACCTCTACAATTTGTTTTTTCTATGTATTTTATACTTTATTCCTTTCTTTTTGTCTTTTAAAAAAAAACTCCCTAAGTAGTCAGGCACATTGGCCCATGCCAGTAATCCCAGTGGCTTGGGAAGCTAAGGCAGGAGGATCATGAGTTCAAAGCCAGCTTCAGCAACTTAGTGATGCCCTAAGCAACTCATTGAAACCATGTATCTAAATAAAATATAAGGAAGACTGGGGATGTGGTTCAGTGGTTAAGCACCCCTGAGCTCGATTTCCTGTACCGAAACAAACAAGCAAACAAATACCTCCCTAAGTATAGTACCCTTGTTTAGTTTTCTTCCCTAAAATGAAAAAGGTCTTAAAAAACATAATGCTAATTATAATACAAATGTATTTCATTGAGGAAAACTTCTGATTCTCATAGTCTTGAAAAACAAAGAGTGTCTTAAGTAGTGAATGATTAAACATCATGTGATCCTTGCAACAGAAAACTAAGGTACCCGATATCCACTTTGTTTGCCAAACATAAATTCCTCTTTCTAAAAATTACTACACATAGACCTTCTTCTTTTTAAAAAAATTTTAACTTGCAGAAAATAACTAAATCCATGCAGTGCTGTGGGATATATACCTTTTTTGTTGTTGTTGAAAAAGTATAAATACAAAAAAAATGACAATATTGCCTAAAATGAAAATGGCTCACATTGATATAATTTGAAGTTATTAAACACAAGGCATACTAAAACCTTGGCAACATGAAAGGGTAGATGGAATACACCATGACCAAGTTCACTACCTCTAATGGCCAAGAGAATGGGGTGATGCACATCTATTATTATAGTAGATGTAATATTATAATAGCTGTCAATTATAATAACTGTGCTTAATTTATATAAATTAATTTACAAAAACAGAGCCATTCTAATGGGTAAGCTGGCAGTAAGAGTCCAAAGGAAAATAACAATCAAGTAAAAATTAGAGACCTCACTGTATTATTTAAGATATTACATTCCCCAGAAATTGAATTTTCAGAGAGAAAATTCCATGAGAAATGTAGGAGGTTTTAGAAATGCTACTTATTTTTAGAATGTAAGGTACTCATTTACTCAATGTTACCTTCCATTTGTTGCATACCTACAGTATGCCACACTATGCCTTATGCTCAGTAGCTTAACAAGAGAAAAATAAGAACTAGTATCCTGTATACATATAAAATGTATTTTAGTGACTGATAATAAACAGTTAAACAATATATAAAATTAACAATCATATAACATTATGATAAATTTCATGAAAAAATAAATGAGGTGAAGTGAATGAGAATGTCTTTGAGGGACAGTTTTAAGTAGGACACTCACAAGGTGATAAGGAGATGACATTTGCTTTGAAACTGAAGCATTTGATAAATAAAATATATGAGATACAGGGAAAGAGCTTTCCGTGTAGGAGGACGAATAAGCGCACAGCTCCTGGTGTGGAAGTTGACTGGATCTAATGGTGGAAATGAATAGATGCCATGGGGCCAGAAAAGAATTGATCAAGAGGAACAGATGAGAGAAGAGTTTAGAGAAATCGACAGCAGTAGTATCATGCATGTGTCACTTGGCTGACGAGAAGAAAGCTTGGCTTGGAGTTCATGCAGAAATGTGGGGAAGATGGCCATACTTCTCAGTGACACCAGAACTCCTGCGGTTGGAGGTGGCACAATGGCTGAGGCCAGCTTGTTCAGGTTCATCATCTGGCTATAGAGGCAAGAGGATGCAGGGGAAATTACTTAAAAATTTGACCTATCCCTTTGGATTTGCACAGAACAAGCTTGTGCCAAAATGAAGAATAAGAACCTAGGTAAACATGGATCTTATACAGTTTGAACAGGTACACAGGTTTTGCCTCCAGATACCAATTTCAATGTCATTGGCAGAAGGAATTTATTACAGCCTCCACTAGCATAATGGATATGCCTAGGTCTTTCTGTGCTTGCCTTGAAAACCAAAACTAAATCAAGCTTCATCAGATGGTGGATATAATTAGAATGTTGTGAAAATCAGTATCAGAGAAAACAGGTGACAATGTTCCCTGATCTCATTTCAGTTGGTTTTGCAATGTCAAGATGGTCATTTTTGCTAAATATTTAATTCATTTAATGTCTGTTAGAGTTTAAAATTTTGATGTCCACATCTGCAACTATAATGAGATTTCCATCTACAATTTCATGACTCGTACTCTTTCTATTCCCAATTACTCTTGTCCGAATTCCTTATTTTGGATCAGGAGGAAGTTTAGCTACTAGAGTATAAGCCCTAGAATTATTTTTATGGTGATAATATATTTTCTATGTATCTTTAGTTTTAAAAGTAATAAGGAGTACATATTGCATGCAGCATTACCACAGAGCCCATGTTCCAAATATGCCATTCGTCCACACTTGTTTTCATTTTCCTACTTCATAAATTCTTACCACAAAGATATGGCCTATCCTTAGATCTCACAGAGTTCAGCCAATCATTTAGAGTAATTGTTTCTTGACATTTTTAAATCCACCATGTACACAGTGTACATGAATAACAACACTGACTATACAATAGGACTAGTATACACACTTGTCAAAAAGTTTCAGAAAATCATTTCTGTTATTCCAAATAGATAATTTTTCAGATTCAAAGTTGAATTTGTCATTTTTTTAATCTAAAAGACTTCATTCAATAAATATTTACTTATTGAATAGTTTATTCAAGGTATCTTCAGTGGGTTGAGATGGAAATGACCATCTACTTTTAAAACAGGCCTTTTTGCTAAAAGTCCTTCTACTTAAAAAATAATAGTGAATTATTTTCACTTAATCTGTGTATCCTTTGGTGCTGAGAGAGTGATTCTTTGATGATCAAGAAAGCATGTGTGGAGCTGGGGTTGTGGCTCAGCAGTAGAGCTTCTGCCTAGCACATGTGAGGCTTGGGTTTGATCCTCAGCACCACATAAAAATAAATAAAATAAAGATATTGTGTCCAACTACAACTAAAAGATAAATATTTTAAAAAAAGAAACCATGTGCCCAAAATTTTGTTTAAAATTGGGACACGTTGTGGCCCTGTTCTCAGTAGCAACACTGTCCCTACTTAAGCTTATTGAGAATGCCTTCAGCAGCTGCTGCCAGTACCTTTAAGGACATTCTTTCACTTTTGTGGTACATGAAGGCTATCATTCATTCATTTCTTCATTCACTTAATGAAGAGTATGTTTGCAAGTCAAACAACACAGGAAGGACATAAGGAAAATGGTGAACAAACATTGTAAAAGTTCCATACAGGATAGAAAGTGAAGACATAAAGATGATTTAATCTTCTTTTTGCTAGAAAGGCTATAGAAGTGAATCATATTGCTATGAAAATATTTACTTATAGGCATATTAACTGCAGAGAGCACAAACACATTGTTTCTCCTGAGTTTTTTTTAAAGTATACTTTTGCTCACTTCAGATATAGTGGAATAATAAGTGAAAATGTAGCACTTCAGTGGTGATAAATAAGCTGACCTCCACACAGTCTATACTTCCCATTTGTACCTCAGTCATCTACTTTCAGTTCTAAGAAACTGACAGCTGCAGGATGCATGTAAAGGAAACCATTGCATTGCACTCTTCAAGTGTGTGGACAGAAGAAAGGGTGCGGACATGACCCTGAGTTTCAAACTGTATTTTCTTTGGCTTATTTGTAGAATAAATGCCTTGAAAGTCAGTAATTACTAAATTTGTAATGCTTTACTAAAAACTTTGGTGTGGAGATAACTGAGGACAAAAGGTGGAAAATTCCCTTCCTGCAATAAGGAAAGGGAAAAAAAAAAAAAAAGAACGATAAGTGCTTGTTATGGTTTGGATGTGAGGTGTTTCCAAAAAGTTCATGTGTGAGAAAATGCAAGAAGGTTCAGAGGAGAAATAATTGGGTTGTAAGAGTCTTAACCCAATCAGTGATTTAATACCCCAATAGGGATCAAGTGAGTGGTATCTGAAGTTGTAGGGTATGGCTGGAGGAGGTGGAAATTGGGGTGTGGCTTTGGGTTTATATTTATAACTGGCAAATGGAGAATCTCTCTCTCTGCTTCCTGATCACCATTTGAGCTGGTTCCCTCTGCCACACTTCTCTACCATGTTCTTCCTGCCTCACCTGCATCCCTGAGGAATGAATCCACTGTCTATGGACAGAGATCACTGAAATTGTGAGCCCTCAAATAAAATTTTCCTCCTTACAATTGTTCTGGTCAGATACTTTAGTCATAGCAGCAAAAAAGCTGACTAAAACCATGCTGAAGAATCATCCACAGAAAAGCAATAATATGCAGATGATCCAATAGTGTCAGCCCACTGAGTCTTCACTCTTTATTACTCCTCTGTTTCTCTACTTTCCTGAGGTTTGGTTAAAGGGTGAGGAGAAAAGGATGCTCAGATTGGGTGGAGATAAGAAGTGATTGATGCAGGTGTCCAGGTGGATGATTTGAAGGGCAGCCTCAAGAGTGCTATGCCAGCTTTTCATTCCGACAAGAACAACTTAGAAGCAGAAAGATTTGTGTTCAGCCAGCTCCATTCCTCTGGGATTGAGGTGGGACAAAAAAATCATGTCAGAATCATGTGGTACCAGACAACTGCTAAGCTCATAGAATCCAGGAAGCAGAGAGAGAGCACAAGACAGAGAATGAGAGGAAAAGGTTGGAAGAAAGACATTCCTTTCCAGGACATGCCCTCAATGACCTACTTCCTCCAAAGAGGATTCACCTCCTAGTGAATCTTTGAGCTATCAGTGGGACTGACCCTCAGAATGGGAAATGATATGGACTTCATGATGAGGCCAGAGCCCTTGTGATCAAGTCCTTTCACCTCTGAATTGCTGCATCTACTAACCCAGGAGGTCTTGGGAGTCATTCCAGATCCAAATCATAACAAGCCCTGTGCAACCCAGTGTGTGCTGATTATGTAACTCATAAGCCAGAACAAAAATTGGAAGGGAGCAACATGAAGACAAAGACAGTAGAAACCACATATTTCAACCTCAGTTGGTGAAAGGATAGGTCTACAACTTATTGAGCATATCACACTACATTAAAAGCCAACAAACTCTGAAGGAATTTGTCAAAATGTTCACCGCCAAATTATGGCAGTACAAGTGTATAAAGAGATTAGACACTGTGAAGCAGAGACCAACAGGAACTCAAGATAGCATGTGACATCACTGCAAAGCTAATGCTAATTTTTCTTTAATGTTTTGATTTCTGGTTTTCCCCATTATCCCTTTCCTTGTATACACATTTGCCCTCCTGGCTTCAGTCACCCCCACCATGATTGAAAGTCTCCTAATTATCTTGTCAGCTGACTTTACCTCAATGTTCAGATGCCCATCAGAATTATTGATTGTTCAGTTATAGCTTGTCAGATATCCATTCACTTCTTTCCCCACCAATCCCAGAGTTTAGGATATAACATCTGGTAACTGTTACATTATTGGCCAGAAGAGTAGAGAGGGGAATCCTGCTGGGGTTACCAGTACCCCCATAGAGCTGTGAATCAGCTAGGAAAATAAATTTTTAAAAAAATAATCACTGAGGAATAAAAGACAAAGACAGAAATTAGTTTTAGAAGTGGGATCCCTGTTAAATCTTCCATCTCTGATAGGAACTGGAACTGAAAAAAGGAAAAAGGACCCAATGCTTTCTATAAGGGAAAAAACATCAAAATGTTTCAGTATTGCAGGCTTCTTGAGGAAAGCAGGATAAGGATGGGAAAACAAGACTGTTCAGGGCTTGGCCAGTTTTGTCCATCTCTGAGCAGCTGCATTTGAACCTAAGACTGTGTGCTAATGCAGGGTACCACCATGATCTGGGCTTTCTCCAACTGGAGAATTTCACCCATGAGTTCTCAGAAAAGTAGCCTCACTGCCTTATGTTGGCTCAAACAAAGCCATAATTTATACATGGCTTCCAACAGAACCCAGTACAAGTCATTTAGTGACATATTTTAAAGGGGTCCTGGAAGCAGAAATGTTCCATATTATCACAGATACACTGGAGACTTTTTGCAAGTCAATCCTTTTTTGAGGACTTAATTGTATTTTGAGACAGTTTTTAAAAAATAAAATTTTATACATGAGTAATTATTACCTGTCAATCATTGAGCCAGGAACTTTAAAAAATGCTAAGTTAATTTTTTTAATACTGTGAAGTAGATTATTAAATACTTATAAAAGGGGAAAGTAAGGAAAAGAATTCTAACTATTCACGTGTTGGACTATAGCAAAGAATATCATATTAAATAGCGTCTTAAATATAAATTGAATTTTTAAAACTTAATTCCAATAAACAGTAGTTTTAGAGTCCATTTGAAAATTGTATTGACTAAGATCATCTGTATTTTGGCTTTCATTATGCTAATTATATTTGATTAAATTTAGAGACAGATATTTAAATATTAATATGGGATTTTTTTCATATTATAAATATGAATGTTTGGCCTCTATTTAAAAAAAAACACATGAATAAAACATCAGGTTTCCTATGAATGGCAATGTTAAACAGCTCTACCAAATGGAATTATGATCCCTGAATAAAGAGATTATGTATTGATTTAATTTATTTCTAGTGAAATCTTTTTAATAACATCAATAAATATTTTCTGGAAATATTCTCATGCTGAGTTTTATTTTCCTGAGTCCAAACTCTCAAGAAGGTTTTAAGTGCCTGTACTTATGTGCATTTGGGGATTTGGGGAAAATGTTTTAAAATCTGAAAGATGTAGAGAAATGAAAACTAACAAGTTATTATGCTGAAGAAAAAAAATCCCTGCACCTGTATTTGATTTTCTGTTAATACTGTAAGAACTGGTCATTTACAGTCACTGATGGGCAGAAGGTAGAAGGTATTGTGAGGCTCAGAAATTAGAATTTAGAAAAAGAAAATTTAATAAAGATCAAATCCTTTTTTAGACATCATTTGCTTGGTGATTACTACAGAATAGATATATTTCATATTTTAATAATTAAAACCCTGAGACAGGCCTATTTATTTCCCAGATTTTTATGCTAATGTTCTAAATTTCTGGCATGGATCCTTATATAGATAATTGCTCAATTAATTAGTGGTAAGTAAATTATTATTATACACACATATATGCATATATATAATTATTATGCATATGTATTATGCACACATACTTATAATTGTTATTACCTTAATTCATATCCATAACTAGATTATATTAATACCACTTAATTGATTAACCAAACAGGGTTAACCAAACAAAAATTAAATAACATGATAATACAATTCAGCAAGTAAATGGCTATACTGCAATTTTAAGTTTTTCTTCTTTATTACACTATATTCAAAATGTAAACAGTTCAAGAATTAAAACCAAGAAACATAAAGGCAAGAATAAAACAGCATCACTAGAAAACTTGTTAAAGAATCTCTGCCTTGTATTTTTCAAGATAGATTTTTCCTAATAATTGGCTTTAATAGGGTATTCAGAGAACCCTTCCTCCTAGTATGAACACCCTATATAATCTTGTCTTCTTTAATGTGGAATTGCTTAGAATTTGCTTCTAATCAATAGAATACTGCAAAGGTGAAAATATATCACTTCCATGATTAAATTAGAAAAGACTGCTACTTATATCTGGCTAACAGATCCCTCTCCTGCCTTCTTGACTTGCAGGCTTGGATAAACTAGCTACCCTATTGGAGAGGATTTGTGGTAAAAGACTGACTGGAACCATAGTGAACACCTATATTCCCGCGAATTGGGAGGCTCAGATAAGGGGATTGTATATTCGAGGCCAGCTTGGGCAATGTAGAGAGATCTTGTGTCAAAATCAAAAAATAAATGACTGGGGATACAGCTTAACAGTGGAGCACCCATGTTCTGAAGAAGGACAAAGCCCAACAGCCAGCAATGAACTCAGGACTTTAGTCTAACTGGAACTCAATACTTGATTTTAACCTGTGAGAGACCCTAAAACCAGGCCTGGATTCCTGACCCACACAAACTGACATAATAAATGTTGTTTTAAATAGTTAAATTTTATGGAAATGTGTTATACTTTAGTAAATATCAAATAAAATAATTAAATTGATTTCGATTTTAAAAATTGTTATATATTTTCTATGAAAATATCAGTGGCTTATGATTATACAAATGAATTTATAAAAGGGACAGAGTGTTCTAATGGTTCAGTGGAAAAAATAAGAGTTTCTTAAACTGTAATAAAATGGCATAATTGATGTCATTTCAACTGCAATAAAGTATCCTAAAAAGGAAATTCTTAAAAATTTTACAATTTGTTGATAATCCCATTGGCAATCTTCTCTCACCTCCATAACACACTTTTGTTTTTCACAATCATATTACTATTTGAGAATACAGAAAATATCTTCCAATTGATTGAAAGTTGAATTGGAATCAGTTTTACTCTTCATATCACAAAAATAACTTTGCTTACATAATAGAAAAACTACAAAAATATTTGTTAAATGTGTTAATACTATAAATTTTTAATGCTTTTTTTTTGTGTTCTTCATTATTTGGGGAAATTTTTAAAAATTCACATGTACACACTGGTTCTTAGAAAGCCAGAAGGCAATTTAGATAATATAGAGCTTTCATGTTTATACACATTTTATAAAGAGGTTTTAAAGTTATTTTTTCATTCAGTTAAATTTATTGATGCCTCCTAATAATTAGTAAAATGGTGAAATTGCTATGTTGAATTTTAAGAATGTAATGTCATTATTTAATCTATCATAAAATGCATGTGGAACTGGGCGGAGTGGTGAACACTAGTAATGCCAGGGCTCAGGAGGCTGAGATGGGAAGATTGTAAATTGAAAGCCAACCTCAGTAATGGCAAGGCAGCTAAGCAACTCAGTGAGACCCTGTCTCTAAATAAAATACAAACTAGGTCTGGGGATGTGGCTTAGCGGTCAGGTGCCTCTGAGTTCAATCCCCAGTACCCCCTGCTCCCCCCCCAAAAAAATCAATGCATGTGGAAATTATAGCATTTGACAGAATATTACTATTAAACATTTAAAATTTTAATAATGTTTTTACTTATTTATTAAGATTATATGGTATCTTATTTGGAAAAGCTGAGGACATGGTCTTCTAAGAAGTGTAACCCACATCTACTGCCTCTGAGAAAAATTATCAATAATTGATTTGTGATGTCATTATCATTATCTAGAATAATCCAAGAGCATATCTGTAGAGAAAAACGCCACCCAAAGAATAATGTTATTATAAATGGGTCATAGCCACCCACACATTATGGGAAATTTTAAAATGCACAAATTTTAATAACTTTTGAAATGTGGCACATCCAAAAGATCATACAGCATGATTAAGCTAGTTTCATTCCAGGAATGCAAGATTTGTTTAACATATTCAAATCAATAAATGTAATAATGACATGAATAAATTATAGAAATCAAATGATCATGTAAATAGATATTTTTTAAAACATTTGATAAAATTCAACTATATTTATCATAAAAGCTAAGAACAAATTCAATATTGAAATATAGTACCTCTCAACCTAATAAAGGCGATATATGACAAGCCCATAAAAATATCACAGTGCATGATAAAAAAAATATGAACTCATTCCCACTAAGAAAGGAATAAGACAAGGATTTCCATTCTCACTGCTGCTACTCAATATAGAAGTAGACATTTTAGTCTGAGCAATGAGGCAAGAGAAAGATATAAAAGGCATACAAATAGCAAAGAAAAAAAATCAAGTTATTATTTGCAGACGATATGATTCTATACATAGAAATACCTAAAGACTCCACCATCACAACAGACAAATGAATTCAGTAAAGTAGCAGGATAAAATGTCCCTCATGGAAAATCAGTAATTTTCTATACATCTATAATTAGTTTGCTGAGAAAGAAATCACAAAAGCTTCCCATTTATAATAGCTAGAATATAAACAAATATAGGAATCAACAACCAAAATGTTTGGAACAAAATTAATTAAGGTAGAAAATATTTGTGCAATGAAAATTATAAACACTGAAGAAATTCAGAGTTGGAAAGATCTTCTGTGTTCACAGACTGAAAGATTTAATATTCTTAAAAACTCCCCATGTTATCTACAGATGCAATGCACTCTTCATTAGAATCTCAATGACATTCTTCACAAAACAGAAAATTCTAAAATTCCCAAGGAAGCGCAAAAATTCCAAATAGACAAAGCAATCTTGAAAACAACAAAAAAAAAAACAAAAGTGGAGGCATTATAATACCTGACTTCAAGACATACTATACAGCTATTGTAACCAAAAAAGAATGTCATTTACATAAAAGTTGATGCATAGACCAATAGAACAGAATAAAGAATCCAGAAATAAACCCATGCATCTACAGCCAACGGTTTCTTAACAAATGAATCAAAAACATATATTGGAGAAAGCAATCTGTTTAACAAATGGCGCTTGGGAAACAGGATATTCACACTGAGAAGATTGAAACTTGGCTGCTCTCTCTTATCCTGTATAAAAATCAATTCAAAACATATCAAAGGCCTTATTTTAAGACCTGGAACTTTGAAACTTCTATAAAGAAGGGGAAACACTTTAAGATATTGGCACAGGCAACCATTTTCTTCCAAAAGCACAGAAAACAAGAGTAACAGTTGACAAATGGGATAATGTCAAACCTAAAAGCCTCTGAACAGTTAAGAAATCAAGAGTGCAGAAACAACCTACAGAATAGGAGAAAATATTTGTCCATTATTGATCTCACAGAGGATTAATAGTAAAAACATTTAAAGAACTCAAAAAAAAAAACTTAACAAAAGCAAAAAATCAATAATCCTATTTAAAAATGCCCAATAATTTGAATAGACTGGTCTCAAAAGAAGAAATACAAATGACCAATAGTTATATGAAAAAGTGTTCGTTATAGTTAGCAATCAGAAAATTGCAAATCAAAATTTTAATGAGATATAAGCTCACTCAATTTAGTGAGTCTCATAAGAATATGGCCAAACTACTATTAAAAATAAAAAAAATTATCTTACATACACTTTCATGTTCTTTCTCCTAATAGTAAAATTTTATATCAAATGTATTTCAATAGCAAACTGTAAAGGATTAAGAAAATTCAGTCAGGCTTGATACTATCAAATAAAAATGATAGAAGGCCCCCTTTAAAATATAAAATTATCTTTATAATAATATAGTTAAGAACTATTTATCACCAGATAATCTTTAATATTTAGATCAGGCTAGGATATAAAATATTCAATGTATTAATAAAACAATTTTATGGAAATTACAGAATATTTGGTTTATTTATTTAATGTGAAACAAAAACTTTAATTTGTATAGTCTAAGATGAAAAGTTCTTTCTGGATGACATATAATTCAACTTCTCTTGACAAATCTTTCATTTCACTTTTTCAGAATAATCTAAAAAAAGAACAACTAATGTTCATCCCTAGACAATAAAGTAAAATTTATTCTGTATGGAATTCTTACCCATATTGCTTAAACTTCTTTGGGATTTACAGAAGGTTGTTAGTTGTTAGAAAACTTAGTCAATATGTCATAAAATATTATTCCTTATTTATAATTTATGCTAGAAAATTTGTGTGTGAATAAAGTGGGGACAATAGAAGCCTGGTGGTATCTTTCATAACTTTTTTTTTTTTAATGAATAATGCAGCCCTGTCAAGTTCATTTCCCTTGTCGACTTGCCTTTTCCTATTTTTGTTTGTTCCATCAGATACTTGTAAATCTAAGGCGCTTTGAGAATAGCTCTCCCATATCTGTGTCTGTCTCCAAGGGAGAATGTAATCTTACTTCAGTCATCTAATCAGGAATAGGAGTCTCTGTGCTTCAGGCATTGACATCAACACAAGTCTGATGAGCCAGTGTGCTGACATCAATGAACACTTTATTAAATTACACACTCCCCTAAGCAGGCATGGGCTTTCAGAGCCTAATATTTTATGCACTACTGCACTGACTCCTTGTTTGCTGAAGCTCAGGTTGTTCAGGCCTCGCTAAGTATATAAAGTTCTAATGAGGTTATGGAAAAAAAAAATTAAACAAGATAGTTGGCATGCTGTTAGGTGTTAAGTGTAGTCCATTGTTTTGACAAGTGATAACTAGAATCAAAGAATTTCAAGAAACAAGACAGAGTATAAGTTTAAGGCAATTTAATTTTTTCCTTTGAACAACAGTTTCTCAGAGTAGAATAAAGGAAGCATTGATCAAAATAAAAATTTAAAATGACTACTTTTTCTGCAGACTACTAATTTAGATATGTAATTAATATTTAGTAGGTCTTGTGTTCTGTATAATTTATCAAATTGCATATTCTTAAAAGTTTTAAATTATTAAAATATTCAATATTTGATAAAGGAGAATGCAGTGAAGGTAAATACATTTTTAAAAAATTTTACATCGTTTTATGGAATAGCCATCCTAACAGATGGGAGATGATGCCTCATTGTGGTTTTGATTTGATTTCTCTGATGTTGATTGATATTGAAAAGCATATCATACACCTGTTGGCCATTCATATCAGTATAAAATTTAAATAGAATAAAATGTATCCTTCCTAAAGTAAAGTTCTATGAATTTTGACAAGTTCCTATTTTCTGTTTTTTTTTAAAGAGATAGAGAGAGAGAGAGAGAGAGAATTTTTTAATATTTATTTTTAGTTTTCGGTGGACACAACATCTTTATTTTATTTTCATGTGGTGCTGAGGATCAAACCCAGCGCCCCGAGCAGGCTAGGCGAGTACACTACCGCTTGAGCCACATCCGCAGCCCAAGTTCCTATTTTCTTATGACTACAGTCAAGACAGAGAATATTTCCATATCCCCCTCCCAAATTCCCTTGTAGTATTTTAAGTTTACTAGACTGGAAATTACAGATTTGTGTTGTATCTCTATATTTTTGCTTTATCAAGCATGTTATATGAATGCAATCATATACTATATGTAATTTTGAGTTTGATGTCTTCTTTTAGTGTATTTAAGATTCATGCATGTGGTTGCATGTATCAATAGTCCATTCAATTTATTGTAGTGTGGATACACTGATATTGTTTATCCATTCATCCATTTGAAAATATTTTGATTGTTTCCATTGTTTTATGATTCTGAGTAAAATAGGTACACTTTACTTGCATAGAGTTTTATTTTAATAATTCTTTTTTTAAATATGTAGCCTGATAATGTTGAGTGATTGGTACATATGTAACATGATAAACAGAACAAAGCAAATTTGTTTTCAGAAGTAGCTATGATATATTATTCCTACTCGTAAGGTTTAGTAGTATCAATTGCTCTATATTTTTGCCAATACTTAATAATGTCTTTTTAAAATTTTGCTTTAGCTATTTTATTAAGTGCAGTGGTATGCATTGTACTTTTAATTTTTACTCACAATAATGAATGCTGAGCATCTACTTATGTGCTTGTTTGTCATCTGCATTATCTGTTGAAATGTCTGTTCAAGTCTTTTGCATGCTTTTATTTTTTTTTAATTATTGGCTTTTATGTTTTCTTTATACAATGTGGATAAATGCTTTCACAGAATAGAATTTTGCAATTATTTTCTACAAGTTTATGAATTGTATTCTCATTTTATTAAAGCATTTTAAAGGAATTTAGCTTTTCTAAAAAATATTATATAAATATTTAGTTGTAGGTGAACGAAATACCTTTTTTTATTTATTTATATGTGGTGCTGAGGACTGAACCCAGGGCCTCACACATGCTAAGCGAGCACTCTACCACTGAGCCACAATCTCAGCCCAAAAGGCATTTAATTTTGGTGGTCAAATTAGTCATTTTTTTAAATTTTAGAAATACCTTTTAAGAATCATATCTAAGAAAGTTTTACCAATTAAAAAACAAAAATGAGTTTTATTTCTAAAATTATTAAAATTTGAATTTTACTTTAGTCTTTTGAAACTGACATATTAAGCTTTCCCAATTATAAATATTTTAAAAATAAAACATCTCTTTGTTAAATTTTTACTTTCCTGTAGGGGCTTGAAAATTTCAGCATAAAGATCTTGCATATTTTTTTTTTGTATTCCATCTTAAATATTTCTTGTCTTTTTGGTCTCAGGTAAATTATACTTTTATTCTTATTTCAGTTTACAATTGTGAGATTGCAATTACTTGACACTGTAATTAATGTTTTTTTGTTTCATCTTGTATTTGTCAACTTGCTAAATCTGTTTATTAAATCTAATGTTTCTAAAGCAAATTATCTGGGATTTCTTATATTTAGAATGAAACAGTTTTCTTTTTTCTCTATGTATGATTTTTATTACTTTTTTGTGTTAACTTACTGTTTTGTGGAGGAACTTCAGTTTAAAGCTGAATGCAAGGTGTGAGAAATGACACTTGTACCTGGTTCCTCATCAGCTGGAGGAAAATAGGTAGGTTCTCCCATTAAGTGTGCTAGCTGTGGGATACTGTAAGTGCTCTCTGTGGGATGGAGAATTTTTACTATGAAGGATGTTGAATTTTATGAAGCATTTTTTCTTCGTCTCCTGAAGTGGTCAGAGTTTTTCTTAATTTGTTGATAACAGGATTTAAATGATTGACTTTTGAATATTGAACTGAGGTAAAGTCATGATGTGTTATACTTTTTACATATTTTTGTTTGCCTATGTTTCATGAGTATATCTGTCTTCACAGAGATTATTGATCCTTGGTTTCGTTCCTCCAATCTCTTGTAATGACACTTTACTGTTCCAGTGTCAGAGTATTGATGCCTTCACGAACGGTTTTAGGGAGTGCTGTCTTCTGCACATATTCTCTCTATTCAGAAGGTCTGGTTAGTTTATATTAGAATCCGAAGGTAAAATGCACAAGTTGAATTGAGTGGGGCCTACTACATACAGCTACCATGGCGGATGGCGGATTGACATCTCCAGCTAGACAAAGCATTCACTTCCTTACTATTCTGTTTTCTGTTCCTCTTCATATGCCACTGATGATTTTTTTCTTCCTTATTCATTTTCCTTCCTCCCCTTTAATTCATAAAATTAGATATTCTGTATTTTAAAGTTTCATTATTAGATAAAACTGCTGTGATCCAAGGTAAATACTAATCATGAACAGAATATGCTGAAAAAGATGAAGATACATGTTTGAAAAAAAAAAAAAAAAAACGAGAGAGCTATTCAAAGGATGCAGGTTGTCCCCTTTCTAGAAAAATGGCCTTGAGATAGATCCTTACCTTTCTACTATTTATTCTCATTCCATCTAATTTATAGGAAAAAGAAAATGACAAAACTCTGTCTAAATAACAATGAACTTTTTTTCATATTGTCTTCCCATTGAGCTTGCTGCAAGTATCTACTACTACATGTTCCTGGTTATGCGAAAATGCAGGAACTTAAATTAAAGTGACCTTGAAATATTTTCTTTGATGAGCTCAGTCCATTGAAGGTCATTAGGATGTGTACCCCCTCACCTCCATAAAATGATATACACTTTCCCCAAGATGCAGCAGGTCACTTTGGGCAAATAGGTTAAAAGTAAGGTATATATGACAATTAAATAAGTAGAATTTCACAAAATATCATTTGAAGATAGAGAGAAGTGAATATATAAGGCGTGCCAACTATCCAGGAGAGAGAGAGAGGAAGTGCTGGGCAGTACTCTGCTTGAAATAGTAATTTGCAATTAACTGACAGAATGGCACTTTATAGATTGTGGTTTAATGGTCCAGAATTTAGATGTACTGTTTTGTTTCTAGCACTGGTCTTAGCCTTCTAAATTCTTACTCAAATGATGAGCCACTCTGGGTCTCACAGTAATTGTGACTGAATATAGGTCAAGTATATAATTGCTGCACAGGCCAATGCATAATCTCTTTTATTGTCTAAAAGCTTAAAAATTTCACTGCCTTTCATAAGTTTAGATTTTTGTTGTAATGATTAGTATTATACTGGATTCAGGCACACAAATGATGCCCTGAATCAGAATTTTAAATTTGAATACTTTCTACTGTTTAAAAATTAAAAGTAATGATTTCCCCATTGACGTTTGTGCTACAAAAAACAACCAATAACCAACATCAAGAAAAACAAAAATTGGACACACCTGTATAAAAAGGAAAGATTGTTGGTCATGAACCTCATCACATGAAAGACTGTAAGCTGTGCATCAGACGGAATTTCAATAGGGGAAGTTGGGAATTAGTAATGATATGGTGAAGATCAGACTGTAAAGCTAAGCCAGAAACCACTCAATGTATCCACAACTTAAAGATGTTTACGACATTTCTTTTTATTAAGCAAGTTACAACGGTAATTCATCAAACTTTCCACTGAAACTATTCTTAAAAAGGAAAAATTGGCTATTGAATTTTTGTTCTCAAGAGTAATTAAATAGCAAATATATACTTAAAATTTGACATGTCAATATATATAAAATCAAAAGCAATCTATTGAATTTAGATACGCAAAATGCTTTTATTGTTTTGAGAAAATATTCTAGACCCAGAATCACGCTGTTATCCAAACATGTCCTTCCACAGTTAGTAGTTCTTATGCCTCCCACCACATTAGAAAGAAATCTTCCTCTCCCAATTGATCCATGATCCTCCTGTTGAGCCAACTGGAAGCTAGCTGGAGTGTCTTCTAGATAAGCTTTAATCATAGTAACATCTGTTCATTACTGAATTATGTAGAGAATTTATAAAGAGTGCAGATGCATTTGGTGACCCAAGTATATTTCTAGTTATAACACTGTTTGAATTGAACACCTCATATAACATTACTCTTGAAACTTTCCATACCCTTCAGATTATCCCATCGAAGAAAAATATCTTATGCTGTTTTGAAGACAGCTCAAAATCCATGATAAAGTTTGCTACTGAAAATCAGGGTCAACTTCCCCATTTAGGCGTAGACCTGACTGCTTGCAATACTTTTAGGGACCCATGCAAATGTTTTAATTTCTTTTAAAATCCAAGAACTAAGCAAACCTCTAAGTAAAATAAAGACATATAGTCATATATAAGTTATATGACTATATACATATATCTGTTAATGTATATATGTATTTATATGAATGCAGTTGTAATATACATTTTGTTTTAAAGCCCACAAAAGCTAAATACCTAGTTTCCATGAAAAGCATAACACAACCCTGAGTAAGAGAAAATTTTTGTCTTAATTATTATTATATTTGGGCTCCACATTGTTATAGGCCTGGACCTAAATTTATATTTCAGCTTATTTATCTTAGAAAAGTGAATTTCATTAAATTAGTGCACAGGCTGCATTTTCTTCTTGGAGCTCTGTAATGTCCTTCCTCTATTCATGTCTCTGTACCTGTATCTGCCACATTATTCCCACTCATGAAACACAGTTCCACTCCATTGTGTTGTCATAGCTGAATTTAACTCTTACAGTTGTTGGCAAACCTAACACACATACAGTTCACACATATTGGCACTCTATTTTTCTTTCCGTTGGATCATTTTGGATATAAATTCCATCAAAATAATTCCTTAGACCACTGATGTTTAAAGTAGGCACTCCTTCATGTTTTTACATTGTTAATTCTTAGGTGGTAAAAGACATTTCAGTTTTGTTTACATTTGACAGCTCCTATATGGCAGACTTGATGGTACAAGAAAAAGTACTCCATAGACACTGCTGAAAGAACCATTCTGAGTATTGATGACGCATATATAGAATGGAAATTCTGAACACATCCCACTGAGATGCAAAGAATAAGAACAAAAATTTTTAAAGAATGGTTCATTGATTTGTACAACATATTATAGGTTAATACTTCAAATATTTATGTACCTAATAACAGTTTTTGGAGTCTAGTGTCTATATCTAGGCATTGATAACTTTAAGAATTAAAATAAATAAATGAATATTAGAAAAAAAGGAAATAAACCTTGAATTGTTTGTTTACTTGAAAAATATAATGAAATTATAATTTAGCATTGAGATAAACATTATAATAAATAAGAAGTACTTTATAAGCTAATCCTGTCTTCCATGAAGAAAATGAACTTCAGCTGACATGGTATTTTTCCAATTTTATATTTCAACCACAGAATGTCATTTAGTAGATACTTCTTTTCTATGGAATGGGATTCCATATAGGGAAAGGACAAGTGATCAACTAATGAGCAGTTCAGTTTAGATTGGGCATATCCTAAAGCATAAATAGAATTAAAAAATAGTGCTAATATATTTTTCGTTTTTTTTTATTAAGCCCAATTGTATCACAAATCCATGCCACAAGGTGTGTCTGATGATTACTGTGTTTATCCTCATGTTGACAGCAACATGTATCCTTTTAATTTAAGTAGATTTTAATGAACATTTGTTTATCTTTGTATATTTGTATTTTTTACTCATTTTCACAAATTAGTGTCAAAATATTTTGCACTTTTAGTTTAACAGTGAAAACATCTTAAAATACTGTTAATTCCAAATTAGTGCATATTCTATACATTTCCACAGGAGAACATATTAAAGTATATAGTGGTTTAGTACATATACAAAAGGTCTTCATTGAAGTGACTTAGAAAAGATCCTTAGTAGTGGCTTCCAACTTTATCTTTTCCTTGGTGTTCTAATATTAATGTTTTCAATAAGAAATAATTCATTCTGGGTGCAAACTCCAAAAGAACTCTGAAATTCTCTGTCTTTGTTTCTTTATTCATTGTTTTACACAATCATTCAAGTCCTGGATCAAAGAAAATTGGGTACCAGATGGCTTTTATCTGAGCATCTTTAAGTTACCCTGAGAGCATTCTTGCTACCAATTTCCACGTAATGAAATAAATCCCAGCTACAGTAAAATGAGGCTTCCTGAAAGGAGCAGGTGTAATGTCACAGCTGTATTGGCACTGCTAACATGGTCGTGGATCAAGTTACATCTGGGACTGTCACATTTGCTGCTGAGTTAAAAAGGTTGTGCAGAGAGCAGGAAGAACTTTTGGATGATGTTCCTAAGCCTATTAGCAGGAATCTTAGAGATAATGACCACACCAAGTTATGTGCTTCATTCACCAAGGCTCCTCTTCACCCCTGCCATATGCTTTATCTACTCACTGCTGCAAATTTATGTGGGTTGTACGTGGCTGGAAAATTACAATATGAAGATGTTAGTTCATAGTACAGCTGGAGAAGTGTTTTGCCAGTTTGTGTGCAGGTCACATTCCCAGGAATAAAACTAATTTCAAACAGTTTTGCTTGAAGGGGAATTTTAAACTGAGAATAGCAAGAACTGGAGCTTTTTGGAATTCTTTCTACATTGATAGCAAACGTAGCAATCAAAAATGTTTGATAACTTATCTGAGATTAAGAAACTTGTGTTGTATATTTTTTTACTCAACAAAGATGTATTGATCACTAGTTTGAATAATGTCTTATGTGAGTTCTGTCATGTTACATACAAATAGGATTATGCATACAATGTTTTTGTTTTGTTTTAGGGAAGGGAGACAAGTTTCCTTCTTATTAAAATATTTTAGACAGAATAACAATATTCAGTCAATTTCAACAATAATATTCATTGAACACTTTGCATTAATCCCTATATTACTAAATTTGCATGCAAGTTATGCATGCTTTACAATTTAAACAGTAGTACATATGCAGAATATTTAAAATAGAGTGATAAATATTCAGTATAGAACTATATATTTTCTAAGGCATTAAAGCACATTAGGTAATGTATGATGAAGTCTTGGAAAATATGATCAAACATATGGACTCATTTTATTTGTGTCCTTTGTGTAATGCTTTGATTCAATTATCTCACATTGTGCTTTATTCGAGATGCATAAAATGGCACCATTTGAATAAAAAGGAAGTATTTAGTATGCATCAACTCATTTTAATTATACCAATACACCTGAAAAGTGTTCCTTTATTTTTCATTCTTGAATTTCATTAGACAGTATTTGTTGTATGAAATACTAAAAGCATTAAAGTTATATGACTACACAGGCTTCAGTTTGGTCTCAATAATCTTTAGCATTTTTGTTACTATTATAAATAGTGGTTAAAAAAACTAATACTTTAGGATTCTAATCAACATAGCCAATTGACTGAAGAATGATTAATTCTTTTTATTAGCCAAAGATGGATTGTAGCTTAAGTAATCATCTGTGATGTATGAAGACTTAATTAGTAATTGAGTTTTGCCAAAATACCCACTTGTGTATCCTGTGATCTGCTTTTTTTGACTGTTTTAATGATAAAATTTGAAGATTTTAGAGGAATTAATATGTGTGATAAGTATTTACAGAGAATAATGAAATCTTGTGATTATAAAAATTATAGAAGCCCAGTGAGAGAAATTATCTAAAATGTGCTTATACAAGAAATCATAGTTTATATATTTATGTTTCTGATTAGAAGGGAAATTGTTTTAGTGTATGCTGACTTGAGTCAAAACTTTCTGGTTAAAAAAGTGTCCAGAATGACTTTGAATATTGAGAAATAATGTTCTAATCTTCCAGCAGCAATCATTATCATAGTAAAATGTGTACCTGTTTTCTGAAGCACTAAATAGGGGAAAAAAGTCATAATAACATTTTAGAGGTGAATTTAGGTTTGAGTTGGTCTACAGATTTTCTGTTGAAAGCATGGGACCAAGCTGTGTTGGCATAATATGGGAGCTAGTTGGCAATGGAGAATCATGCGTGCTACCTCAGATATGCTCAGTGGGAACAGACACTTACCAAAGGTCCTAAGAATCCAGAGTGTATGTCAAAAATTGAAAGCACTAATTTAAAGGAATATGGGAATGCACATGCTAAAGGGTGGTTTAATGATTCTTAATTTGCATGATATTTATGTTAGTTTTATGATGAAAATAAGGAAATATGATTTTAAGTGGACTACTCAAAAATTAAATTTATTAATTGGAAGTTACATTATAAAATTCCATTAATTTAAGTATTTTACTTTTATCGTAATCCTGTTGACATTTTTAATAGTTTATAATTTCCAACAAGTACAATAGTTCCCCTGAATAGTATTTTTATATTCTAAAATACAACTTTTATTTTTCATTGCAAGTAGTCCAACCTATTTAGAAAGAGTTCTTTGTGCAGGGAAGGGGGTACCAGGGATTTAAATCAGGGGCACTCCACCACTGAGCTACATCCTCAGCCCTATTTTGTGTCTTATTTAGAGACAGGGTCTCACTAAGTTGATTAGTATCTCACTTTCGTTGAGGCTGGTTTGAACTCACAATCCTCTTGACTCAGCCTCCCAAGCCTCTGGGATTACAGGCATGCCTCACCATACCCATCTAGAAAGAGTTTTTAAAAACATGTATTACTTAATTCTAGAAACATCTGCTGGTATATCTACATCTAGCTTACAAAATGGAGTTCACTAGTGGGGAAAATTCAATAGAGTCTAATCACCTAAACAGTACTCTGATTTATATATTCATGAGGAAGTAGTTTGTGCACATAAGAAGTTTCATATCAAAACTGAAATGAAAAACAATTGGAAATAATGTGAAATAAAAATTTTAAAATTATCTGATTTCAGATATTGAAATGAATTATGAAAGGTAGATGTTATGTTCCCAGTAGGAGATACACTCAAAATTTTTAATTGATTTGAATCTTGGTGAAATGAGTTTTGGAAAATTAATTTAGCTAACACCCTGTAGGATAACTTTTAAATAAGAAAAGTTGAGGTTTAGAAAACCTGCCAGTAGATATGAACAAGGTAAGCTCTCATTCATGAAATGATCATTTAATGTTGGGTAGTGGCACATAGAACACAGGGTTGGTGGGGAGCACAGTTGTGAGTCATGAAATACTAAATAAAACAATAAAATATATTAATTTACCATATCAAAAGTCTATTGGTTGAGGGGCTGGGGATGTGGCTCAAGTGGTAGCGCGCTTGCCTGGCATGCGTGCGGCCCGGGTCCATCCTCAGCACCACATACAAACAAAGATGTTGTGTCCGCCGAAAAAACTAAAAAATAAATATTGAAAAATTCTCTCTCTCTCTTTCTCTCTCTCTCTCTTAAAAAAAAATCTATTGGTTGAATCTAAAGTCAAAGTTATTCTATAATTTGAGGCAGGTTACTGGCAAAAATCATTATTGTGGTATTAATAATAAATGAGCAATGCTTTGACATGTCTACATATAGACTCCGAGCCACATAGAACATCCTAGGGAAAATTAACTTTGGACAAATTAAATGATGATTTAATAAAAGTGTCTACATTTATGTATTCTTGTCAGTGGAATAGTTTTTCCAATGATCATTGTGTAAAATGTACTTAAAATAGATGAACTGAGAATGACTGTTGCTTCAATGAAATTTAATGCTTTGGTGGAAAAGGGTAGAAACCATTCATTACACAAACTTTTCCTTCCCTTAGGAAGTGACTTTCCGGATATACCGTTGAGCACACCCTGAGATACAAAAAGACAAACATCATTTTATTAAATGTTTTTGCTACTTAGAATCCAAACAATATGAGTTTCTGTAAAGTCATTACTTTAGGATGTACAACTATTTTGTGCATCAGGTGATTACTAAACTCCAAGGAAAGTATCACATATAATATTTTAGTAGAGTTAGTATCAATCATGTTGAATGACTTCACACACTATGGAGGTTTCAGTGACATTTAGTACACTCAGGAGATTTACTGCTTCACCATTAGTATTATTTCTAAAGCACATTTATATTAGCTTGTCAATATTTTAAATAACAAAACAAAAAGTAAACAGATTGTTAGCGAATAGTCATAGACGGAAACACAAATGTAAACACCAGAATACTTAGAATTCATGCTATATAAGTAGAACTCAATCATTTCATTTTCCAAGCCATTTTTCTTAACAAATGTCTTGTCATCCTTGACACATAATTTATTTCTATTGGAAAAATTTAAAAATCCACACAAAATTTTAAAATAAAAATATTGTTCTGGGGCTGGGTTTGTAGCTCAGTAGCAGAGTGCTTGCCTAGCATGTGTGAGGCACTGGGTTCCACCCTGAGTACCACATTAAAATAAATAAAACAAAACAAAACAAAACAAAACAAAAAAAGGCATTCTGGCCATCAACTACAAAAAGTTTTTTTTTTAATAAGAATATTCTAATGATAAGATAAATGAGGATTAAGAATTTTATTTAAAAATATGCATTTCCATAGATGAATACTTTAGCATAACAACACACAGAAGGTAATGAATCATATTCAGATGTTTGTATCCACTTACAATTTATGCAGGCATTTATTCATTCATTCAAACTATTAGCATCTACTATGTGCAAGATCCTGTTGTATAGTGTTGTTACTAAAGCAGTAAAGAAAACAGAGGAAAAAAATCCTTCCTGAAAGAGATTGTAGCTGGTTGGCAGAATTTATGCATAACAAATAAATAAAATGCATGTCATGTGTTGGGATATGTAAAATATCAGAAGAGATTTCAAAGCAAAACCTGAAGGAACCAAAGGGCCTATGTAAGTTGCTATCTTGGGAAAAGGTATTCCAGGCACAGGCAATAAGCAGAAAGACTTGAGGAAAGAAGCAGATGAACTCTGTTGCAGGGTGAAGAAGAGGGTCCTTGTAGCTGGAAAGGAGTTGGTCAGGAGGGAAGCTGGAGGGTTGAAGTGAAGCAGGTCAGAGGAGTGACAGTGATGAAGGGAATGCAGTAATTTTGCATAGATTTTAGATTTCACTCAAAGTTAGATGAGAAGCCAATTGAATGTTCTGTGCACAGCAGTGAAATGGTGTAACTTACTTTTGAATGGGGTTACTTTGGAGATTTTGTTGAGAAAATATTGACAGGCACAACATGGAGAGTGGGGAGTAGACTATTGCCACAGTCCAGCAGAGATGCCATGCAATTTGGGACAAAGTTGATAGCAGTAGGGACCATTAGAACTGCACAGTTTGGGTAAACATAGCACAGGTAGAGCTGTGACTTGATTATATCCTCTTACCCACTAGTATTCATTGTTTTAGAAATGATTCTCTGTAGTGAAATTTTTTTTTCTGCATCTGGGAAAACCCAGATGTTTTACACAACAAAGAGAGGATTACAACAAAGTGTAATCCTCTTTTGTTTATATGTTTGCTTGTTTATATGTTTATATGTTTGCTTGCTTTTGTCTTTACTTTTGCATCTAGACTAAATTGGAAAAAATTGTGCACTGTTTGAAAAATATTTAAGTATTATTATATTTCACAAGTAATGCACAATTCCTGTAGTTTATTTAAATCACTGTTTTTAAAGTAAAATTTATTCCAGAAAAAAAATGGTACACAAAATAAAATACACCTCCAATCTATAGGAATTATAAATTCTAAATACTATTAAATCACCAAAAGAGATAAATGAACTTCATGATATCTCTTCTTTATACTTTGTTTGAAAGAAAACACCCATAATTATATTTTCTTAAACCATGCATATTTTATGACACAATGCTTCCCCAAACCAATCACTATTCTATGAAAAATAGATACACTAAATATTTTAATAAATTTTTATAATTTTAAATTTAAAATGACAAGTAACAGTCATGATGTTGTCAACTGACTTTTCTTTTATCTGTTTGCTTAAAGATTTTGGAAACGTACCAAACATTAATGAAATGTTGGAAACCAGTTGAAATGCAGTAAAATCCAATCCAGTAAAATAGGACTACTTTTTCTTCATCCACATTGGGATTTGTCAACAAGTGAACTATGACAATACACCAGTTTTTGAGACTGATTCTACTCTGCGTATGCCTGCCACATTTCTGTTCTCCAGAGATAACATTCAGAAGGACTCCTGTGCCTCAACAAAGGATTTTAGGTGCACGAGTGTCAAGAAGTGATGGCAAAATTCTGCATCGTCAAAAACGTGGTTGGATGTGGAATCAGTTTTTCTTACTGGAGGAATATACAGGATCTGATTATCAATATGTAGGCAAGGTAAGTCCATACTGAAATGACAAATATTTACCTTCATACTTTACAAGTCTTATTATGGAAAATGAAAGGTTGTAGAGATGATGATCTGTATAACTTTGATTCCCAAAATATCCGAAAAGCATTATTTATGAAATACTATTCTATTTTGAAAAACTAGGAAATTAATAAATGTAGGAATTTATTTATGTAAATTAATTTTTTTCCACCAACTCATGGACTCAAGATGTAAAAAAAATCCCTTAAAATTTTAACTACAAAACAATGATAGATATATGTTAATACAGTCATTTAAATGACTATATGCATATGTGTTTGTGTATATATAAGTGTGTATATGCATGTGTATTCTTTAATTTTCTTAAATCACAATTTGAGAGTATTTGTATAAAAGAAAAACAACTAAGAATATCAGCAGGTAGAAACAATTTACTTACTACAATATGGGGGGGGGCATACAAGTCTTGCATTAAACTTTTGTTAAGTTTTTATCTTCTAAGTAACACTATTTTTGATAAAATATAGTTTCATTCATTTAAAAAATGTTGATATGTTTTATCATATTCAATTATATCAGTCCTTAAACATCCAATAATGTAAGAAAGATGATATTAAAGGTGAAATGTTATATTAAGAAGAAAAACAAATAGCAACCTAAGCAATCTTAGCAAAAAGCAAGAATTAACAGACTTGTCACAGACCCAATGGTTGCATGCTTAAGAGCACAGTGTGAAGGTAATTTTTATGGATGTCACTCTAGAAAACTTTTAAAACATGAAATCAACCACATAAAGATGTGATAATTGTAATCTTGACAATAGAAACTATAAATAGTTTTGTTTGTTTTTTCCTGGACATAGGGATCATTTGGCATCTATTTCCCTTCATCTAGTTCTTAATGAGGATTTAATAAATGTTGAGAAATTAAATTATTACTTTATATACTCTCTCCAGATAGTCAAGATGCTTCTTGTTTTCTTTCTTTTTGCATTTCCCATAGAATGTCAATACTTTAAAATCAAGAACTATACTTCATATCTTTGTCCATAGTCTTGGAATAGAGCTTAATAACTACTTAGCTGATTGAATTAACTTGAGACTTATTGAATTGAATTCCCTCAGCCATCTGGTACCACTTGGCTGTTCAGCAGATAAAACTAGTCTAGAATTTTAAATCACTGAGGACAATTAAAGTGAGTAACCACTTATGATATATGCATCTTGATATGCAGTCAAATTATAGTCTCTCTATTCTGCTCTATGAAAGCAAATCAGAAAATCATTTAATGGGATGGGCATAGAGAATTTATGGTAGTTACTTTCTGTAATCTATATACTGAGCTCCTGGATGAACAAAAATTTAGTAAATGCTTTACCTCTGAGATACAAGTAGATTCTGAATCTGTATTACAGCCACAGTGTCCATTTTATACTGTATGTTTCAAGTGGTACAGCACTTTCAAGTTACTGTGGATTATTCATTTCATAATCTGTGAAATAGGAATTTTGTTATTTTTGTCTATATTACAGTATTGTATTAGTTATATTGCATTAATTGCCTATATAATTTAAAATCTTATTTTAAATGGAAGCATACACATTTATATATGTCAAAAAGGCAATGCTAAACATACAATAATTTAATAAATGTGCCTTATGATGAATGTAAATTCAGAATAAGATATATTTTCTTCAGGAAATATGAAAACTTAAAATATCCTACATATTCTCACTAATATTATTTATAATAAGTTTATTACAGCCATGGAAATTTCCCCTTAAGTTTTCACTTCCTTTAGGATAAGCATGTGATATTAATGTGTAATGAGCACAAGAATGCAAAGAGGAAGGACATTTTTTAAATATTCAAACAACTGGGAGTGTATTTAATTCATCTGATAAAATTTTTGGTTATAGTGTTAAAGTTGAGGGAAACACAGGAAAATCATACAGTTGGCCACAGAACACCTAGCATATAATGTTTTTTTCTGCCAACATTTCTTTTTCAATGTTTAATTGCATTCTCTTGGTCTTCATTTTCTCATCTATGAAATCAAAAGGAATGATTATACCAGTGAACATTTATGTACATTCACTTTTTAAAGTACTATTATATTACTAATGTAAAGTGTATTTTAATATCTATTTAAAAAAGAGATAAAGAAATAAAGAAAGCATCGGGTGGTGGGGAGAGAGAAAGAGAAGTCAGTGGCTGAATTTCACCACCACAGCTACTATGTTATAAGAAATAGAGTCGGACTGGGGCTGTATCTCAGTGGTAGAGCACTTACCTAGCATGTATGAGGCACTGGGTTCAATCCTCAGGACCATATAGAAATATATAAATTAAATAAAGGTATTTCATCTATAATATGCATATATATTTTTAAAGAAATAAAATCAACCATAATGAACTTAAAACATTTCTTTGCTGAGTTTTCAATGACTAAAAAGGCTATTCTAATAAATCATTCAATCAAATGGATTTCCAAGCAAAAAAATATATCTATCATAAATCCGTTTTTCTTCAAAGAGTTAGTAAGAATGCTGCCCTTTCAGGTATTTTCTATATACAAAAATTGATAGCATTTTGGGGAAGTTTTCATGTACTGGGTCCAATTTCTTCAACTTTGAAAGCATAGTCTTCAAGAGTTGAACTTCAAGAAATATACTTTAAGCCTTTGTATTGCAAACCTCTAACTATTTTTAAATTTCCTAATTTGATTTGAGAAACATTATAATTTTGAACTTTTTATTAATTTGATCTTTTCATATGTAGTTTCTAGTCACAGAGTCCAGTTGCCTGTAAGAGTTGTCCTATTTTATCATAATTTCCAATTTCTCATCTTCCTATTTTTAAATCTAAAATAAATAATGAAACTAAAACTTGTATTCTTGAATTTAATTTTGGTAATAACAGACAACTCTAAGTAAATTACTAATAATATTTACTGTACAAACTTTGTATTTTATATAATAGTCTGAAGTAATGAAAAACATGTTAAAATAGATTTTAGTAAAAATAAGATATAGAGACAAATCCAAACCCACAAAAATTAATAATATAAAAATATAATCGTGGATTTATCTCTGAATCAGTATAATAAAATCATTCACTTCAGGAAATAAAACTGTAAGCATATGTATATGGTCATGTATATATGTCTGTATATTTATATAATCAGAATAACCCTCAATCCTCTTAAAATCATACAGCATCCAGAGTCATAAAAGATTAAGGGGCCTCCTAGCAATTCTGAACTAACAGATGTCATTAATATCCTTTTCTAAATACAGAATTAGGTCCCAATTTTTTAGCATTCTTGAAAAACAGAAACCATGTTCAACTATTTCTTAAAATCATATCCCTTTGCCCTGAAACATTGTTGCCTTATCAGACTGGAGCCATAATGCCTGCTTTCCATTTCAATAGATTAAGAATATAGTTGAAGCTGTAATTCCCACTGATAATTTAACTGAGATTCCCTTCCAACCACAAGGTACATCACATCTTTAATGCATTGCTGCTGTTTATACACTCTATAACCTAAGATGAACAATCATTCTCCCTCTTGAATAGTCAATAGAAATACTGTTCCTAATGTTTTATTTGTTACAGTTTGGAAACAGCTGCTTTTGTTTGCACAAACCTCTTGCAGGTCATTTGACATTTCATTTTTTTAGTTTACATTTTCTGACTCTAAACTTTCCCATGATCAAAGAGGAATGAGTCATGTATTTTGTCAGTTCTTCTCCACTTCATGTTTTCAGAACTTTCTCATTTTCCTGAACCTTCTGAATGACTGTGATGAGCTCAAATTACCCTAGATTAGTGGTTCTAACTGTGAGTGATTTTGCCTCCCCTGGGACATTTATATGTGTATGGAAGCATTTTAGGTTTTTACAACTTGGCATGTGATTCTTAGTTCTGGCTGTCAATGGCCAGGACTACTACTAACCATTCACAATGCATAGAACTGACCCTCCAAGGAGTTTACAGTTGTCAATGTCAGTAGTGCTAAGATTGAAAAACACCATTCTAGAGTTTGCTAGAGGGTTTTTTCTTTTTCTTTTCTTAAATGCTTCAATCTTAATTTTAAATTCTTCACGAGTTCTTACTTCTGAATCTACTTTAATTACAATCATATATCTTTCCTTAAGAGTTGCCAGTCATACTTGTTTTCCCCAAGCTTCTACTTCTACCAAGACCAGAACTCCTGTCTTAAGGCATGGAGTTGGCACCAACCTGCCAGTCATCCCTTGCTGTAGAATTGTGGGCACCAAATAACACTATGAATGAAGTAATTATTCATTATGTCAATAAATATCTAGAAGGCCTTCCAGGTGCTACTTTGTTGTTAAGAGTATGGCAATAAAAAATTTAAATTCTCTGCTCACTGACTATCTGTGTTTAGAGAGAGAACAAATAATATATAAGGGTGTGAGGAGATTATGAGGCTTTTTTTTTTCTTTTTGTCTCAGGTATGGCCAAGAACAAAACAATAGGTAGGAAAGATCACCATGTTTCATTTCTGCAATACTGAAAACTAAAATTGAAATAACACAGTTTTGGAATTTGTGTTTCATGAATCAATGTTATTAAATGTTAAGACTAGACAGTCAAAGAACCTGCTTTTATATTTATCTTTTTGTTTTTAGAAAGAGTTGTTCATGCGTAAAGCCTCATAATGAAACAGTCACTCAGGATTTCTAAAGGAAGTGTCTCTCAGAAACTCTTTTTTTTCCTCCGAGAAACCTTAAAGGTGATCCATGAAAGACAAACTCATTTTTAATCATTACTATGTTCAGAAATATCAGTGATGTCCACTATATTGGACTGTGTTCCTATTTTCCTGTTAATTTTAATTATATGGGCATAATCATGGTCAACTCTGAAAGGAGTGGTTAGAAGTCAAAGTGAAGCATGTCTAAAATGGGCAATTTAAAAAACTTCATAATATATGGTAGTTTGGAAAGTAAAAAAAAAATACTTTTTAATTACTGAAATCAAACCTATATAAAAAATAAAATGATCACTAATTATAGACTATTGATAGGATAGGAATGGAAGGTAGGGGTTGCTGGGATATACATTTATTTTCTATTTGAACAGTACCAAATACAGATATAAAACAAATAGAGTCTATAAAAGGTAAATGAGTAGAAAATATAAGTGAAAAAAAGCTCTGGAAGAAAATCATTATGTGGTATAATTGACAAAGACTCCTTTAAATTAAGTGATAATACATTTCTTCCTAATGGGTGGGCATTTGGATAAAAAGAGACATTATTTCCCTTATATGTAAAAAGTTATTCCCTGATAGCACTGCAAAGTGAATAGATTTTATCACCAGTGATAGATTCTCTGGTGACTTTTATACAAATATACTAATAATCAAGCTGGAATCAATAAAAGCATTTTAAGAGGATACCCTGCAGAATCCAATAATGTTTTCCAAGCAAGCCACCTATTGGTTCTTAAGTCATGTATATATATATGATATATATATTTGATATATATCTCATTTAAATAATATTTTAACCAGAAATTATATAGAGAAAGCTTGCTTGCATTCACAAATCTCATTATAATGTTGTAAAAAAGAAGTAAGTATTCAAGATGATCTTGAGTAGCACTCCAGATATACTTGACAGAGCTTGAAAGCCTCCATAATTATTTTGAAGATTAAAAATCTTCAAAAAGAATGTGCAGCTAAGATTAGTAAACACACAGAGAAGACTTGGAGATTCATTTTAACTTTTAAGTCACTTCGAAAGACTACGTTAACCATTTTACATATTTACTTTACACATTATCCTATACAGAAGTTTTATTGTGTCTTAGTGACATTATAAGAATTTGACTTTGAAGTTTGGTTTAAACATTTTGACTTATTCCATTTAAAATAATTGTCATCACTTTCAAGCAGAGTATGAAATGTCAAATGTGAAATGTGAAAAATAAAATTATTCAGGCACAAAATCAATTGGGAAATAGGAGGCTTGAAAAACATTTTAGACGAAATGAACCTAATAGGCATATTAAACATTTTGTCCAATACTAGCAGAATACCCATTCTTCTAAGCCCAAATGAAGCATTCTCTAGGATAGATCAAGTTGGATAAGGAACAAAGCTTAACAAAGTTAAGATGGTTGTAATCGGCCTGGGGATGTGGCTCAAGTGGTAACGTGCTCGCCTGGCATGTGCGGGGCTCTAGGTTTGATCCTCAGCACCACATAAAAAATAAAAAATAAAGATGTTGTGTCCACCAAAAACTGAAAAATAAAATAAAAAATTCTCTCTCTCTCTCTCTCTTTAAAAAAAAAGATGGTTGTAATCATATCCAGTATTTTTTCTAGCTATAATGGAATTAGTCTAGAAATTAATAAAAATAGAAATTTTAGAAAAATTGCAAATACATGGAAACAATATGTTCTTGAACAAACTATTGACTCAACAAGATATTAAAAGTTAAATTAAATTATAAAATGTCTTGAAATTAATGAAAATCAACACACAATATATCAAAAGTTTTGGAAGGCAATAATAGTTCAAAGAGAGCAGTTTATAGCAATAAATGCCTACATCAAAAAAGAAGAAAAAACTCAAATAACATCATTACAACTCAATGATTTGGAAAAATAAGAACAAACCGGACCAAAAATCAATAGAGGGAATAAAATTTTAAAAAAGATCAGAGAAAAAAATAAATTAAGAAAACAATAGAAACTCAGGAAAATCAAGAGTTGTCTCGTTGAAATGATAAACAAAATTGACAACTTTTTAGCCTGAATAAATAAGGGAGAAGAATCAAATAAATAAGTCATAGACAAAAAGTGAAGTAATTACAACTAACACAGAAATACAAAAGGGTCAAAAAAATCACTGAGTATTTATTCTACGACAAATTGGATAAACTAGAAGTATTTCATAGAAATGGATGGCATAGTAAAGTTGAATCAAGAAGAATAAAATCTGAACTGACAAGTAGTGAATAATAAAATTAAATCCATAAAAATCTCATCAAATAAAGTCTAGTATCAGATGGATTCACAGTGGAAATCCCCATCTAAAGAACTAATGCCAGTCCTTTCCAAATCATTTGAAAAATTGATATGGAACAAATATTTCCAAACTCAGTTTATGAATCCAGTATTACCCTACTAAGAAATCTACTTAGATATTACAAAAAAAAGAATAGAAAGAAATAAATTTATAGGAAATTCAGTATTTTTGAAGAACAAAGATACTAAAATCCTCAACAAAATACTCACAAACCAACTGAACAATACAGAAACTATAATTCACCATGATCAAATTAGTTTTACCTTTTAGCTGAAAGGAGGGGTCAACATATGAAAATCAATAAATGAGGTACACTATATTCATAGAAAGAAAAAAACAAAAAAATATGATCATTTAAATAGATGCATAGTAAGCATTTGACAAAATTCAACATCATTTCATTATTAAAATCTCTCAATAAATGTGGCATAGAAGGAATGCTATCAACACACTAAGGATCATATATGAAAATTCCATGGTTAGCATCACACTGGAGAAAAGTTGCAAGTTTTTCATCTAAGATCAGGAACAAGTCAAAGATGCTCATAAATTCTATTCCACATGGTACTGGAAGTTCTAGCAACAATCATTAAAAAAGAAAAGTTAATAAAATACATTTAAATAGACTAGGAAGAATGAAGTTTTGTCTGCTCACTGATGACATTACCTTATAGAAAGAAAACCCTAAAGAAGATATCAAATATCAGCTAGAATCAATAAATTCTCTAGTAGGAGGGCACAAAAATTTCAGTGATTGGATATGTGCAGAATTCTTACTGTAGTGCATTTAAACGGGAATGCAGAAGGATAAGTTGGAGAAACACATGTGGCAAACTTCTGAGTATCTTGCCTAAGATAAGCCCTTATATTCAGCAGTACTGAAGAAGGTGGGAAGCAGTATTAGAGCAACCAAGAGAAAACCCTTTTTGTTTTTTGTCTTTCCTCATTGATTAAAAACTGCAGTACAATAATCCATAGACTATATGATGGGAAGAATTCTTATTTTTCTTTATTTCTGAGAAAATATTTAATATTTTACCATTGATTCCAAAGTTTCCTAAGCCTATTTTAAATAATTTCTTTTTCAGAATAAAGAACTAACTTTTAATTCTAATACCTAATGCTTTTTTATTCATAAAGAAGTATGAAATATGTCCCAATATACTTATGTTCCCATTGAATACTGTTTATTTCTCCCTTTTCCAAATTAATTTGAGAGATACTTTATATTTTCTTGTCTGAACTAAACTTTGAAGTTCTGGAAAAGTCCACATTGTTAATTCTTTGTATATTTTAATCCATTTACTTTGTATATTTTTAACTTTTTTATCTTATTGTTTTCTTATTTTTTTAATGCTTTGATTTATCTCTCAATTTGGGGTTTTCTGATATATATTTTTTTACACAGATAGAGTATGGTTTTGGGTTTTCACAGGGAAGACTACAGAGGTGAAATGTTGATGTCAACATATCATATGATGCCATGGGCTCATGGCTTTAGCATTACTTATTACTGATCATGTAAGGCTAAGGTTCCCATGTAAGCATTTAGGTAAGATGTGACCTTGTACACTAAATTTTCTAAAATTTTCCTGTTGGATTTAGAGATGAACTTTCTACTTGTGACATAAAAGAGGTAGGCAGTAATACCACATTTCCTAGTCTGTTAAATAATTTGCACAAAATGGATTTTTTTTTTCATGAATGTTGGACAGAATTCAGAAAAGATACCCTATGGCACCACAATTTTATTGTAGGGAAATTTGAACTATTGATTTATTTTCTCTAATGATGATAAGGATAACTAAATTATTTTTCTTCCCTGTAGTAAACAGCACTTTAAACGTCTATTAAATTTTAATTGGGATAAGTATAATTATGTCTCATAAAAGAATCCCAAAGAGATGAATCATTTTATTTTTTAAAATGTTTATTGTAGTATAACACTTGTGATAGTGATACAAAAAACCCACACTCAGTTTCCCATATCGTTAACATGTTAATACCTTAGTGCATTTGTCATAAGTAATGACCCACTATATATGCTTTATTAACTCGGTTCTATACATTGCTCAGAGTCCATATCTTCTCTTAACCTTTTTCACTTCTAGGATCCAATCAGGAGCCCACAGTGCCATTAGTTCTCATGAATCCTTAGACTTCTTTGAGCTCTGTAAGCTTTATAGATTTCTTTGGTTTTGTTTACTTTGATATTTTTGAGATATACACATGAAATATTTTGCAGCATGTGTCTGAATTTTTTTTTCTGATTTTTTTTCTCATGGATACAGTATGGTTCTGGTCTTTTTGGTGGCTGACCCAGAGGTGAAGTGCCATTGTTGACATATTATATCATGCCTTGGGCACATGACTTCAGCATTACTTATTACTGATGATGTTAACTTACATTTCTGGTAAAGTTTCCAATGAAACACTACTTTCCTTACAGTGCTTTTTAGAACCTAGTCACTGATCATAGCAAATAATGAATGCACTGGCGGTTATTCTCCAACTCCATTAAGGGTAGATTTACAATGTTATTTTAAAGTTTCCTGTAGAGGAGAGTTTTATTTTCTACCCTATTCATTGATTTAGTTACTCATTTTTTGTTGTTGTTGTTTTTGCTTTTGATTGTAATATAAACTCCATGACTTACTTTATTGCTTAAATTGATCCAAAGTTGACCATTGGGAAGTCTAGCCAATCATTTTATTCCCTGAGCACTTTCTTACTTTCTGGAACTATCTTGCTTATTTGCCAGCTAAGTGCTGGAATACGACATTTCACAAGGAAGACATTTTAAATAGAAAGATGTGAGGAAAGTTAAACTTTCCAGAATTCAAGTCATCTTATGTTGTAATGCAGAAAGCACATAGCTCTGAGTTGAAGCAAACATTTAAACACCTAATAAATTAAATACTGAAAGATAATGTAGGGTATCAGGAGATTTCAATTTAATAAATATCAGGAAAACTCAGTATGGAAAAGTCCGCCTCATTTAATTGCTTTTGCAACTACTGGATAACAATCTAGGAGATCAAATTTCAATTAACAATGATACAATTGAGGAAATTCTGATGGCAAGTCATCACAGAAAAATCACTTAAAACAATAATTAGAGTTGCAAAAAATAAGTAAAAAGTTATTGTTGGGGAGTTAGAAACTGACTTATGACAAATAGCTTTGATTTGATTAAAATCATCAGGAATCAATATTTTCAGACACAGTGAAACAATTAGATAGGTTTATATATTTTAATCTCATAATTCCAAATTGAAAAATATAGATGTTATTAACCCTAAAAGAAAATGAATGTTTTACATAAATTCTAGTTATAAAAAAATAAAATGAAACATGTTCAAACTTCCAACAATAGGATAATGGTTAAATAATCAAGATGACTTGCAAAATAAAGCTTGCACAGATCTTAAGGTAAATATACAGACCATAAAATTTTATGGGAATATCATTAGAAAGGCACATCTCTACTACTGGAAAAAACAGATAGAAAATTAAAAGTATGTATTCTTTACACTAAGTGAATTAAATAAATGTTCAGGTTTGTTCATTTACATTCATTTATTTATAGTTATTCAGTAATTCTTTGACCACCTATGATGCATCAGAAGCTAAGGGTGTAGAATAAATTTTAAAACTTGTATTTTGACAAAATCTCAAAAACATTTAAAAATATAAAGAGAATCCTGTCATCATTAAGTTCTTTTGAGGGTTAAATATCTTAACTCATAAAATATTGAAGGCAATAGACTAAAATTGTAGATGAAGATTCAGGAGACATTTGGAGGGCAAAGTCGACTTCCTTGCCCAGAAAGGGTCTCAGAAAAGTTTGAATGACTATGAAAAATTCACTTGAGGAGAAGCTCTTTTGTAATAATTAGTATACTAACTCATAATTAATCCCTAACTCATACACATGAGCTATTTTTCATTTAATCTATGGGTTAGTTTGGACTTAAGCCTATCATCTTGTTCTTTTTTCCCTGTTTGTGTCATCTGCTTTGGCTGCTTTTTTCTTTTCTCTTTTTCTATTGTTGAGAGCCACAGTCAAGTCCGATGGCGCCTGGCATTTTGCCAGAAGGAGTGGTTGGGAGGTGACGCCAGCAAGTCATTGGGGTGATGGTGATTAAGTTAAGCTGTGTATAATTATTGGGATGGTAACTGATTGCTGTAACTGGATGATGCTGGACTGGGGCAAGCTGTGTATTCAGTTGTGTATGTGGACCTCTGCTGTCCAGCAGTGGGGCGGCTCCTGCTGCCTCGGGTGTCCGCTACTTTTGAGTTCTCGCGGAGTTCCCGTTGAGTTCCCATTGGTTCTCATGGAGTTTCGGGGAAGTTCTAGAGAGTTCCCCTTGGGTTCTGGCAATAAAGTGGTTCCGGTTTGAATGTACAAGTGGCTTGTGACCTCCCGGTTATTTTTTGCCCAGCCAGACTGCTTCATTCTATTGTCTGTTAAAGTAACTGAACTTGGTTGTAACCATGCTAGTAATTTTTTTTTTTTGGTGTGTGTGTGTGTGTGTGTGCAGGATTTGGTATGCTGTGGGTAGTGACTAGATACAGAAGGCCTGTGATCTAAGAATGACTTTTTTTTTTTTTTTTTGGTGCCTGGGATTGAACTCAGGGGCCCTCAACCAGCAAGCCACATCCCCAGCACAATTTTGTATTTTATTAGAGACAGGATTTCACTGAGTTACTGAGTGCCTCCCCATTGCTGAGGCTGGCTTTGAACTTGTGATCCTCCTGTTTCAGCCAGTCAAGCAGCTTGGATTACAGATGTGTACCACCATGCCTAATGATTTTTTGCATTTTTTAAAGCTCAGTTTAACAAAGAAATAAAGGAAAAGAACATGATGTAAAGGTTAAAAATGGTCCTACAGCCTGAAGTATTTACTATTTCTTATCTCCATTTTCACAAAAACAGAAAAAAGAATGAACCTGTTTTAGTGCCTTCTTTGGAAATTACTTTATCGAAAATCTTCTTTCTGTATGATAGTGTGAAGCTCTCAAAAATATTGGTGCTAGATTAAACCAATCAAAATGACCTTAATAGTTCTACTACTTTCAGATGTATTTATTTGTCAAAGCTTTAAAACTCTTCAGCTGTCTTTTATAAATGAAAATCAAAGTTTTAAAAACATTTTATCACAATATGCATCAAGTAAAACTTGAAAATTTTACATATCTTCCCTTTGGGCAATAAAAGCAGTGTTTCCTCCTAAGAGATAGGAAGCAAATTAGAATAAAAACTCTATTTTTCTCAGCTCACTGCCTTGAGATACAAGTGAAATAGAAGAACCTGGGCTGACCCTAATGCTAATGACCAAGTTTTGAGATTCCATGAAAACTGCATTGGCCCATGATCACATGCCTCAATAACTCAGGACAGAGTACCAGAGATGAGAAAGCTATAGAGTGAGAGAACTCCATAAATATTAATAGCACACCCCTCAATTATTCATCAAGTGTGAAAACTACCTGAGGCTAGGAGCAGAACCACATACAGACATTAGAAGAAAACACTGTCCCCTGTTCACAGGGAACTGAGAATAGCAACATTCTTATCAACCAGATAGGCAAAAAATAAAAATAAAGGAACTATGTGTTACTGATTAAAAACGAATACCTTGACTCAAGTAGAAAACAATTAACCTAAGAATTACCTCAATTCTTCATTTAGAAAAAAAAACAAAAATCTTAAAAAAATAATACTCGAAACACAGTTTCAGAATAAAGTCTATTAAAAATACACAAAATCCCAAAATGAATTCTTCTGTGTAATGAATAATAAAATTATAAGTTGTGCAAAGAAGCAGGAAAGTGAACACTAATAAACAGATAGTCCAATCAATTGAAATTGACCCAGAAATTAAACAAGGTATAATTAGCAAGGATATGAAAATACTTACAATACATGTATTCCTTCTAATAAAATAATAATTGGGGCCATTGAATATACAAAAGGTACATAATTCAATCTTTTTAGTTGTAAAGTAAAATGTATATAATGGAAGATACAGAAGATATAATTATGGGTAGGTTAGATATTGCAGAAATAAAGAATAAGGAAGGTGAAGGTAAAGCAATAAAAATTACCTAACTCAAACAAAGAGGTTAAAAAACAAATTCTCTTTTAAATTGAAGATTTTTTCACTTAGTTTTCTATGCTACCCACTCACTAAATTATTTCAGCTAGAATGAGTTTAGTTTATATTGACTATTTATGGTTTAACTTACAAAAAACATTTCACAACATTTGTTTATCAATATCCAACTTTAATCCAGCTTTAGTGTTACATGGATGCTACTGTTAATGTGACACAGATCACATTATTGCTATTCATCTCTCACCTAAATTGCATTTTCATTGTCTTGTGTGTTCCTCATCTGTTTAGAATCACACATTTTTTTAATCTCATCACATTTGCTTCTTACATCTCATATTCAGTAGGAAATCACTTGTCTTTGTTAGGAAATTAGAATTTTCTTTAATATATTTGCTATTGATGATAATATTGAATTTGAAGAGATCTTGGACTTCATGTGAAAATGTTGATTTTGGGGGGATATAAAATTTGAGAATGACAGATATTTCTCTCTCTTTTAGTATTATTGGATTCTTGTTTTTGAAAAATTAGAGGATGGTCTGCTTCTCATATTGAACACCACTTTACCACTTGCCTTTTTTAAAAAATTTTATTTTTTTCTCCTGCTTTTAAGCTTTAGCCTTAAGGTTCTCTATTTAACTTACACATTTAAATCTGCTAGAGCTATTGGTGAGAGCCAGACTGTGGCCAAAGCTTCATAGAAGCAATATTGTTACTTTACATGTGGTTACTTATGCATCATCTTTCCTTTATTTTTCTGTCTTTATTTCATTTATATAGGGTAATTATCTGTTTTTAACTGTTTAATAATTGAACATTTTATCAACCTCCTTTTTTATTAATTCTTTTCAGTTATACATGCAGTATGATCCATTTTGCCAAAATTATACAACCATAGAAAATATCTAATTCTAATTAGGACCCCCCCCCCCTTCTTGTGGGTTGGTGTGATAGCCAAATTATGTTAGATCTATTCTATTGTCTTTCCTATTCCTATTCCCCCTCCATTCCTTTCATTCTCCTTTGTCTAGTCAACTGAAACTCTCTTCTCCTCCCTACCTTTATTGTGGTTTAGCTTCCACATATATACAAAAATATTTGACCTTTAGTTTTTAGGGATTGGCTTATTTCACATAACATGAGAGTTTCCCATTCAAGTTATTTACTGGAAAATGCCATAATTTCATTCTTCTTTATGGCTAATAATATTCCATTGTGTATATATAGCACAATATCTTTATCTATTCTTCTGTTGATGGGCATAAAGGTTGGTTCCATAGCTTAGCTATTGTGAATTGTACTGCTATAAACATTAATGTGGCTGTCACAGTAGTATGCTGATTTTAAGTCCTTTGGGATAGATGCTGAAGAGTGGGATAAATGGGTCAAATGATGGTTCCATTCCTAGTTTTTTTGAGGAATCTCCATATTGCTTTTCAGAGGGGTAGAAAAAATTTGCAGTCCCATCACAATGTATGAATGTACCATTTGCCCCCATCCTTGCCAACATGTGTTATTTGTATTCTTGCCATTCTGGTAGGAGTAAGATAAAATATCAGTGTAGTTTTCCATTTCTCTAATTTCTAGACATATTGAACTTTTTTATATATTTGTTTTCATTCATATTTCTTCTTTTTTATTTTTATGGATCTATTGTTTTATATTGTTTCCAGAATTTTTACCATAATTATTTTCCAAAATAACTTCTTTGCTCATATCTGAAAGTGGTAGACTGTCTCTAAGAATTTGATAGGAGCTACACACATATTTTCACTATATGTTGTATTTTAATCATTTGCATATCTTGTTAAACACACTGGACTATTTTTATGAAGTCAAATTATTTATTTGTTTCCCTTTTCTAAGTTTTTTCCTTCATTTTTCTGATTCACTTCTTGGAGCTAACACTCTTCATTCTTTTGTTTCTACATTATTTTGTTTTCGATGTTTTTATTATTTCATTATAGTTATACATAATATTGGGTTCATTTGCATAATCATACATGCAAGGAATAAAAATTGTCTATCTTTCTAAATGTTTCACAAATATTTTTGATCTTAAATGTTCTTTTATCAACTGTATTCAGAGCAATTTCTGTATTTTTAAAATTTGTTCTGAGGTATTTATATTTTTGTAACTGTTTAACTCTTCACATTTTTTTCCTGAGCTCTCTTTGTTGTCTTTTTTAGTAAAATATCTTCTATCAATTTTTGCATCAATTATTTCGCATCAATTCTTTATAGTCTTTTTTCAAAGAAACCAATTTTCTTCATAATTTTCTGGTGTTATTTATTTATTTATTTATTTACTTATTGATTTTTATGCCTTTCTATTGTGTTCTTCTGCCCATTCTTTTTCTTCTTCTAGTAAATTTTACAGTATCTTAGCTGTTTTTCCCCCTCATTATTGATTCAAATAAGTCTTATATAGGTAGTAGTATATACAGGTAGGTATTGTGTTAAACATGCAAGAATGCAGGAATTTTCTCTTTATATGTGAATATGATGTCAGACATGAAACTTGTATACATTGGCTGTTATTTCTTTATACTCATTAAAATTGGTGTTTCTAAGGCTGTTCAATATGTAGAATGAGTCTCATCTCTCAGTCTCATACGTGTATAACTTCCTGCAAATAAAGTCTTCTCTTTGATTCATTTTATCCTAAAATTCTTGTGCCCAAACTGATCCCTTACGCTTCTGCCATCAGTTCACATCACTATTCATTTTCTTCTAAATAAGATGGTGCTGATTTTTTTCTTGCCCTTTAATACCAATTTTACTCAATCCTTAAGCAATGTGAGAGTTTGGGAACCAATATGTGCAGTTGAAAATCCATATTAAAAATATCTTTAAAATTTATTTTAACTAGGAATATATAACAGCAAAATGGTTTTTAATTCATTGTACACAGTTGTAGCACAACTTTTTATTTCTCTGATTGTACATGATATAGCACCACACCCTATGTGCAGTCTTACATGTACATAGGTTAATGATGTCCGTTTCATTCCACCATCTTTCCTGCCCCCTGCCCCTTCCCCACCCTCGTTCCCCTTTGCCCAATCAAAGTTGCTTCATTTTTCCCATGCCTCCCTTTACCCCATTTCGGCCTTTTTTTTTTTCCTGTGTGTGTGTGTGTGTGTGTGTTATTGGCTTGGTTCACTTAGCATGATATTCTCCAACTCAATCCATTTACCTGCAAATGATGTGATTTTATTGCTGAGTAATATTCCATTGTGTATATATACCATCGTTTCTTTATCTATTTACCTATTGAAGGGCATCTAGGTTGCTTCCACAGTTTATCTATTGTGAATTGAGCTGCTATGAACATTTTTGTGGCTGCATTACTATAGTATGCTAACTTTAAGTCCTTTGGGTATAGACCACGGAGTGAGATAGATGAGTCAAATGATAGTTCCATTGCATGTTTTCTAATCACCATACTACTATTCTTATTTTTCCGTTCTTTATATATCCTGGAGATTAATGCTCTATCTGATGTGTGTGAGAAAAAAATTTGCTCCCAAAATATAGGCTCTCTTTTTACCTCATTGATTGTTTCTTTGGCTGAGAAGAAGCTTTTTAGTCTGAGCCTGTCCCATTCATTAATTCTTGATTTTATTTCTTGTGCTATAGGAGTCTTGTTAAGGAAGTCAGGACCTAATTGACATGATGAAGATTTGGGTCTACTTTTTAAGAATCATATGATTACATCAATTGATGCAGATAAATCATTTGACAAAATACAGCATCCATTCATGTTTAAAACACTCAAAAAACTAGAAATAGTAGGAACATACCTCAATATTATAAAAACTGTCTATGCTAAACCCAAGGCCAATATCATTCTAAATGGTGAAAAATTGGAAACCTTCCCTCTAAAAACTGGAGCAAGACAGGGATGTCCTCTTCCACCACTTCTATTCAACACAATTCTTGAAACTCTAGCCAGAATAATTAGACAGACAAAACAAATTAAAGGGATATATAGGAAAAGATGAACTCAAACTATCATTATTTGCTGATGACATGATTCTATACTTAGAGGATCCAAAAAACTCCACCAGAAAATTTCTTGAATTAATTAATGAACTCATCAAAGTAGCAGGATATAAAATCAATACCCATAAATCAAATGCATTTGTATACATTAGTAATTAATCCACTGAAAGAGAAATTTGGAAAAACTACCCCATTCACAATAGGCTCAAAATAAAAATAAAAATACTTGGAAATAAACTTATTCCTTATTCTTTCTGCATGCATCATATTCCATTGCACATATATCACATTTTTTATACCCCTTTATCTCTTGAAAGGCACTTAGGTTTATTTCACATCTAACATATTGTGAATAGTGCTACAACAAACATAGGCATGCAGAAATCTTTTTGGTGTCCTGATTTTATTTTGTTAGAGAACAAGGAATGATGGTTTCATTTGTAGTTTGTGGAGAAACTTTGGACATTCTCCGTACAGGAACTAATAAGGAATGTTTCAAAGGTACCATATAGGACACCTAGAGAATGGTTGACTTCATTACACATAACTGGTCTTTCAGTTTCTCAAATCCTTTTAAGCTCCATCTGTGATTTCATGTCCAGTGTGAATTTCAATATAATATTGATTTTACCATAGCCATGTAGACAAGTTTTTTTCAGGGGCATCTTCTGGTTATGTCATGAAGACTATGATTGTATAAAAATATGGATTTTTGAATAATGTAATGTTTTAAATAAAATTGAGTTCACCTTTTGTGGCTTTATGATTCATAAGAATGATCACTTGTGAAATATACATAGCAATGCTCTGCTTGAGTCAGCTCATGAGAGTACTTTGTTAATTTTTCATAATGTTTTTATGTTAGCTGATGCCATAGGGTACTTTTATATCACAGAAATTGGAGGACACTACAGGCCTTCTGTCTCCAGAAAGTTATTTGTCAAAGACTTGTAGCCCAGCACCATATAATATCATCTTTAATTGATTTTATAGAACTAATGTTAGAATTGAATCTACTTTGGGGCCTATGGTACATTTTTCCTGGCATATTAAAAATACTCAGTAAACCTTCTATATATACTTCCTGCCTTATTGCTGCTCTGGTCTAACCAGTATCTTTAGTACAGGTCTTGAGGCCACGTTGGAATGTCTTCTGAATTCATTCATTGTTCTTACACTGACCTTGACTCAAGATGGGTAATGCTTTCTTGGCTTCTGATATAAACTAATTTATTTTCCTGTCATATGACTCATCAATTATTCCTTTCTCTGAGGCATTTTCTTACTCCTGACCCCTGTGGCTTTTAGTATTAATCAGTCTCTACTTGGCTTAATTGAAGCTGTTCCTATTATTTATATCCTGTTTTTCTGCCAAAATTCTTAACAATTATTTCCCTTCATCTTTACAATATTCAGGACTCATTGTGAATCTAATGGTTAGAATTCACTGCAACCTATCAATTATTAATATATTTACTTCATGTGTATACAGTTCACAACTAACTGCAAATATGCCAATTATGATGAATTCCATAATAATGTGAAAGAGAATTGTTTGGCCTAAATCTCTTCAACTACATTTTTACTGATACAAAACTCCATTTTAAGTAATGTGAAACCTTCAAGCAAAGTGATGAGTTAATGCACACCGTTTTTCTTCTTCATTTGAATTAAATCTTAAGACATCAGAGACAAGTCTTATTAAAATAGAAAGCCAATAGGATTTGAAATTCAGAGGCAATAAAACATTCACACTACATATGATCATCAGTCTAGCCATCATGTAAATTCCTTTGAAAAAAAGGAAAAAATAATTTCAAATCATTCACAAAAGACCTTATTACTAAGTGCAAAAATGTAAATGAGGTTGAGCAAAGTAGGTTAAAAGTAGGAAACAACAAATTATCATAAGCATTTTTTATGTATTCTACAGAGACTTTTTAAAAATGACATCTGACTAGACAGAAAGGTAGAGAACATTTTACTAGTATACATTCTTTGCAGTAATCAAACAACAATTACGTTGTATACATGTTGCATCTTACAATGAAGCCTTTTGGAATATCCATTAAGAAGTGTCTTGCTATAGACACCTATGGAAGGGAGAGGTAAAGAACAGAATCAGGCAAAGAGAGATGGAATTGAAGGCAGTCCTTCACACTGCCACATCTGTCGGACTCTGAATGTAGGTGCCATCTGAGATGGTGACCTGTTTTCTGAAACCAACAGAATACTTTAAAGTGATTTCACACAGCCAGAGCAAAATTCAATCCTTCAAGGCAAAAGTGGAACTATCAACTCTGCATAAATTCCCAATGCATACATTGGGTAATAGTTTTCAATTAATAGAAATAGTTCATTAGTGCTAAAATTTTATGTAAAAGCTTCTAAAAATTAATATTGCTAAGAGAATATTCCCAGATGGGAAAGGAAACTGTAACAATTTCAGACAAAAATAAATCTTACATAAAACATTCATTTGTTCATTTAAATATGCACAGTGATGACAATGGATCTCCTAATAAATAATAAAAATTTAAAGAAAAATATGTATATGTTTGATATAAGCATATCAAGCCTTCTAAAATTTTGAGAAACATAAATTATTTGAATGAAAAAGAATGAAACAATTTTAAATAACAATTTTGCACAAATTATTGTATAATTACATTAATGATTTTGCGGGCAACCTATTTTTTTGACAAAAGTTATTTTTGATATATCCTAATGAGGAATACATATATAGTATGTATTTTATTATACAGGTAAAAGCCATAACATTTGAAGTTTATTGAAATTAGTACACTGATAAAATTCCTACAATTCTTTTATTTTTTTGTTGTAAAATATAAAGTTCCACCATTTTAACTATTTTTAAGTGTGCAATTCAGTGAGATCAATTAGATCCACAGACTTGTACAAATATCAAAGTCCATCTCCATAACATTTTCACCCTTCTCAGTGGAAGTTTTTTCCATTAAACCATGATTCCAAATATTGCCCTGACCATCTTCTTGCAATCAGTATGCTATTTTTAGTCTATTAATTTGGCTCTTCTGGTTACCTCTATATGAAGGATAAAGGAATGATATAATATTTGTTCTTTTATGTAAAGGAATGATACACTATTTGTCTTATTGTGTCTCTACTGTTTTACTTACTGTATTTCTCTCATGGATTTTTCACCTTGTATCAGGTCTCAGAATTTTATTCTTTTTAAAGATTGAATAATATCAATTTTGCATGTACACTATATTTTGTTTATTCATTCCTCTGAAGATGAACATTTGGATGATTTCTTCCCTTTGGCAAATCTGAAATATGCTGCTCTGAACATTGGAATACAAATAACTGTTGAAGTCCCTGCTTTCATGTCTCTGTATACACACCTGCAAATGGAAGTGCTAGGTTATAAGTCCGTTCCACATAGAATTTCCTGCAGAACAATCATGCTCTTTAGGACAGTGTTTGTACTATTCTTCATTCCCAGCAGCAGTGTACATGGGGTTCAGTTTCACTACATCCTCACCAACACTAGTTTTGATTTTGTTTTTCTCCACTGTTGAAAACCACCATCCTAACTGGGCATGAAGCAAGACCTCTTTGTGGTTAAATTTGCATTTTTCTAATGACTAGTGATGCTTTCTATTTTTTCATGTATTTATTTGTCTTGGAATGTCCTCTTTGGAGAAACATGTGTTGAAGTCCTTAGATCAGTTTTTAATTGACTCCTTAGTTAAAATTTCATCATTCTGATCTTTTTAAAATAATGTGATTTAAGAACATGTTCATTATGCCCAACATTTCTTTTTGGAGGCATTATAGCACTATATTAATAATTGCCCTCTGAGTTCTGTTATATATTGTTTTTTTATCTTTGTAACAATCTTACCTTGAAACAGTTTCAAAGCTGCTTGTCTTAAAATATAAAAGTAAAAATTTAGTTATGGCAATATCTCCTAGATATTTTTCTGGAGTGTAGATCATGAGGTTTTGTTCAACTGACTGCCCTGCTGCTCTTGAACTGATTATGGGAAAACAATTTAACTTTGAAAGGTTTTTGGGTGAGATTAAAATTGAGACACCACAAATTGAGACCACCCCATAAAATTGAGACACCACAAAAAATACATTATATACCTATGTATACTTTGACACCTTTTGTGATAAATTAATAGATTATATATTATCAATCTATATAAGAATGTTAACATATACACCATTTCTGCAACACAACACAGAAAGAAATATAAGGATATAAACTAATAAGCATTGCAATAAAATACATTATTTAATTATATATGAACACTACTAACAAAAGGAAAGAAAGAAAAAGTTCACACACAATGACAGGACAGGGCTATGACTTGTTGGCTTATTTAAACTTTACCTATAATCCTCATGAGAAGTTTGGTTTTATGTAGCAAAATACAGTGATTGTGATTTTGAGTATAGCTGCATATAAGTTTTGAAAAATGCATGTACTGTTGTTATCATATGAAGATATAGAACATTTGAATTTGAATTACATGGTAATTTCCCTGCACGTTTCCTATCTCCATGAAAATTTCTCTGATTTCTCTTGACATAAATCAATATTCTAATAGGAATTGCATTAAATCTATAAAACAGTTTTGGCAGTATGTTAATTTTCACATTATTAATTCTGTCTATCCAAGAGAATGGGAAATCTTTCCATTTTCTAAGATCTTCTTCAATTTCTTTCTTTAGTGTTCTGTAGTTAGAATTGTAGAGGTCCTTCACCTCTTTTGTTAGATTGATTCCCAACTATTTTATTTTATTTTTTTTGAGGCTGTTGTCAATGGAGTAGTTTTCCTAATTTCTCTTGCAGTGGCTTCATAACTTATGTATAGAAATGCATTTGATATATGGGTGTTGATTTTATATCGTGCTACTTTGATGAATTCATTTATTCTAGAAGTTTTCTGGTGGAATTTTTTTGGATCTTCTAAATATAGAATATTGTTGTCGGCAAATAGTGCTAGTTTGAGTTCTTCTTTTCCTTTTTGTATCCTTTTAATTTCTTTCATCTGTCTGATTGCTCTGGCTAGAGTTTCAAGGGATATGTTGAATACAAGTGGTGAAAGAGGGCATCCCTGACTTGTTCCAGTTTTTACAGGGAATGCTTTCAATTTTTCTCCATTTAGAAAGTTGTTGGCCTTGAGTTTAGCATAAAAAGCTTCTATAATGAAGAGGTACATTTGTACTATCTTTAGATTTTCTAGTGTTTTGAACATGAAGTCATGGTGTAGTTTGTCAAAATCTTTTTCTGCATCTATTGAAATGATCATATGATTGTTATCTTTAAGTTTACTGATGTGATGAATTATGTTTATTGATTTCCATATGTTGAATCAATCTTGCATCTCTGGGATAAACCCCACTTGATCATGGTTCATTATCTTTTAATATGTTTTTGTGTGCAATTAGCCAGAATTTTATTGAGAATTTTTGTATCTGTTTTCATCAAGGGTACAGTTTAATGCAATTCTTATTAAAATCCCAATGACATTCTTCATAGAACTAGAAAAAGCAATCATGAAATTGATTTGGAAAAATAATAGACCCAGAATATCCAAAGTAATTTTTAGCAAAAAGAGTGAAGCAGGAAGCATTACAATACCAGACCTTAAATTATACTACATAGTATAGTAGTATGGTAACAAAAATGACATGGTATTGGCACCAAAATAGATCTGTAGACCAGTGGTACAAAATAGAAGATGCAGAGACAAACACATAAATATAGTTATCTGATACTGGACAAAGGTGCCGAAAACATACATTCTAGAAAAGAGCCTATTCAACAAATGGTGCTGGTAAAACTGGAAATCTGAATATAGAAAAATGAAATTAAACCTCTATCTCTCACCCTGCACAAAAATCATCTCAGAGTGGATCAAAGACGTAGGCACTAGAACAAAGACTCTGTGCCTAATAGAAGAAGAAGTAAGCCCAAATCTGCACTATTTTGGCTTATGACCTGACTTCCTTAACAATACTCCTAATGCACAAGAAGTAAAATTAAGAATCAATAAATGGGATTGATTCAGAAAGTTACTTCTCAGCAAAGGAAACAATCAATAACGTGAAGAGAAAGCCTACAGAATGGGAGCAAATTTTTACCACAAGAACATCAGAGAGATCACTAATCTCCAGGATATATAAAGAACTCAAAAATTTAACACCAAAAAAAAAAAAAACAATCAATAAATGGGCTAAGGAAATGAACAGACACTTCAAATAAGAAGACATACAATTTATCAACAAACACATGAAAAAAATGTTTATTATCTCTAGTGATTAGAGAAGTGCAAATCAAAACTACTCTAAAATTTCATCTCACTACAATCAGAATGACAATTATCAAGTATACAAGCAATAATAAGAGTTGGTGAGGATGTCAGGGAAAAAGGTACATTCATACATTGCTGGTGGTACTGCAAATTGGTGCAACCACTCTGGAAAGCAGTATGGAGATTCCTCAGAAAACTGGGAAGGAGGGAACCACCATTTGACCCAGCTATCCCAATCATTCCTTTATACCCAAAGGACTTTAAATCAGTACAATACAGTGACATAGCCACATCAATGTTTATAGTAGCCCAATTCACAATAGCTAAACTGTGGAACCAACCTAAATGCCCTTCAACAGGTAAATAGATAAAGAAAAGTACAATGAAGTACTCAGCCTTAAAGAAGAATAAAATTATGGCATTTGCAAGTAAATGTATAGAGCTAGAGAATGTAATGCTATGTGAAATAAGCCAATCCCCAAACACCAAAGGTGAAATGTTTTCTCTGATGAGTGGATACTGATCCATAGTTGGGGGGGGGGGAGTGGTAGGAAAAATTAAAAAACTTTGGATTATGCAGAGGGGAGTGAGGAAAAGGGTGGAGTGTTAGGGATGGGAAGGATGGTTGAATGAGGCAGACATTATTACCCTACATACATGTATGTTTACACTACTGGTGTGACTTCTTCCATGTACAGCTAGAGGAATGAGAAGTTATGCTCCATAAGTGAACAAGGTGTCAAAAAATGCACTCCACTATCATGTATAGCTAATTAGAAAAAAATTAAAAGTTATAGTTATTCCAAATTTGCATATACATTACCAGTGTATACAGTAAAATTTTATCAAATCAAAATTAAAAAGTCAAAAAATTAATATAATTTCTTTATCATTTTCTATCAAAGGACTTATGAAGCACCTACTATTTCTTATATGGTTTCTTCTTCTCAGCATCATATTTTGAGGATATCTATTACATTTGTCAGTGGTCATTTCTATTTATTGTGGAGAGCAGCTATACTGTATTATCCCAACTCCATTGATGTGCATTTTATGTCCTTTTGTGTCTATATATTTTCCTTTTTCCCCAAATTACTAGAAATCAAATTTTTCATCTTGGACAAGGTATATAATTATCTTAATGAGAAAATTCTAATTTTCTGAAATAGATGAATATAAAATTTTACATGATCTTTATTAATGTATGAGAATGCCTATGGCTTAATGCAATGAATTTCACTGACTTTTAAAATTTTTAAATGCTTTTAATTTTTAATTGACATATAATAATTGTACAAACTTATGGGTTTCAATATAGAGCATCTGAACATGTATCCATTATATATTGATCAAATCAGGGGCTTCAGCATATCTGTCAGCTTGTACATTTGTCATTTATTTGTGAGAAAACATTTGAAATCCTCTCTCCTACTTGTATTGAAATACATAACCTCTTATTGTTAAGTACAGCCACTGTACTCTGCAATAGAGTATCAGAAATTATTTCTGCAATTGTAACTTTGTATCTCTTGATCAAACTCTTCCCTTTCTCACCTGCCTCCAGCCTTCCTCAACCTCTAGTAACTACTATTCTACTCTCTTTTTCTTTTTCTTTTTTTATTGGTTGTCCAAAACATTACAATGCTCTTGACATATCATATTTCATACATTTGATTCAAGTGGCCTATTAACTCCCATTTTTACCACGTATACAGATTGCAGATTCACATTGGTTACACATCCATGTTTATACTCTCTTTTTCTATGAGATCTGCTTTTTGAAAATCTTCCACGTGAGTGGGCTAATGTGCATTTAGTCTTCCTGTCCCTGACTTCTTTCACTAAACTTGAAATTTTCTATTTTCACCCACGTTATCACAAATGACAGTATTTTATCTTTTTATGTCTAAATAATAATCCATTGTGCATATGTACATTTGCTTCATCTGCTCATCCACTGATGGACACTTAGATGATTTCATAATGTGGACACTGAACAGTTGCAACAATGAACTCAGGAATGAAGGTATGTCTGCAGCATGATTTCCTTTCCTGACCATGTGCTCTTGCCTTGATCCAAAAGAAGAGACGGGACATAGGAAGATACTATTGCTGAAATCTCAGCTTCAGAGGTCTCAATCTCTAGACAACTAACTTACTCTTGGCCTGAGATGAGGCAGAATATCATGGTGGAAGGGCATGCTAGAGGAAAGTAGCTCAGGACATGGCCATCAGGAAGCAGAGAATTCACTGGTGTTTTTTTGGATTTCAAATTGAGTTGATCCAAGAGGTGTGTATTGATATTTCAATGTTGTTTAATTTTCATTTCCCTTATAACTAAAGATGTTCAAAATACCAAATATGGTCCAAGAAAATGGCTTAATGACCAATTGTATACATTATTTTATACAATGTATTTCTAAGGTCAGGGCAAATATTGTGCTATGTTGCAGGAAATTTATCATCAAGTCAGAGGAATTTGCTTATTCTGTGTCAGATGTAAAGTTATTGTTAGTGGCTTTTTCTTTAACCTTTCACTGGCATAATCATTTTCTTTATGTTCGAGGAAAAGGTTTACATTTTAATGAAGTCCAGTGTATTATTTTTGTACTTTTTATGATTGGTGCATTTTTGTATTTTGGGGGGTTACCTTACAAATCTTTAATTACCTATATTTGCTTCTAAGCAAATTTACAATTTTACATATCCCAAATAAATATTTGAATATTTTTGTGTATAATATATGAATATTTTTCTATATAGTCAGCTGTTCTAGCATAATTTGTGAAAAAAAAATCTTTTCTGTTCATAATGAGATGTTGTCATGCATCAGTCACAAATCCATTGACCATGTACACTGGGGTCTAATTATGAGTGATAAATTCTGGTTCATTGATTTATTTATAGATTGTTATGCCAATATCACATTACCCTGATTACTATAGCTTCAAACTAAGTTTTAAAATCCAGTAAGTACACCAAATGTAATTTTCCCCTAAGTTTTTTTTAATTCTATGTTCTTCGCAATTTCATATAAATTTTAGATATATATAAAAAACATTCAGGGATATTATTTTTATTTTATTGAGGTTTTATTTGTAAGTGAGGTTGGAGAGAACTAGTATATTCAGGTACCGTGCTTGGACTGCTAAAATGAAACTATCATGGATTAAGTTGTTTAAAAAAAAACACAGAAATTTATTTTCTCATTGTTCTGAAGGCTAGAAGTCTTAGACATAGGTATGCAAGGTTGGTTTCTGGTGAAGGCTGTCTTCCTGACTTGCAAACAAGTACTTAACGTGTCTTTTCTTTCTTGTGAGTGAATGGATAAAAGGGTGTGGAAGTGAAAGAAAGAGAGAAAAAGAAAAGTGTCTCTGCTTATAATGACATAAATCCTTAGGGTCAGGGTCCCACTCTTATGGTCTCATTTGACCTTCATCATTTCCTCAGAGGGCCCATCTCCAAGTGCAGCTAGGGTGTCAACATAAACTTTTGTGGGGTGAATACAAGTTAAGTCCACACCATATCTTAACATCGAGTTTTCAAATCACTGAACAGATTATATGTTTCCATCTATTTAGGATTTCATTTAACAATATTTTTTAGATTTTAGTGTAAGGATCTTATATGTATCTCAATACAGTTTCCCGAAGTATTTTGTGTTATTAGTGCTATAGTAAAAGGTTCTATAGTTTAGAGACAATTTTCAAGTATATGATCCTAGTTCATGGGAATATATAATTATTTTTTGTTTGACCTTGCATAATGTGACCTTGATTCAATTATCTATAATCTTTAAAATTTTATACATACATTTTTTTTTCTACATAGGTAATCATGTTGTCTGAATAATTCCACAATCCCTTCTTTCCTCTTCTCCTTTCTTTCCTGAGTGTTACATTTTTAAGTATATTAAGGGCAAATTAAGCTAGACATTTTCAGGGCTCAAAGAACCTCCATTCTATAGAATAAGTTTTCAGAACCAAATCTGAGTAAGTAGTCATTTTTAGAGATGGCAGTCAGATGTGGCATCTCAGAGATGGATGAAGTTATAGTTTAGAGAGTCTGATTGCTATAGGCACAGTAAGATGTGGAAGAAGATGGTCATATGCACAGTGCAGTGGCAGTGTGAGAGTAAGAGTAAGCAGAATGAGGAGGGAATTCATGCACGGGGAGCTTAGTATGAGGTACTGAAGCAGGGAGGTAGATGCGGTCACCTGAGAGATGATGGTGGCAGAGGGGAGATTTGTTACAGAAAGGAGGACTAATCAAAAAGTAAATACACTAAGTAAGGATCATTTCAGCAAATATTCTTTCTGTCACAGAAGGAAGATATAAGTAAGGAAATGAATAAAACTGTGTTATTGAACAACAATTAGAGGCACTAGAATGAATTCATTTTAACATATGTACATATATATACACACATATATATAATACCCATGTATGGTATATGTACACAAAAATAAACCTTAGTTCTATTTAATGAGAGTGTCCCTAGTAGCTTGATTTTTGAGGATGAGTCCACAAGAAGATCAGGGTTTATACAAATCTCATTCATCTTTTATCAGAAAGCAAATAGGTTGTCAAAGAATGAAGGCAACTTGTACTCAAAAGCAACTCTATATATAGTGTTTGAACATCAAAATAAATAATATTAGTCATGAATCATAACCCATTGAAGAAGATAAGAAACAATTCATGAAGATATAAATTATTGATTCATTGATGGAATAAAAAAATAAGAAGTACAATGCTTACATTGTTGTTTCCTATGAAAATATGTATTAATTACAAGGGGAAGACACCAAACTTTCCAGTGGAGAAGATTTATGTTGAACAAAATGAATATAATATGTAAAAACAGAAAATGATATTTAGTGCTCATTATCAAGGTGAAAAAAGAACATAGCACCACTTTTGTGATAATCCCACCAAAATGCCTACCCCATATTTAAATATAAGGAAACATGAGAACTAAATCGAGGCAGATCTTGAAGTTCAGCTCATCTGTAATTACTATGATTGTCTAAATCTTCATTAAGGAATACTGACAAACAGTTCCAGACTCAAATATCCTAAACAAACATACCAACTAAATGGGCAGGTTATTTGAGAGTCAAATCGTTTAGGATAAAATGTGTTCTTACTTCATTCCAACACCCTATTATTTTGACTTTCAAATATCTTTTAAAAGATTTTCTTTCTTTCTTTTTTTTTTCCTTTTCAGTTAGTACGCTTGCTAATATATTTGTATGTACTCATTGAAAGTATGAGTATTTGGGGTACTGTGTTAAAGGAAATGGTGAGATAGATGAGTTTGTCTTTTGGCTTTGATTTTGAGTGTGGAGGAAACCCCCTTTGTCTTCCTAAATTATATATGATGTTAACTACAGAAATCTTTATAGAATAAATGCAAACTCATGTTTTAAAATTGCTTATAAATATACAAATTTAACAGCCTTGCAGATACTTTTTTTTTGTGAGTTATATAATGACACTCTTGCATGCCATTCTCTGCCACCAATTATATGTATGGAAATGGGAAAATCATTTAATTTCTTGGGTTTCTGGTTTGGTCATGAATCAAATGGAGCATTTGGATAAGATTAAATTAAAAACATCATTACTTCTGCCATTTTTTTTATTTGTTCTTTTTTAGATACACACATAGAATGTATTTTAACATATACACATGGAGTGTAACTTATTCTAATTAGGATCTCATTCTTATAGTTGTACATAACATGGAGTTTCACTGTGGTATATTTATATATGTACATAAGAAAGTTATATCAGATACATTGTATCGTCTTTCTTATTCCTATCCTTTTCCTTTCCCTTCCTTCCCCTTTGTCTAATCCCCTATACTTCTATTCTTCCCCTCCCTGATCTTGTTGGGTTTAGCATCCACATATCAGAGAGAACATTCAGCTTTTAGTTTTTTTGAGACTGGCTTATTTCATTAGCATGACAGTTTCCAGATCTATCCATTTACTGGCAAATATCACAAAGTCATTCTTTTTTTAATGGATGAGTAATATTTCATTTTTTATATATAACATAATTTATTTATCCATTCATCATTTGAAGGACACCTATGATAGTTCCATAGCTTAGCAATTGTGAATTGTGCTGTTATAAAACTTGATGTGGCTGTTTCACTATTGTATACTAATTTCAAATCCATTGGGTATATACCAAGGAGTGGGATAACTGGGTCAAATGGTGGTCCTCTTCTAAAATGGTATTAACATAGATGACAAAAATAAAGAATGAAAAATATAAGCTATATAAAAGATAATTACCATCAGACTGAATGACAATGTATCTCTATTTAAATTTTGTAAATCAGTATCTAAAGAGCAGTGTTTTCAAATTATGGAGTGATAATTTGCATTTATCATGGTTATATAAAATTTGTGAATATAGTTTGGTAAGCATATTTTTTTAACTTCTATGTATTGTATTTTCTTTTTTTTTCTCTTTTTCTAAGTTTTCATTAATCTTGCTCTTCTTTTTATCAACTATAATATATATA